>NW_006399782.1:16921418-16928664 GCF_000299155.1 Elephantulus edwardii | reverse complement strand
ACCTCTTAGAACAATAGTCTGCCACCTGAGTGGAATGGCCATCACACTTCATGTGAATTATCAAGCATCTTTTCAGAGTTCCCACTGCTTTCAAGAAAATTTGAATTCTTAAACCAGGTACATGAAGACTGCTCCATTCCATAAAGTAAGGCATTTCCAATTCATGTGGGTTCTTTGTTATTGCTGTTGTGTACTTTTCCCTCAGAACCCATTCAGAGCTGAAAACTCCAGTGGGTTTTCAGAGGCAGTAAATTGCCAAGGAGACTATCCTTTTTTCTCCCAAGGAGCAACTAGTGGATTTGAACCACATGACTTTGGCTTAGCAAAGGAACCACTAGGCCACCAGAGTTCACTACAAGTTCATTGTTGTTGTTGTTGTTATGTGCTATCAAGTCACTTGCGACTCATAGCGATCCTATGTACTAGAGGCCTAAATTCTGCTCTATCCTGTGCCAACCTTGCTGTCTCTGACACACTCCCACCACCCCAATCATAGAATCATTCCATCTCATCAAGGATCTTCCTCTCCTGCACTGTCCCTCCACTCTTCCAAACATGAAGTCCCTCTCCAAGGACCAGTCCCTCCATGCAACATGCCCAAAGTATGTCAGACGAAGCTTCAAATTCCTTGACTCCAAGGAGCATTCTGGCTTCACCCTCTCTAGGACAAACCATTTGTTCTTCTAGCATCCATGGTATATTCAACACACCTCTCCAGCACCACAGTTCAAAGGTGTCAATTCTCTTTCTGTTATCCCTAGTCACCATCCAACTCTATGATGTATAGCACATAATTGCGAAGACTATAGCCCAGATCAGGCACACCTTAGTCTCCAGCCTGACATCATTGCTCTTCAGTACTCTTGAGAGGTTCCTGACAGCTGACTTTCCCAATGCAATTCATCTCTTGATTTCCTGACTGCTGGTCCCAAGAGTGTTGACTGTGGAGCCAAGTAAACAAAAACTGTTAACTATTTCAATCTCTTCACCATCCATACTGATGCTGCCAATTCACAGGTTCATTAGTTAAGTAAAATCAGATCATTTGGTTCTTTACAGAAGATCTATCCATTCTAAACCAAACACAGCTTTTGGTCTCTCTCTTCACCAATAGTCCTGACAGATCTAAGGTGCCTATCTTTCTCCCCTCTGTGCCTTGTCTTTGTATTTATTTCCGTTTGCCATAATTTTTTTTTCTGCCAGGAATTCTTCTATAATGTTTGTTTAGTTAAACAGCATCTTCTCTTCCAAGGGCAAATGCTAAAGACCATTTCCTTCTTTTGAAAGTTGTAAGATATAACCATCCTCTCTGTTAAAACTTTCTATCATTTGTATCATCTGAATACATTTTTAATTATTGGTAGATTAAGACTCAGTTAAAGAGCCTTAGTAATGCAATGTTTAAGTGCTTGGCTGATAGTGGAAAGGTCAATGACTTGAACCCACCAACGGCTCCATAGGAAAATGTGGCAGTCAGTTACCACAGAGATCAGGCTTAGAAACCCTATGGAGCTGTTGTGTTGTTTTTTGTAGCGTTTCTGTGAGCTGTACTTGACTTGATGGTCCCTGACAACAACAAAGTTTATTTGAGAAGTGTTCTCCAGGCTCTGCTAAACTCTAATATTACTTTATTATTATGGTTGTTTTCTTGACACTAATAGTTTACTTCTGTGTCGACTACTATCCACAGCAATGCGTTCAACAGACTTACTAGAAAACTTGATAGCAAATCTGTGAAGCAGAAATATTTTTCAGCTTGGACTTCCTACCATAAAGCACATGAAATCCCTTTTCTATTGTCTGGGAGCACCGAGAATACTGGTAGAAGGAAACCAGTCAAAAAAGAAACAGACATAGGACAAAATGCTCATATTAGATACTCAGAGATGTTCGGTGCCAATCAATTGATTCTGTAACTTGTAAAGAACACAAAATTGGAGGAAAGCAAGTTCTGAAGAATTCTGATCATAAAGTCTTAGGACTGAAAGAGTCTATTTGTCACCAAATGAATATCAATGACCTTAATGAGATACATTCAGAATAGAATGTCTGGCGAATGAAAGAGTAAAAATTGCAAGATGATGTTCCATCACTAAAACATAATTTGTCCATGGAGTATCTTCACGAATGCCTGGAATAGTAATAGAAACAATCAAGCATGTTTGAGGAATGAGAAAACCTTTTAGGAGAGAAATAATTAAAAAAACCCAAAGACTCTTTCCTCTCAAATTGGAATCAACTCATGACAGACCTTCCAGAGATTTTATAAGGCTATACTTTCTATGGGAGGAGAGTTGATTTTCCCCATAGCCCTGCGGTAACAGCTTGGGTTAAAGGTGCAATCCGTGTGAACAATGCTGCCAGAGCTCCTTTTAGGAGGGAAGTAATGGATTAGAGTATAGAATTCTTCCAAAAATGATGAAAACCAGAAAATAAAGCTCATAATAGGTCCGCAAAGGAGCCATCCTAAAAAATGTAATCCTCTTCTTAATTATACGTACTTCTTATTTTCATTGTCACAGCCTATTTTTGGCCCTTGTATGCTTCTTGCTTGTATTATAAGTCATCTAGATGTTTTACCATAAATAATACAAGTGAGTGGCTTTAATACATGTAAATATTTTCTCACAGGTTAAAGAGCTAAAACTCCACACCCACACTCTGAAGTGAAGGTCCTTGTCTCTAGCTTCTGTTTTATGGTGCCTTGGATATCTACATGTGGTTTGGCATCTATCTTCCTCCATCTCTGTTTGCTTAATTTTGTCCCTTTAAATCTTGTGATAGATTGACTCAAAACACACAGTATACTAATCGTGTCTCAATAATATAACAAAACACTTATTTCCAAATTGTGATATAACACAGTTGGTAAGAATCTGTGCTGTGATCCTAGAGGTACAGAGTTTGAATCTGCTATCTCCTCCCACGCGAATACTACATTATCTCTGAAAACCCACTGGAGAGTCAATGATGGGCCAAGTCCAGCTAGGTTATACACAACAAGAACAATATTGTTGAAGCTGCACTGCAATCCCAAAGACACACGGTTCTGATCTACCAGCTGCTCTGTAGAAGAAAGATGGGTAACCCCTTCTGGTGAGATTAAACTGCCTCTGAAAACCCACTGGAGGATCATTTAATATTCAGTTCTGACTCCACGGCACACAACAAGAAAAACATTTAATATGTAATTAAAAGATATATTATTTGGTTATATATTATATATAGCTGTAGTGGCCTAGTGGCAAGAAGCTGCACTGCAATCCTGAAGGCAGGCAATTTGAATCCACCAGCTGTTCTGCAGGAGAAGGATGGGCAATCTCCTCCTGTGCAGTTAACTGCCTCTGAAAATCCACTGGAGGTTCAGCTAGGGGTCAGTTCTGACTCAACAGTGCACAACAATACACACACATATGACATATATAATACATATATAATATGTATATCATAATACATATATAATATGTATATCATACAATCCATACAAATGCAACAGCTAATAACTTATCCAGCCTCAGTACATCCTCCGTATAACCAGAATAGTCTTTGGTGCCGTCAAGCTTCAGCACTGGAAAAATCCTTGGTAAAGGACCAAAGACGGATCAGCTCATATAATCTCTAGTCTCCATTTTTCTCCCCAAGTCTTCATTCAGTTATATTCCACTCACCTCTGAGCAGTTATTCAGCCTTTACTTGGCATTAAGGATACAAAGAAAACTCTACATTTGCACTCCAGACATTTGCTTCTACAACTAAGAACCGTCAGAAATCACTGTCATGGTTTCCACATTTTGCTACTTACTTCCCTCCTTGACCTTCCCTTCACTACTCTACTTACTTCATCCACTAACACTATCCACTCAAAGGTTTTACCAATTAGTGTAGTAGTAATACACACTCTGCTACTGTGATTCATCTTTTCTTACCATTTGTATTTTTCATGTGATGTATTTTGTTATAAAATATCCATGTTCCTGTAATTCTTGAACATTAGAACACTAACTAACTACTTTCCTGTGTAATTTACCACTCTTTGTTTTCATTCTAGATGTATGTAATTTTCTCTACTAGACCTCTAACTCACTGAGAGTGGGATGGTATTATTCACTGTTAGATAACTCTAATAACTTTAAGAATTGAGAATTTTATGTATGTTGGGACTCACCTTTCGGGAGATGAGTTAATTAATTTGACTTGTGTTGCTGCTACTGGTTTCCTCAAAACACAGAGATACAGTTTCCAAAATGTGTGGAAGGTCAAGGAATTTGTTGGGTCATTATTACTTTCAGTTTTGTGAATACCAGGTAATTGGTGAATGAATGGATGAAAGGAAAAACTAAATAGCAACAAAATACTAAAAGTAGATCCACATAAACACATAAATAATGTGAATGGAAAGCCAACATTAAATATCATTTGCCCATGTGCCAATCTGAACATTTCCCACGAAGTATTACTTAGAAAGATTATTCATTTTCTCACCTTCTCTGCATATTTAAGCGTCCATGTTTCTTACGTTACACAGTAAAAGCACGCAGTTTGAATTTGCGCGACCCTTTTCATTTTTACCTCTGAATTATGGAACGCTCCCTCCATCAGGCTCTGCCAGAAGAAAGCAACATTAATATTAATGTTTGGAAGAGCCTGCAGTGTGGCAGCAGGGTAATTTAAAGAGTAGAATAATCAGGGACTGAATCCTAGTAAATAAATCTAAGGTCCAATTTGTTTAGTCTTTCACCCACATTTGTAAAGGGAAATTAATATTCTCTTTAAAAAGCAAATCAATACAGACGCTGAAAGTGCTGACGTGGTAGGTTTAAAATGGAAACATTTCTCTCTTCGCTAGAAGCTGGCCTTCCCTCTTTCCAGGCTTTCTGTAATCCTTCCTAAACTCTTGGAATATTTATTAGGATCTTGCTCTGTATAGCCAAGATAATTTTGTTATTCTGGGCACACTCATCTTTGTCTTTCATAGGTTTATACTCCAAGTTGGGGGGCGGGGGTGATACGCTAAGATAATGTAGTAGAGATCCTTTTCTATCCTTTGTATAGACTCTTGTAAATGCTCCATGATCCTCCTATGGGTTCTCTTTCCAAATTTACAGGGTCTAGGAACATGGTAAGGAGCTCTGGTGGCCTAGTGGCAAGCAGCTGCACTACAGTCCCAAAAGCACGTGGTTTGAGGCCACCAGCTGCTCCATGGGAGAAGGATGGGCAATCTCCTCTCAAGCAATGACCTGCTTCTGAAAACCCACCAGAGGGTCAGCTATGGGTCGGTTATGACTCTATGGTACATATAACAACAACAACATCAACAGGAGCATGGTAGACAATTATATCATTTAATTCTCAAAATAGTATTTGGTAATAGCATATCAGACAAGGGACTTATATCCAGAATTTATGAAACACTTGAGCACCACAACAAGATAAAGGTAAATAATCCAATAGAAAAATGGGTACAGGATATGAACAGGCACTTCACCGAAGACGACATTCAGATGGCTAACAAGCACATGAAGAAATGCTCAAAATCCCTAGCCCTAAGAGAGATGCAAATTAAAACAACTATGAGATATCATCTCACCCCAGTCAAAATAGCAAAATTTAACAGAACATCAAGCAACAAATGCTGGCGAGGTTGTGGAAAAACTGGAACCCTGATTCAAGGTTGGTGGGAGTGTAAAATGGTGCAACCCCTGTGGAAAGCAGTATGGCGCTTTCTCAAAAAGTTGCAAATAGAGATACCATTTGCCCCAGTAATTTCACTACTGGGAATATACCCTGAAGAGACCATAGCTGACATCCAAGCAGATATATGCACACCCATGTTTACTGCAGCTTTGTTCACAATAGCAAGGAGTTGGAAACAACCTACGTGCCCATCAACAAACGAATGGCTAGAGAAGCTGTGGTATATTTGCACAATGGAATACTATGCTGCATTAAAAAACAAGGAACTCATGCAATATTATTCAAAATGGTTGACTCTGGAGAACATTATGCTGAGTGAAATATCCCAGTCACAAAAGGACAAATATTACATGATGCCACTGTTGTAGAATGGGACTGTCCTTGGGGTTGGGGAGAGACTGAGTAAGATGGGTTCAATAATGTATACTGCACTGAAACAGGAGGGTAAAACTGTTTAAAAGAGATATATGACTAGGTATTTCTGTCATCACAGGAGACTAGAGCAAGGGCTACATGGTGGAGGGGACCTGGGGGAGGGTTTGTAAAACAATGAAAGAATCCTTTCTTTTACTTTTCCATAATTTTTGACTCATGTACTTATAACTTGTTAGTCAAATTTGTGTCTTCTAGGTTGCAACACCCCCATGATACATCTTCAAGGATATGAACATGTACGGCCAAGCACAATCAATAAGAGTGCATCTAAATTCCAAAATCAATCTCCATAATAGTCTATGTGTTTCCTACTGCCAAAGGGGCCCTTTGGAGTAGTGAGAGAAGATCTTCACCCTGAAACCCACAGCGTCCCTTTTCAGCAGGAAGTAGCTAAGAGAATACGCCATCCCCTTTTCCTTATGAATCAGGGTGAAGTCTCTCTCAGGGAAGAGTGATAGGGAATGGCAAAGGACACACTGACAAAGGAGATTAATCAGAACTGACTTTGACAAGCACTGTGGCAATTGGACAATTAAAACAGACATTTGGATGGCGGGGAAGAAGAACAAACTGGGGAGGAGGGGAGAGAGAATGGTGCAGCAATGAAGGAATGAAAACCCAAAATCCCTGTAAATGTTCATTAAAACTAAAGAATTTAATAATAAAAAAAAGAAAGATAACAAATAAAAAAATTGTCTTGAGAAATTCACATGCAATGACTATTTTAGAGATGGAAACACTGAGTGTTAGTATAAAGTTAAATAATAGTTATAAGACCTTATGATTGACAAGTGGTAAAAATAGTATACGAAGCTTGGTTCTGGTGGATTTTAAACTGCTCTGTTTCTCGACCAGTTAACCTCCATTCTGTAAAGTTGGAAAAATAATAATAGAATCTCTTACCCACTCACTGAATTGGAACTGACAGCTGAGCCTCCACAAGGTTTCTGAGGCTCTAAGTCACCTAAAGATTGACCATCTTTCTCCCTCAAAGCTGCCGATGGTTTTGAACTGTCAAAGTGACACCACCTGTGAGTTTACGGAGCAATGCCCTATGGATTACAGCACACAATCATGATTAAGTAAAAATTTACAGATGAATATTGCACTGCTAACC
>NW_006399782.1:16900569-16920873 GCF_000299155.1 Elephantulus edwardii | reverse complement strand
ATATATGCTTCTCACTTGACAGATGGAAAAACTGAGCTTCCAAAAAGGTAAAATAATTTCTCCAAGTTCATAAATGGCCTTCCAAGCTCCAGTCTCCAAACTCAGGCTAAAAAATTCTCCACGATTCATTTTCCCCAATTTTTTGGTAACCCTCTCCACTGACAATGACATTTGTGCCTTGTTTAGTCCAACTGAGGGGTTTTTTGCTAGATTTGAAGATTTATTATTATTTTAAGTTAATTAAAAAATTTATGTATGAAATTGGGTTTTCTTTCTCTGTGAAATAAATATTTTAACTACAAGCTAAAAATTCAGTTCAGCACATCCCAATAAATATTTGAGGGCTAATTTTGTTGCTTTCTTTGCTAGAGGTTGAGGATAAAAAGGTGAGAAAACAGCATGGTCTCTGCTGTTTTAGGTTGTCAGAACTTTATTTCGAAAAGTCATCAAGTTTCAGATATCATCTTTTTGAATTGGTTTTCTCTACAAGATAAGTTTACAAAGTACAACTTAAACATATACTGCCTGAATATCAACATATTCTTCTAACCAGTCAAGAGAAGAAATAAAGAACAAAGTAAAACTTAAGATATATAAACCCTTCATGTTCTAGGAACTCCTTAAGACATCGTCATTTATTTTCTTTTTCTTCAAATAATATTTTGGCATTGTAAGTTCTACTTTTGCTTCTACAAACTACAGGGGAAATGGAAATAAACATGCATATTCCTACAAATATACACACATTGTCATCCACTTCCTAAATAAAATGCCTCAGGAAACTGTATGAACTTTGATAAATGTTGATGGTTGTAGAGAAGCTTCAGGCCTTTTGTTCTTAGGGTCACTATGAGTCGTGCTCGACTCAAAGACCTTCATCAACAACAAACTCAGAGAGAAAGCCATGGTGGAATAGTCCGCAGGGTGTTTCAGGACTAATTCAAAGACTGGGCATCTTTGCTCACTGGCAATATAAATCCACAACCAGTGGCTCCTCAGGAGAAAGATGAATAATCTCCTACAGTGTGATTTAAAGTTTCCAAAACTCACTGGATGGCTAGCTATTAGGCCATTCCTACTTGTCAGCAAGGAGTTGGACAGGTGGTTGTCCTCCAGATTTCTTGGCACAACATGGTGAGCACAACCAGGGAAGTGTCTGTTTGTTGAAATATGTCAATTGGTATGTCATCACTTCCTGGGAACTTGTTTTTATGCCAATTGTTTCAGAGCAGTTTGAACTTCTTGCTTCATCACTATAGGCTATTGCTCATAGAGATGAATATATATACATATTCATATACATATGTATAAATATACCTATCTATCCATATCTATCTATCTATCTATCTATCTATCTATCTATCTATCTATCTATCTATCTATCCATATCTATCTACCTACCTACCTACCTATATATAGTTGTTGTTATATGCCATCAAGTTGCCTGCGACTCATAGCGACCTTATTATGTACAACAGCCCTAAACCCTGTCCTATCCTGTACCAATCTCACCATCTCTGACACACCTACCCCAATTATCCCGGTTAATGAATCAATCCATCTCATCAAGAGTCTTCCTCTCCTGTGCTGTCCCTCCACCCTCCCAAGCATGAGGTCCTTCTCCAAGGACTGGTGCCTCCTTGCAACATGTCCTAAGGATGTCAGACAAAGCTTCAGAATTCTTGCCTCTAAGGAGCAGCCCAGCCCTCTCCAAGACAAATTTGTTTGTTTACCTAGCAGTCCATAGTATATTCAATACTCTTCACCAGCACCACAGCTCAAAGGCATCAGTTCACCTTCTATCATCCCTAGTCACTGTCCAGCTCTCTGATGCATAGAAGGTGATTGCAAAGACAATGGCATGTATCAGACACACCTTAGTCTCCAGACTGACATATTTGCTCTTCAGCACTTTAGAGAGGTCTCTAACCACAGATTTTCCCATCACAACACATCTTTTAATTTCCTGGCTGCTGGTGCCAAAAGGTGCCTGTTGTTGTTTTACTCCTTTGAGTGAGGATTGACTCATAACTGACCCTCCAGGAGGATATTCAGAGGCAATAAGTTGCATAGAATGAGACTGTCCATTCTTTTCCTTTGCAGTAGCTGGTGGATTCAAGGATTGCCTTTGGAATTATAGAACAGCGTCTTACCACTAGGGCATCAAAACTATCCTTTCAATTAATAGTAGAACGCTTTAAACCATGCCATCAGGGCTTCTTCTTTATATAAAGATGATTAGACATTATTTTTTTTCTACAAATGTGGCACCCTGGTTTATGGACATATAACCTTGTGTAAAGTTATGGGTATGAAGTTTGTTCAGGGTATCATTTGAACCCAGGTCATTCTGACCTGTTAGTCCCCAGGTATTCACCAACAGTGAAGGCTTAAAAAATAAATTCCTCATTGAGCCTCTCAGTGCTGAAAGAAAGGAAAAGAAACATAAAGACCACATTGTGAAATAAACTTCTGGAAAAGCTTTGAGACCAGACTTTGGGAAAGCTGTTAAAGTAGAATCCCTAGCCTTAATGTCTATATTGGTTTGTGAAATACCCTGAAGCAGCTTTGCAGAAACTGCTTCAAATGTGCAGCAGTGAATTCTGAAGGGGTTTCGAACACATTTTTATTGCTACAGAAAAGGGAATGAAATGTTTAGTCATAATTCATCTAATAATGGAAACTAAGTTTTTGCTCCAGTGGAATTTTAGGGAAGAAAGCAGTAATAAAAATGTCACAGATGCTCTCTCTTCAAAACTTCAAGCTTTGACCAAATCAAAATTTCTTTCTTTTTTTTTTAATAGAAGGAACAGGGCTGGCAAAAGCTGTATATTACCTGTGCGGTTCTCTCAAACTACTTCCTGCTTTCAGAAGTCGCCTGTCTTGACAATTTATCGTGTAGAGACTAAAGAAATAAGTTGCTAAATTAAAGTTTGGTGATTTGAACACACTAGTTGCTCTGAGGGAGAAAAACATTGCACTCTCCAAAGCATTTACAAGGATTAGAAACCTTAAAGGACAGTTGGTTTGATTTGGCTTGTATCATCACCACTAGAATACAACACACACAGTCCACAGAGGTATGGAATTTTTTTCACAATTATACAAAGGAATTCACTGTTGTTCTCATACCATGGCTAATCTGAGTGTGGTCCACAGACTAATCCTATCAGCCTCTTCTTGAACCTTGTTGGAAATGCAGATGTTCAAACTTTACTAGTGAACTAATCAATTAGATTCTGCATTTTAATAAGATCTCCTAGTAAATATGTATTTTGGAAGCAGGATTAGCATCCACTTCCTAAACAACATGCCTCTGGAAACTCTACGAACTTTGATAAATGTCAATAGTGGTAGAGGGGCTTCAGGCCTTTTGTTTATAGGGTCACTATAAGTTGTGCTCAACTCGAAGGCAATCAACCACAACAATAGTAAATACATTTGAGAAGCAGGGGTCCATACTTAGATGTGACAGTTTCCTCCTGCAGTTGTTACTGAAGACACTGATGAATACTCAATAGGAAGATCTACAGTCATTTCAACCACTTTGCAATTTTGACGACTCTCGGTAGTCCAGGTCACTGTGATGCTACTTTGACAGTCACATTCTTCCATGCGCTGAAGGAGTGATTGCACTCAGCCAAGTTTTCAGTTGCTCGTAATGGTAGGTTAAATGGTGATGCTCACCTCTTCCATTTTTCTTAGTTAAAACACATCTATTTTACTCTTCAAAATGTTCACTTTCTCCAGAAGGCTTTTCTGACTCACACTTATTTTATAAAAAGTCTGAGATGGTGCTACGGGTAGGAGAGTTTTGAGAAAAAATAAGTATTAGAAGGGAATTTAGGCCTAAGTCTGTTCAGACATTTGTCTCTTGATCATTTTCCTAAAGAAAAGTTACCCTTGGATTTCTGCTAATTAGATGAGGCTTCTTAACCTTTGTTCTTGATAATCAAACAACTGCATACATAGAAGTCCTGCTTAAAAACAGAAATGAGGCAGAAGCGGGTCAAGTAGATGTGCTCTTACTCCTCACATAAGGCCTGGAGTCTGGCTTCTGAGAGTCACCACAGCTGCACAGATCTTGAGTGGAGAGAGAGGGCTCTGCATTCTGCATTTGCCTCCTGTGGCTTTTGTTTCATTTATATCCCCACCCAATGAGCTTCGCTTTGCAATACTGAGGGTAGGGATAAGACAGTCAAGATGGAATTCACTCTGAACTGCAGCAATTCTCCTCATTTCCAGGTCACAACTGAAATTGGGTTTTAATGTGAAATTTGCCTTAGGCTTGGCAGATGGTTCCTTAACATCACAAGCAACAGTTTGCCTTCTGTACAATGATGTGATTATGACTATGGATAGCACAGTAAGAGGACAAACATCTTGTCCAAACTACCCTTCCATTTTTCTCTCATCTCCCACCCATTTCATTTCTTCAAATTATGTAATAAACTTGGTGCTGTAAGCCACGCCCCTCCTGCATTCAGCCCATGACAATCTTGCTTGTTTATGATAGGGGCAAGCTTGGGTTAGAAGAGCAGAAGGGTATATTTCCATTCTACACTTAGAGAATTCACATTATATGTTAATATTCCTCTTTCTTTAAAAATGTCCCCTTTAAAAACTTGGGGTGAAAGGGTAAATGAATTGGATTGTGGATTTATTTACTCAGATGCTGCACCCAATAATTCTCATCTTTAAATCATCCTGCAGCTGCACTTCCAAGCCTCCTGGACATCAATATTAATGTTCCCAGCTCCTGGCAGTGGCTGGTAGAGGTGACATTTCATAATTCAGATGTAAAAATTAAAAGCTGGTGCTCTAGGCGGTACACAGCAACAAATGCATCCATCCAATCTTTGAGTGAAAGTCCTTCAAAAAGCCAGCCTTTCTCAGCCATCTTTTAGCAAGGAAAGGCAATACTAACAGGTAAAAAACAATGGCCAAGAGATTTACTCTCCGTTCTCATGTGCTGATTGAGTGTGTAAAAAGATAGGCAGTCAGCCCAACAGCAGGCAGTTCAAATCCACCAGCTGCTCTGAGGGAGAAAGTCAGGCAATTTCCTTATCTGTAATTACAGCCTCTGAAAATTCACTTGAGGTTCAGCTATGAGTTGGCTCTGACTCAACGGCAATGAGTTCCTCACTTCCACAAAAGAGGATGAGAATAAATACAAAATGATTCAAAAACATTTTCACCTCAACATCAGCTATACGAGGTCAAACTTTTGGGGAATTGCAGTTCCCTAGAGTTAAGGAGTTGCTTTGAAAATCAAGTTTATATGCACGTGATTTAAAGCCACCAACTGCTTTAGAAAGAAACAGGTACAATATGCTCCTGTGAAATTAAGTGTATATGGAAACCATCTGGATGGTCAGATATGGATTGTTACCAATGAGAAGACACACAACAATATCAACAATCCTCTATTTTGGGAGCTCTAGTAGCCTTGTGATAAGAAGCTGTGTTGCAATCCCAAAGGCACACAGTTTAAAACCGCCAGTTGCCCTACAGGAGAAAGATAGGGAATCTCCTCGTGTGCGATTAACTGCCTCTGAAAACTCTTGCAGGTCAGTTATGGGTTGGTTCTGACTCGATGCTACACAAAAACAACTTCAAATCTTCAGCTATATGTTGCTTGCATGTGATATTTATATAATGTTGCTCAAGAATTTTCACATTTTGTTGGCTCTCTAAATATATATCACTTCCAGTCCGTTGGGCAGGTAGCTGTCTTCCAAATTTCCTGGCACAACCTTGCTTACTAAAAATGAAGAGGATGTGAATCACATATGGCAGAAGATCAAGGACTACACCCTTCAACATGGATTATACCTGTATATCAAGATGGCAAAAATCCTTACCACTAGACCAATAAGCAACATCATGCCAGATGGAGAAATGATGTAAGTTGTCAATGATTTCATCTTATTTGGATCTACAATCCTCAATCACCCTGGGCAGCAACAGTCAAGAGATCAGGAGACATCTTGCAGTAGTAAAACATTGAGCTTGAAGACTTAGAAACACAGTCTCCAGGAATATTTTGACATAACATCATTCACAAAGGCAACGTTCTATAGCCTGCTTTCTTGGGTAACAACTGAGATCTTAAAGGCTTGGGAATGGCCATCTGAGGTCCAACTATTTCTCTCTTCCTTATCTAGAGGAAAGAAGAAGGAAGGAAATAATAAACTCAAAGAAACAATTAGTACAAAATTACTCATGTGCAATGTAAATGACAGCTTCCCTAAGAAGACCAAAATTAGATTTGTCCTACTACCTTGATCAATATCAAAACAGAGCTCTTGAACAGAGAAGAAGACAAATAATTTACCTTAATCTAAAACAATAAGAAAAGATCAGACGTATTGGTTTGATAGACACTGGTGGTACCATAGACTGTGTGTGGCCTTTAGAAATTCTTCAATCCTGGAATTGAACTGACTCTCAGGGATTACCTTTCAGCCTAACATTAGATAGCCCTGTAAAGTGAATAATAATATCCCCAGAGTGCAATGTAATCTTCTTTACAACCAACCAACTAACCATTAAGAGACCAAAAGTGATCATTTCCTTCTCCCCTAAAATTAAGAAGCTCAGAATGCAAGGAGGGACAGAATAGGAGGCTGGACAGAAATGGTGATCTCAAAGAAGATGCAGAAAGAGTGCTTTTACATTGATGGCATGACAACTAATGTCACAGAGCAAAATGTGAATATATTATTACAGGGCAAAAATGAATTCACTCTAAACTTTCATTCAAACTACTAAAAAGTGTCCTTCACCTAAAACATTTTTTAAACCAAAACAAGAAACAACAACAAAAAAAACCTCCACAACTGTTTTATAAGCCTCCCAATGTCTACGTGCAAATATCTACTAGAGAATTGATTGTGTGAGGAAAAGGTATTTACATACCTTCATTTAAAAGAAGGCCTCTTTCACAATGTTTTGTTCATTATTTCTAAAATAGGTAAGTGCCTCTTGCTTGCTATTCACTACATTCTGGTAATTTCTGTCCTAATCATTGCTAAAGTGATTTTTCCCCCCAAAGAACCAAAGCATGCAATGCTTTTAAAAATAGTTTCTTTTTCTCTATTTTTGGATTTTTTTTCCTTAAAATTCTGTTGTGGATGTGGTTGTGTTTTCCATGATGTCAGGCCCCCAAACTATTTGTTTGTTATACCCTGCTAGAAACAAGACTACAGACTAATTTTCATAAGCTGTCATAATTTCAAAGGCTTAAAAATTATTTTTTCAATGAGAAGGCACCAGGCTGTCCATTAATCTGTGGAGATCTGTGTGGAATAAATCATTGTATTTCAGTTGTTTTATTATTAATATGTCAGATCTTTCTGCTAAGGGAATCTTTCCCAATGAATGAGAAGCAAAAGACCAGGGAAGCTTACTATTTCAACAGTCACTGCCTGTGATGCTGAACAAAGCCAGGTGAAGGGTCCAGTTCCGGAAAGCACTGCAAATATTTACATGCCATGAAAAGGCAAGGGGATGTCCCTGGGTAGGAAGAAGTCTGAGACAGAAGGTTAGCAGGAGAATTATACAACTTGGGTAAAGAAAATGGAAGCTGGGTAGGGGAAACGTGAGATGCGGAAGGCTTGAATTCAAACTTAGATTTAGATTATATGTGAAGATAGCTCAATATGCTTGCTGAGATGTCTGTTTATTCTTTTCAAAAAGGGTAATAATGACGAAAGGAAACCCAAAGCTAATTTCAAACTCCCTATAAGATGCACCTACCACATTGCAGGTTTGAACTTCCTTCCTCCTCACACTCTGCCCTCTCTGGCTTGGCCTCAGGGTCTCTCCTCCTACCCCCCCCCACCCATGCACCACAACAGCTTATTCACAGCCCCTGAAAGCTGGTCTGGGATGAAGTTTCATTCTTGAAGATTCTTGCAGAGGTGGAGATGAAGAGAAAATGGCAAGGCCAGGTTTCCTGTGATTATCTCCTGCTCTTGCATGATTTCTCCTTTGTCTGATGGGTTTTTTTTTTAATGTGATCACTTAAAAATAACATGAAAGGTGCCTTTGCCACTATTTGATTAGCTAGATACACTTTGCTCTGCTTTCAGGGTACTAAGTATCAACAAGGCATCTGAAAGGCAGTATCTAGTTTTGTGTGGCTCCAGTGGGCACATTTTCCTTCCAGGATGATGAACGGCAGTGGGGACATACTGGTCTCCTGAGTTCACTTGTTTAAATAATGTTCCCCTGCCCATCCATGCAGGCATCAGAGAACACAACAGGCAGCTGCCACTTTAGGGACCTCTTCAGTAATGCTGCCATTTCTCTTCCACAGCCACTGCCATCTTCTCCCCGGCCTCCCAGAGGGGCACTCCACTGCCATCATAGCCTGCCTGCAACAGTAGTTAAAGGGTTTTCTCTCTCTTTCAGTGCAATTTGGGGGCAGTTTCATTATCAATGGAAACAGCAGGAAGACTGATGAAAACATGCCATTGATTTCTTGCCTATGAAGAGATTAAATGGAAGTGGACCCTAGTGGTGATATAGCTGGGCATACAAAAGAATGGGCATTATGTCCTTTGTCAAATGGTCTGATCTGGTGGTTCATAAAGTGTATCAGAGTTTGTATTAAAATTGAGTGACAAGAGTTCTTAAACAAACAGACAAAAATATCTAAGCCCATTCTAACACTCAGTGACTCAAAGGCCAGAAAGAATGGCCTTAAAGGGTTTCCAAGACTATAATATTTTAAAAAGCCAACTACTATATCTTTTTTTCCACAGAGTGATTAGTAACTTCTAATTGTTAAGGGTTTCAGTTAGCAACTAACATTTAACCATTGCACCATCAAGTCTTCATGAAAGGAATTCTAGGATCTAGGAAAGGAATGCACAATGTAACAAAAAGGGAAAGTTAAAGGCTTGCCAGGATCTAGGTCTTTTCCCATGATTTACACAATTGGGGCTAATTTTCAGTTGCTCAGGTGGCCTAGTGGTAAGAAACTGTGCCACAATCCCAAAGATATGCAGCTCAAGTTCACCAGCTGCTTCATGAGAGAAAGTTGAGCCATCTACTCTCATGTGGTTAACTACCTCTGAAAATCCACTGAAGGGTCCACTATGAGTCAGTTCCGACTTAATGGTACACAACAACTCCAATAATGGGTTAAATGCATGTCTCTGAATTCCGGGGAATTTCTTTTACCTGTTTGGCATAATTGTAATTCCAAAAAGAACTTAAACCAAAATAGAACACTGTGAATATGCCAAAAGTTATTTACTAATTCTCATCAGGTAGTCTAAATGACACAAGCTTCCTGAGTCAGGAAGAAGTGGAGATGTGGTCTCAAACCAAGGCTCAACATTTACAAACTTGGGGATACTGGGCCAGTTATAGACCTTGCTTAGCCCCAGCTATCCATTCTGTAAAATGGAAGTAAAAAATGTAATTTTTAAAAATTGTTATTAAATGATAAGCTGCATAACACTGATAACTTATTACATGGGTGTCTGAAATTTTATAATTGCTTCATAAGAAGAACAGGGAGCTCTAGTAGCCTAGTGGCCAGAAGGCATGCTGCAATCCAGAAGGCATGCTGTTCAAGGCCACCAGTTGCTCCATAGGAGAAGGATGGGTAAACTCCTCCTGTGCAATTAATTAACTGCCCCTGAAAACCCACCAAAGGGTCAGCTACGAGTTTGTTCTGACTCTATAGTACACTGAACAACAATAAAAAGTCATTTATATTAATGAGAAGATGTCTCATATTTTCTAGTGCTTGGTTGATGCACCTAAGCATTGGCACTAAAAATCTTCATCAAGCATCCTCTCTTTACTTCTAGCCCTTCAGCAGGTTTACGGAGGCTGTAAATGTCATGAGAAGAGATGATTTTTCTCCCACAGAGTTATGGTGAATTAGAACCAACAAAGAGGCACGGCTTTGGGGTTAGCAACACAATTCCCATTAGCCTATATCAGCTGAGGTCCTTTTGATATAAAAGTTCTTTTTAGTTCAATATGATGTTGTTAGTGTAATATGACATCGCTGTTAGGTAGCACTGAGGAAATTGCAACTCACAGCATCTGTGTTCACAACAGAATCAAACACTGCCTGGTCCTGCCCCTCCACAATTATTGGCATGTTTGAACCTAATTGTTACAACCACTGTACCAAGTCATTCCATTTAGTCTTTTGTTCTTTTTGCATAACCTCTATTTTATTAAACATTATGGCCTTCTTCAGGGACTGCTCCCACTTGATAACACGTCCAAAATATGAAAGATGAAGTCTCATAATGTTCTCTTCCAAGTATTCAGGCTATATTTCTTCAAGACGCGTTTGTTTGTCATTCTGGCAGCCACCGTATACTTCAATATTATTTGTCAAAATCATAATTCAAACCCATAACTTAGTCTTCAATCTTCTTATTCATTGGCCAGCTTTCTCAAACACATGGAGTGTTGCTCTAGCCATACTCTATCTCTAATGCCTCACACATCTTTGATTACATAAAAAAAAGGTCAGAAGCCCTGCTACGACAATTTATCATGGAGAGTTTGCAGCAAGTTTTACTTAGTAAAGAGATCAACAACAACAACAACAAAATGCATCCTCTCTTTATTTTGTGAAATTAGATTTTTCTGTTTTAATTGCTCTAGTAAGATGCTGGTCAGCTATTGGAATAATGTATACTGAGTGAGAAATGAAAAAGAGGGGTTGTCTTCAAAGACCACTCTTCCTTCTGGTACCATTCTTACCACACTGATGCCATCAGAATTTACCAAAATACAGATTCATAACCCCCACCTCTGGTGACTCTCTCAGAACATCTCTTGTAGATTCTAGACATACACCACTGAAACTCATTAAGAGATAAACTTTGAGGACCCTTCAGAACTTTTGAAGATTCTTCTCACCACCTGCTTCTAATGGCACAACAAAAAACCCATCAAGCCCAATTCCACAAGTTCAAGGATCTTCTCATCATGCAACAGTAACACAGATTGTAAATCATGGGCTTATTAAGGAAGCTTCTCCTTGTCAGGTGCTGTTGAGCAGGTTCCAGTATACAGCACATAACACAACAAAACATTACCAAGTGTTCTGCCACCTTCTCAATGATCACTATTCTTAAACCCATCATTGCAGCCACTGAGTTAGTTTGTGTCGTTAAGGATCACACCATTGTTTTGCTGACATTCTACTTTACTGAGCATAATGTATTTCTCCAAAGATTTGTCACATCTGGTAACATGTATAAAGTACATGCCGTGAATCCAATGAGAATTCTCTTCAAAGTATTATTTATGGGCAGTTTTCAAGATGGATTGAAGCTCAACATCTAGAAGACAAAGATTCTCACCATTGGGCCAACTGGCAGCAACATGATAGATGGAGAAGAGATTGAGGTTATTAGCAATTACAGCTTGCTTGGCTCCACAATCAACACTCTTAACACCAGCAGTCAGGAAATCCAAAAACAGACTACGTTGGGAAAATCTCTTATCATGGACCTCTCTAGATTGCTGAAGAACAATGATGTCAAGTCTAGAGAGAAGGGTTTGCCTAATCTAGGCCATAGTCTTCTCAATTACTTGTTATGCTTCACAGAGCTAAACAACGACTAAGGAATACAAGAAGAAAAACAGATGCCTTTGAGTTGTGGTGCTGGATAAGAGCCATGAACATACTACAGACTGGCAAGAAAACAAATTAGTCTGTCTTAGAGAGGAAGGAACCAAGTCTCTCCTTGGAGGCTAAGATTTTGAAGCTCCACCTCACATACTTTGGGCACGTGGCAAGGAGAGACCAGTCCATGGAGAAGGGCATCTTGCTTGTAAGGGTAGAGGGACAGCGCAGGAGAGGAAGACCACGGATGAGATGGGTTGATACAGTATCTGGGGCAATGTACATTGGTGTATCAGAATTAGTGAGACTGGCTCAGGGCAAGGAAGGGTTTAGAGTTGCTGTACATAGGGTCTCTATATATCGCAGGTGACTCAACGGTGCATAACAACAATAACATACTATACTGAATTTGTTTTATATAAATATATTTAAGCCTATTATTTAGAGTCAACACAACCTCGAGGAGGGCCTTTGTATTTAAAGCTGGTTGTTATTATATTTTGTAGGAACATTCTTCTAAGTGGTACAGCACTCTTCTGTCTGTACTGAGGTAACCTAGGGTTGCTGTGATGTTGAACCTTTTGTCATTAGAGTGTCAAATGTCACAACGGTTAACCGTGGTGGACAGTGTTTGGTGGAGCTCCCGGTTTAAGACAAAACCTGCCTCTGGAAACTCTGAACTTTAATAAATGTCAATAGTTATACAAAGCCTTCAGGCCTTTTGTTCATAGGGTCTCAATGAGTCGTGCTCAGTTTGATGGCAATCAACAACAACTATGAAGTCAATTCTGAATCCAGTTGACCTGATAATGATTTTAACCTCAACCATCCATTCAACATATCTGTACTAACTATTCCATCTGTATAAGGCAATATGGTAGGAGAATAATTCCTGTATGTTTATTTATTTGGTATATCAGGCACATGGCATTTAAAATATGATCCACAATCTAGAAATACAAATGCTCACCATGTTGCAATTATTTCTAAGCAGCTATCTCTCTTTGATAACTAGACTCTCCAGGAAATAAATATTGGGTACCTCTATAAAATGAACTAATATTGAAATATCAAGTACTTCTGTGGAAGAAATATACAAATATTTATAGCACAAAATAGAAACCACTTCTTAGAGAAAATCTTACACAACCTTCTGTATAAGAACATAAAATCAATAATAAAGCTATTTTGACATTGGACTTTCCAGATTCCTAGGATTTCAGGAAAGGTGACTTGGACAGACCAAAAATGGCATTTGAACACCTACTCCATACAATATAGCTGCCAGTTTATCAAATTTGTATGTTAACTTTTGACTAAAAATGTGTCTTAATAAAAACGGGGAGGAGTTGGTTGTTAAAAAGCAAACAATCAAAGAAATTACAATCAGTATGAAAACCACACAATGAAAATTCAATAGTAAAACTTTTTTTTTTGCCTTGTGGAAAGAAGCTGTGCTGCAATCCTGAAGGCATGCAATTCGAATCCATCAGCTGCTACATGGGAGGTTAGACAATCTCCTGTGTGATTAGCTGCCTCTGAAACCCTGCCCGAGGGTCAGTGATGGGTCAGTTCAGACTCATAAATGAGGCTAAAAAACAACCACAAACTTTTACAGTCACACACAATTTCTAGTAGTTTCAAGTTTCAACATTATGTCAAATTCTTCTCCAAAGTTCATCTTAAATTCTATACACTGTCCTGCTTCTGACCATGAACTTTCTTATTCACAAATTTTGAGTAAGACAAGGATTGTGGCCATTCTATAAAGGCAATCACTGCATTAAAGCAAATGCACTAACCAAAGTATATGCACCTGCATGCATGCATACTTCAGAGTTAATTTTAGATAGGGTTACATGTATATAAATATACACACACCCCCAATATGTATATACAAATATTATGTGTAAGGAAAAAAGTTTCTTTCTACTTTCATTTTGTTTTGGATCAATTAGCTCTTTATCAGGGCTTAAATGCCAACTTTCACAGCTGCTGTTGTGAGGATCCAAGTATAGGTTCTTCTTCATTACCTTTCTTTAGGCTTCAAGAATTCATTAATTCATCATTTATTCATCCATTCAGTAAACTTTCCTGAGTTTCAACGCTGTGTATGGGCCAGTGAAGTAAATACTCCAGTGATAGTCCAAACAGGGATGTTTACACCCTTACAGAGAGATGACGTAAAGAAACAGAACAAGCACAGGCTTTGTTTGAGGTCAGATAGACCACTGTTAGGTCCTCATGTTCAGCAATCTTAGCTTGTGTGGATGTCAGAAAGTGACTTATTCTTAATGAGTATCAGTGTTCTTATCTGCAAAATGATGTTTTACAACACCTTCTCTGTATGGGTCAGATGTGAGTGACCTGGGTGGCACAATTGCTGGTTGAAAGATTGGTTATTTCAATCTACTCAGAGGGCTCCTGGACTGCGGGCCTGTTTCTTTGCTTCCAGAGGATCACAGCCTTGAAAACTCCATGGAGCAACTGTGCTCTGCACACATGGGGTCACAATAAGTAGGAATACACTCCAAAGCAACTAACAACAATAGTTCTGATTATTATATGTGTTCAGCAACTAGGCCATTATCTAGAACAAAATAATTACTCAATAACTGGGGAGAATTCTTTTTCTTTGAAAGGCAGCTCAAGTCCATGAAACAAAACCACATATTTGTTGCAAGCCCAGGTGGTGATGCATTCGTGAAACCATATATTTGGAAAAAGGCCCCAAAGCAATCTCCCTTGTTCTCAACTTCTCTGGGAAAATTGTGCTGTCTCCAAGCATTTGCTAAAATAATAGAACTCTAACTTGGTTTAGAACCATACTGATTTAGTAGAAATTGGCCCTTATCATGGAAGCCAGTGCCATCTGAACCCAGGTGTAAGCCACATGGAGTTCCAAAGTACCCCACAAATGTGCTTTCTAGAAATGATAATATGAAATATTAATCTAAATTGATACTTTTCCCAGTACAGAGGCAATTCCCTGGGAACAACTTAGGAAATTTGGATCATTGATAGGATGACAGCTAACACGCCAAAGCAATAATGACTAAATGGTACCCTGAGTGATTAATACAAATCCAAAAGGACTCAGCTCATTGCTAGGATATGACTATTAAACGAGGCACATTTGGCTCCACAAAACTGTGTGCCTACTGCCTATTTTCGATGCGTGGAGCTTAAATCTGTGGCTGCATGTGACTTAGAACTTTGGCATCTCTGCTGTATTAGTTTCCATTGCTGTAATAACAAGTGACCCCAGACTTAGTGACTTAAAATAGAATAAATTTACTGTCTCAGAGTTCTGTAGATTGGAAATCTCACATGGGTGAAAATCAGCATGTTGGCAAGATTGAATTCTTTTCTAGAAATTCTAAGGATGATTCGGTCTTCTTTTGTGTTTTGACCTTCTAGAAGCAGCCTGTATTCTTTGGCTTGTGATCTTTCTCCTGTGCCTTCATGGACAGTGATGCTGGATACTCTCTTCTGTCATCACATCTCACTCTCACCCCCTCCAGAAGAATCTCTCTAAGGCAATTCTAATATGAAGCTCACATAATTTAGATTGGACTGATCTTCAGTCCAGAATAATGCTTCATCTCAAAGTATCTAATTTGAACACATCTGAATAAATCCCTTTTGCAATTTAAGGTAACATATTCACAGATTTTTCAGGATTAGAACATGAATATCAATACTTTTCATGTTGTTATAAGGAGCAATTAAGTTCTTTATTGTTTTTAGTTACCTGTTCCAAAACCTTATTACACAGTAGAGAGTTTCCCCATAGAGCTATGTCAAATAATCTTTAGGAAGGTGAATATCCTATTATATTATCCTACACAATTGCTGGGTGGTTTTGATTCATCATTCTGTTAGTAGCTAAACATTATTGTGACATATGAAATCTTTTCTCTGCCAAGCTAATCTGAAAATGGAATGAGTAGGCTATTACATAAATGATAAAGTGTTACAGGCCTCTGAACAAACCCTTTTGTACACCATGTAGATCTGAACTTTCTTGAAATCCTTCTTTCTCTGTACATCTTGATAAACTTCTCTTCTCTCTCTATTATTATCTAACCAAATCCACTGCTGTGAAGCCTATTCTCCATGAGGTCTCTTGAGTTGTGTATCATCAAGCGAAAAAGTCTATCTTATCTTTCTCCCAAATTGCAACCTGTGGATTTGCATTGCCGACTTTTGGGTTAATAGCACCATATATAAAGCACTACACCACTGTTGTTGTTATGTGCCATCAAGTTGCTTGTGCTAGAATTAGTCAAATTAAATGATCACTAGCGTCTCCTCTAGGAGCTCTGGTGGCTTAGTGGTAAAGAACAGCTCTGCCAATCCAAGGGTATGTGATTTGAATCTACTAGTTGCTCTGTGAGATAAAGATGAGCACTCTCCTCTAATGCAATTTACTGCCTCTAAAAACCTGCTGGAGGGTCAGCTATGGGTCACTTCTGACTCAATGGAACACAACAACCAACTGCTCTTGAGTTTCATGGAGTGGCATTCCTAATGCTATATTGTTGTTGTTAGATGCCATCAAGTGAACTATGTTTCATAGTAACCCTATGCACCATAGATCTGAACTTTGCTTTAACATGCACCATCCTGATGACTTCTTGTCACACTCAAGCCCATTGTGGTAGTCTCTGTGTCAATTCACTTCATTGAAACTCTTCCTCTCTTTCACTGACTTTCTTCTACCTTTTCCTACATGACATCTCTATTTAAGTACCGGTTCATCTTGAAAATATGTCCAAAGTGGGACAAAATTGTCCTGTTCTTTACTCTAAAGAGAACTCTGTTGTATTTCCTTCAAAACAGAGTTGTTTATTATTTTGGCAGTCCATGATATATTCAATAGTCTTCTGCAACACCACAATTCAAAATTATCTATTGTCTAACTTTCAGATATATAGGAAGTAATTGAAAAGGGCATGACATAAATCAAGGACAGCTTTGTCTGTAAACTGACATCACTGATCTTGATTTCTTGACTGCCGCTACCATGGGCGTTGATTGTGGATTCAAGAAAACTGGAGTCACTGACAATTTTAATCTTTTCTCCATCTGTCATGATGTTGACTATTGGCCCAGTGGTGAAGATTTTTGTTTTCTAGATGTTCTTATGTGACTGACTTTGAAGGCTTTGATCTTTTTCAATAGGTGCTTTACATCTTCATTTTTAGCAAGCAAAGATAGATCATCTGTATAATATAAATTATTGAAGACTCTTTCTCTAACCCTGACACCATATTCTTCTCTGTAGTCTTCTTCAATGATTTGTCTAATTCTTTATGCATATAACTTGAAGTAAAAGTAGTGTTCCTTGAAAACTTTAAATAATTCCAAACTCATTGTAAAGACCCACGAAAGGCAAAAGAAGAAAAGGAAGTCCATAAAATATTATCTAGATCCTGTGGGTGATCAAGTTGCATGTTGTTTGCACAGATTAGACATGATGCTCAATGTGATTTCACTTGATGGGATTAGGTTCTTTTATTTACTGGCAGGATTTTTTTTTGTTTTATTTTTTTTTAATTTTCATTTTATCAGATTGACAGATTTCACATACTTTTCTGTGTGTTCTGTAAAACCAAGATTTAGTTTCCTAAAAAAATTATATATAATTATTATTTTTATATTATTATTAAATAGTTATTCTGGTCAAAATCTTATTTCTTTATAAACCATGAGAAGACTATTTTCTCTCCTTTTTTTGTATTAGAGCTTTTTTGTTGGTTTTGGTTTTTAGGTTTTGTTTTTTGGGGTTTTTTTACTCCCCTTTCCTTCTAATCTCATTTGTGTTGAGAGTCATCTTTAGTGTTTTAAAAAGAGTTGGCAAAAAAAAAAGAGTTGGCAACAATGAATGAATGGAAATCCAAGTTCTTTATAAACTTTTATTAAAATCTAAAAAAACACCAAAAAAAAAAAAACAAAACCAAACCCAGAAGAGTTGGAATTGCACCATTAGTAAGGTATGGATATAGTTTGAGCCATGATTTCCAATTCAGGCCATACAATTATTTAAAGGACAATTAAGAGAAGAAGACTAGAGTTAAGTGGGGAGTCAAGGGTAGTGTCCTATAACCTCCTAAACCCTACTTTCATCCACAGAAACTCTGCAAATTCAAACTCATTACTTTTCTGTCAGAACTGATCCATACCTGACCTGCCAGTATGTTTTCCACAGAAGGAGATTGCCCATCTTACTCCTGCAAAGAGGCTGATATATTTGAACCAACAGAAATGTGCCTATATTTGAGTTATCAGATCAACTTCCTAAAGAGTAGACTACTCCAATAGTTTTGTGTGTGTGTCTGGGGTCTTCTTAAGTTTTTTTGATTTTTCCCCAAAGGGTTAAGAAAAACAAAATAAAACAAAAACACCTACATAGCAAATTAGGAAATAATGGTCTTGAGGTAGAATCAGATATATCAATAGAAGTTGTTGTTATTAGTGTTGATTGCCTTCAAGTCAAACACAACTCATAGAGACCCTATGAACAAAAGGTCAGAAGCCTTCCAATAAAAACCAAAGTTTATCAAAGTTCATAGAGTTTCCAGAGTGCTTAGTATGTGCATATCCCTCTTGCAGAGGTGTTCATATGGAAAACATTCAAAATCTTTTGCTCCCTAATTCTAAGATTTCCTTATTAGACGGGTAGTGAATTTCTATATAACTTTGTATCTTGAAATTATACTGTAGGATACAACTTTGTGCTATGGCCTGCTGGAGATAGAGCACATACATTTTTAACATTTCAACCATGATCATACATTATTTGCAGAAACTCAGTGACAAACCTTGTGGAACCCTGAGGCTTCTTCCAAGTTAGATAAAAACCTGCAGCTCTAGAATACACTGCCTTCAGCTAAATTCTCCCCATCAATTTTTAAGTATAGTAGCTAGAAATAAGAGCATTTTAAAGAATACAATTTCTTAAAATAGCGGTGAGGAAGACAACCAAACAAACATAAAATTAACCGTTCCATTTACAGAAACTAACCTTTCTAATAAGAAGAAGACCTCAAGTTATTGATTATTAAAAGGCTTAACCAATAGGAAACAGACAAAGTCCACATAGACAGAAAACAAATACAAAAGAAAGAGTCACATTTAAACATAAAAAGATGCTGAATCTCACTATTTTTTTTTAAATTTATGAAATTAAAGTTTTGATAACTCTATCTTGACAAGCCTGATGAAACAGGTTCTGCCACATGTTCGCATACAAACATATCTCACAGGGTAATATGAAAATATAAATAAAAATTTAAAATGAAGGGAGCTCTGGTGGCCTGGGGACAAGAAACTGTGCTGCAATCACTAAGGCACTCGGTTTGAATCCATCAGGTGCTCTGCTGAAGGAGGGGTAATCTCCTGTGCCAGTCAGATCCAACGGTACACACAAGGAAAAAAAAATACAAATGAATAAACTCTTTTACTCAACAGTCTTAATTCAGAATATTTATTCTTTGTATATTGTTGTTGATTGCCTTTGAGTAGAACATGATTCATAACGACCATATGAACAAAAGGCTTAAAGCCCCTATACAACTATCGACATTTATAAAAGTTCATGGAGTTTCCAGAGGCATGTTATTTAGGAAGTGGATGCCACTCCTGCCATAGATGTGCTAAACTATTCTTGTTTAAATTTATTCATTACATCATTTTAAATTAGTTAACATTGGAAGCAACCTTATTTCCCAGCATTATTATACTGGGTAAATAAATGATGAAATTCCATATAAAGAACAATAAAGAACACATAAAGCTATTAAGATGAATGTGGTGGGTCTGCATATACAGATGTGAGATGATCCTTACAACACAATGTACACATTTGAAAATGTAAGATGTGTCTGTGTTTTTACGTCAACGAAAACTTAATCTAAAAATTTAAAATGTATAGTGTTAAGTCTTCAGGTAAAAATGCAACAAGCGTATATATTTGTGATTTTATATTAATTGAGAAATATGAAAATGTTTATGTAACAGCAGAGTAAAAAAGGGATGATCAATGATAGGATAAACTTATTGAATATTCCTTATTTCTTTCTAACTATATCATAAATTGCTTTTATAAAAGTGAAATAAAAAAATAATTAAGTGACAAAATGACTAGCTGGGGATACTGAAAAAAAAAACCAACCCTCTCTATATATTATAATAAGTACACAAATGTATATGTATTTCGAGAGAGAGTTAGTTATTCAGTATCCTCACCTAGTCATTTTGTCTTTAAAACCCCCCCCGATTTTTAAAAATAATTTTTAAACTTTTATACTTATTTGCTTACAAAGTTCATATACATTGTTTTAAACACCCATTTCCTTTATCCACCCCTCCCTCCACCCTATAAATTGTATGACTTTATGATTATCCACCACATAATTTTGTCTTTTAATTATATATATATATGTAATTGTGTGAGTAAATAGGCATCCTTATGTGTTTTATAAAAACCCTGATGGTCTAGTGGATAGAATATTGTTCTTCTAATGCAAAAGCAGGTGACCTGAATTCACTAGCTGTGTCATGGGAGAAAGATGGGCATTCTCATTTTATGTCTCTGAACATCTGGTGGAAGGTCAGTGGTAATGAGTGAGAGATATAGATCGAGAGATAGATATATTTTTATATCCTCTCTCTCTCTCTCT
>NW_006399782.1:16893215-16900469 GCF_000299155.1 Elephantulus edwardii | reverse complement strand
AAAATTACAAGAAAATATAGACATAATACTTCAGATAAGATTCAACTTTTAATGAGTATATAGCCATGATGCAGAAGTATAATTAGAAGAACAAGTAGGTGACTCTGATGTCTTCAAAGTTATAAATGTCTTTATCAAACAATTTTTTTAACAAACGAAGGGACATGTAAAGAGTAAGAAAAAATTGTTGAGGAAACATACATGGTAAGTATTCAATATTCATAATATAAAAAGAACTTACATAGTTTAACAGCAAAAAGAACAATAAACCAATGATATGGGCAAAGAACTTGAAAATATATTTCATCAAGAAGACATAGAACAGGCAGCACACAAAAAGTTGCTGAATGTCATTAGCTATTAAGGAAATGAAAATCAAAATCATCTTGAGACATCGTTTTACACTAACTAAGGTGATTAATAATGAATAAGGATGACAGAATAATAATTCATTGACAATTAATAAAGTACTGAATCCCATGGACTGCTAAGAGAACAAATAGATTTGTCTTGGCGATGGATGCAGCCATTGCGCTCCTTGGAGGCAAGGATGGTAAACTTTTGTTTCACATACTTTGGGCAAGTTGCTAGGAGAGGCTATTCATTGAAGAGGGATGTCATTCTAAGGAAGGTAGAGGGACAACCCTCAATGGAAAGAGAGGCCAACCCTCAACAAGGCAGAATGACACAGCAACTACTGCAAGCAACGGGCTCATGTGTGTCAGAGATTCTGAGGATTGCACAGGAGAGGACAGGGTTCAGATCTGTTCTTCAAAGAGTTGCTATGAGTCCTACTTGATTCAGCAGTACCAAACCACAAGATTATTATCATTTTGAAAAATGAGAATAAGTAGTGAAATAATAAATTTTGAAAAAATATGTGAAGGTTTGGATATTTCTGTGTTATTAGGAGGATTACAAAATATAACACAGCCTCTGTTGAACAGTTTGATTATTCCTCGGAAAACAAAGCATAAATGTAACCAGATCCTTGTACGCCAATGTTAACTACAGCACTTTCACAATTATCAAAACATAGAAACAGCCTAAAAGCCCATCAACAGATGAACTGGAAAAACAAAATATGGTACATACACACAATGGCATATTCCTAAATCCTAAACAGAAATGATATACTGATGCTTGCTACAACATGAATGATTATTGAGAATATCCTGCTGAGTGAAATAAGACAGTCACAAAAGGGCAAAGATTGCACACGGTTTGAATTCACCAGTTGCTCCTGTGAGAGAAAGATGGGAAATTTCCTCCTTTGTGATTTCCTGCCTCTGAAAATCTGCTGGAGAGTCAGTCAGCTATTGGTTAGTACTGACTCCATGGTACACAAGAACTTGTGTAAAGTGTCTAGATTAGGTAAGTATGCAGATAATTAAATACAATGTTGGTTACCAGAGAAAAATGGGAAGGAAAAGGAAAGAAAAGATTCATTTTGTGGACATTGAATGTCTGCTAAGGGAAATGTTTGAAAATGGATAGTGGTAATGGTTAAATAGCAAGATAAACACAATATCAACAAGTTAATACAAATATGTTAAAATGGCAAATGTTTTCTTTCACATCTATTTATCAAATAAAAAATCATAAGAACATTAATCAAAACAAGTGAATTTTAAAAGTATCTACCTCTTTATTAATAAGTATTTAATTTTGAACTTCGAGGCAAAGTAAAAACAAATAAAACAGATAATTCTGATTATATGAAAAGAATAAAAAGTTATGTTTTTAATAGCCTTAATATATTCATAGCCTATTGTATTTTTTAAAGATGGCAACTTACTCTTTTATAAAATTTTAAGACAATTCTTCAGCGTGACATGTACCAATTTTAGCAATCTTTCGACAAAATATGCAGGAGCACAGTTTATATTGCAAAAATATTAGCTATTTGTATTATCTAAAATAGCTTTATCTTTTTTAGGTAATAAGTTAATATTTATCTAATTATTGCGATTGTCCATCTCTCGGTTTGATTAAGGTGCCCCTAACCAGACCTATGGTCTTTTTAATCACCTAATAGGAATTCAAATCAGACGTTAAAAAAGGAAAACAGAATAAGAATTGATGCTTTTGAATTTTGTTGGAGAAAAATGTTCACTTTGGTTTGAAATTCCAGAAAATGAACAAATCAGTTTTATAATAAATAAGCTAGAATATACCTTAGAAGCAACTATGACAAGATGTAATACCCCTTACTGTGGGCATGTCATCTGAAAAGATCAATTGCTTGAAAATAGTTTCCAGTTTGGAACCACATAGAGTCAGTGAAGAGGAGGCAAACACTCTAGATGGACTGACACAAAGCTACAACAGTAGACTTAAATATACTGATGAGAAACAGAGATACAGCTAGTATTTATGTTGCTATGCATAAGGTCTCTGTGAGTCAGAGCCAGCCAAATAACAACCAATAGCAACAACACCCTGATCTAGAAAGTGCTGTTCCTCTATGGCATCTGTCCTGGATCCTAGCAATACAGAAAGCTAATATCCTCTTTGTAGAAGAAAGCAAAGTAAATGTTTAAAATTAACATCATCAAGTCTGATAGCTATTAATTGAAGAAGAAAGCTAAATAGTCAAACTCCAGAGGAAGTGCCACTGATCACCTCACCACACCAGCACGAGGCAGTCAGCAATATCAACTTCGTACAGCACCTTTCCGGGATAATTTAGGGGAAAAAAAGTCCAAGTCATGGAGTAAAGGAATGGATGTAAAAAAAAAAAAAGATTTGTGTGATTAAATTCAGGTTTAAGAGTTCTATTTTTAAAAGTTCTTCAAATAATTTGATGGACGAAAACCAACAATGAGATTGATGCCTTTGATTTCCTCCGTGAATATGATATCATCCAACTGTGGGGCAGAAGGAAAGTGTTTCTCAAGTGATTTGAGTAGCAGACACTTCAAGGACACACTCTCATTAAAGCCCAGGGTGCTTCTGTTCTCTGTTGCCTCCTAAAGAATGATCCATATGTTTTGGCTACCATTGCTCAGTTGGCAAGGTCAACATTCTATTTTTAAAAGTTGTGAAGGTTCACTTCATTCAGCTGGAGGGCCATCACAACAACTGTTTCCTTCCGTAAACTCTGATAGAGGTGTGTGAAATGGGAAAGACATATCTTTTGTCCTTGAAAAATTACATAGCATTGACAACTAGAGAAGATAAGATTTACATACTTGAAACAATTAAAGGACTATCAAAGAATATAATCAAAGGCCAGATAGTGTGATATACCTCAGTCATATATAAAAAATCAGGGAAGAAATATCATAAAATATGGTAAGAAATGGCTTTATAAAATGCTGTTTTAAATTAATGAAGAGGAAGACAATATGGGAGAGGGGTGTTTGAAATAAACCTTAATGATTGAGAGAAAAAAAAATTATTTCATTTCCAAGCAACAGTTAAGAAGTTAGCAAAGGGCCCATCTTAAATTGGTCATGTATTCACTTTTTAAAATAATTTATTCTTTTTATATGAAAACATATTCTAGATGTACATACATTCAGCTAAGCCCTATGGAAAATACAAAGAAGATAAGATCCTTACCCTGTTTGTCTGATGAAAAAGTATATATATTGTTAGCAGAGACAAAATTTGTATGTTAACAGTGAGAATGATATTCATCTCAGAAGCAATTATGAGAGCCCAGATAGGAAAGTATACAGTGTGGATGAGAAATGGTTATTATGGACAGAGATATAAAAGATATCTAAAGAGAGAAACTTAGGAGATGAAACTCAAAAGAAATTTTAGTCCAGGTTGTAGAAGTGCTAGAATTTGGACATTTTTACATTTCCTCAGAAACATAGTGAAGGCTAAGGACAGATAGTGAATTTTGGCCCATGTGATTTTGATTTATTCTTGTGAGTTATGAGAAAAGTGATGGAGCAATACAAAGTCTATGTTTATAAATATTAAACTGGAGGGTGTATGTATAATTATATGCTAAAGAAAATATCAAGAAGGCATCTTGGAGAACCTGTGCTACTGTGTTAAGTGTCTTAAAGTTCAAAAGACTGAAAGGGAAGTACTGCTATGGAACCATCCTTTGACTCCACCAGAGAATGGATGCAGATCTTAAAATACTCTAACAATTGAATTGCCCACACTCATTTCCTTATATCTAGTATGTTTTATATGCTAGAGAACATTAAGGAAGTTAATAGAAGGAGGTTTTCTGAAGGTGAAATAATAAGTTCTGTCTCATACATTCAAGGTTAATCTATTTTCTCCAAACTGTAGGTCAACAGGCTTTAAATTAAAAACTACCTTTTGTAATTTTTCACATTTCAGTTACACAGACTCTTTCACTTCCTAGTTTTCATATTTTAACATTACAATGTAATGTGAAAAGATTATCTCAAGAATGTTACATTTATGGTACAGTCTTTTTAGACTACAGTTATGAAATATATTGAACCATTTCCAGAAGGGAGACTTCCGTGAGTCGCACAAAAGGCACTGCAGAAGTAATCACAGCTAGAAGCCCTTCTCAGGAAAGATTAAAGATCTTTATTGAGGGCACAATACCTTCTGCCACCTCTGCTGTAATAAGATGCACATTAACTGTTTACAACAATTTGGAATCTATTCCTTGGCAAGATGAGGTTTCAGCTCACAACTCTAGGTGAGCAAAGCAAGCTGACACTGGAATACACTCAGATTATCTATAGGCTTGTAGACTGAGCATGCGTCAAAAGAATTGACCAGGAAGTCTTTAACAAGTCAGATTTAAGACAAACATTTTTGTGCTTTGTGATAAGCTGAAGACTCGTGCCAGACCAAATTCACCAAATCTGAAGTGTAAAGTGAAAGCACTGTATGTTGGAATGTTGGAAAGGATGGTTTACTCCTCTTTCCATAAGCCCACTGGTCCACACAAACTACTGTTGGATATGGCAATAGAAATGAAAGCCAAGTGGAAATATAGTATTCATTTTCTGAATTAATGGAGATAATGAAGTTGCTCCATTCTCATTCATATTCATTCTCTCTCTGTCTGTCTCTCTCTCTCTCTCTCTCACACACACACACCAAAAACCAAACCCCACTGCCTTTAAGTTGATCCCAACTCATAGTGACTCTCCACTAGGATTCCAAGGCTGTACAATCTTTAGAGAAACAGTCCATCCTTCAAGCACACACAGAGCACCTTGTAGATCCAAACTACCCACTTTTTGATTAGCAGTACAACATATAATGCACCACACCAGCAGAGCTCCTTGTCTTTTATATTGCCGGTAAAGCCAAGGGACACAGATTTACAGCTCAGGTCCGTGCAGCTTAGTCAGAAAGAGCTTCTGTGGAGGCAGAAGTGTGGCTTGTTATACGGAGATCACTGCCAGTAGAGTCAAGCTGTGAGTAGCCATAAAGACTTTTAAAAATCTATTCTTGAGGAAATGTTCCTGCTTCTTTATGCTTATTCCATTCACTTGGGGATTTGTCTTGTGTTCCTTCCCTTTTCTAGTAAACTCCCCCTTGAAAATTTCCCTCCTTGTGATTAGAAAGCTGGAGGGCTCAGGCGAGGTGGTGGCAGCTGCCATCTCAGCTGGATAGCATTTCCTCTTTTTCTCCTTCCCCAGCAGCTGATGAGGCTGAGGCTGAACAGACAGAGAGGTGAAACCCCTAGAGGGGTGACAAGACAGCTGTGATCACTGGTTCCTTTCTGCCTATAGTGTTCTTTCACTGAAAGGCTACAGAAGCTTTTAAAAAGAAATATCTATTGTTGCAAATATGCAAAAGTAGTGCAGTCATCAGTGGGAAGAGTACAGTTTCCTACTCTTTAAACAGATGATTGCTTTAGCAATTATTGCTTTTGAACATAAGTGTACAAATAAGCAGCACCTGAAATAGTCTAAGATATTACATATAAAGTACATATAAATTATAGAGCTAGAATAATGTGTTCTAACATCACATTTTGCCTTTAGCAAATTGCATTCCAACACATTTCTTTCTTTTTTTTTATGGTAATGAAAAGGAACAAACTTCCCTGGGCACCCTGCAGCCTAAAGAAAACACACTGGAAAAAATCCTCACTGAAAATAGTATTGTATTTATTTCCTTCACCTGTTGTGCAGTGTTGGCCAGAGTCTTCTCCCACGCCAAAAGTAGTATGTCAATGTTAGTAGAGAAATTACAAGTAAAATTATGTCTACATGCTGATTGGATTGGATTTCACTATCTATAAAGGAGTCAACATCCTATAACACTCAACAAAAAGGTTACCTGAGAGAAAGAGGCATAATTAAGCCTCATAAAGTATCTTAGAATTAAAAAAAAATCAGGTAGGCTTTTGTTCTATTTTATACAGACTTGACTCTTCCATGTTCTAAATGCCCATTGATTTGGAAGTGAATGTTAAATATTGAAAAAAACAGAAGCAAATTGAAGATAAAGCCAATAACATTAAATATGAAGGAGCAAATTCTAATGTTTCTTACTTTCTTTAATTCTAAGAGTACAATCAAATGTATGATTTGACTATTTGTTTTCCTGGGTGATTGGATATGGAGAAACCAATGCTTGAACTTTGTGTGAGCTATCATTTATAGAGTGTGACTGTACCACACTGATACTGCCAGATTTATTTTGCATATAACCCTTTTAATACTACAGGTATGAAATGCAACATTGAAACTATTTATTGCATTATAAATACTTCCAATCGCTCAGAGGAAATAGTCAATAAACATTGTATCTTTCTGGCCAAAGATAATAATTCTAAAGTCTGTGAAATGCATGCTTCCCACATAATCTTTTGGCATAACTCCTTAAAATAATTACAGATATATACCAACAATCATATAGACCTGTGGTGGTGTGGTCCTTGAAGAGTCATGCTGTGAACCCAGAGACAGCGCTTGTCCTCTGGTGTTTCAAATCCACCAGCAGCTCCATGACAGAAAGATGGGCAATCTTATTCTATGGGATTTACAACCTCCGAAACCCTATGAGTCAGTTCCAACTCCATGGCAATGAAATGGAAATAATAATAAAAAGAATGCATACATGAATAGAATTCAGAAAATTCACATCTAGATAGATTAGAGAGAGAGAGAGAGAGAGAGAGAGAGATTGCAGGAGGCAATACAGCAAGGTATTTAAATGGTAAAAATAATTAAAGCAGTTAAAGAGAATATATGAATAAAACATTTGAAAAGAAATTCATAGTCTTTGTTAGTAATAAATAAGTGAAATGAGTTTCTGTGATACATTTCCTGTGCTTTAAGA
>NW_006399782.1:16865625-16893050 GCF_000299155.1 Elephantulus edwardii | reverse complement strand
AAAAAAAAAACAAAAAAAGAGAGAATGTTATGAAACACTGTATCTACCACTACTGTATTAATTCCAAGCCATAGAGGCCCTTTAGGATGGTAGAACTTCCCCGCAGATTTTCCAAGGAAGGAGGTCTGCTCTTTTAATCTGTAGTATGTTGTGCAGCTAATCAAATGACTGTGTGTCTCTGGATGTTGGAATCCACCAGTGGTAGCTCTGTAGGAGAAAGACGGGAAATCTCCTTTAATTAAGATTTACAGCCTCAGAAACCTGATGAAGGATTACTTTAAAATGGAGTTGACTAGGTAGCAGTTAAAAGCTTTTTAAACTAATCTTTAAAATCTTTACTCTCACATCTTTCTTCTGAGGGATGGTTGATGTGTTATAATCACTGCATATATTCTCACTAATATTTGAAAATATTTGTGCAACATTTAATCTTTTAAGATGAGCGAAAGAGTGTAGGATAAAAAATAGTCTAAAAAATTTATGACATTAATTATAGATATAATAAAAGTGGAGAAAGTTATTTGAAATAAGAAGAGGTTATGTGAAAAATAGCCAGTAAAGAGATACATGTATTAGGACCCTACAGTTCCTCAAGGTGGACATAATGTTGCTAAAGCAGATGGTAGGTAATAAAAGAGGAAGACCTTCAATGTGATATTGACAATGAACTTAGCAATGATTTTTAAGAATGGAATAGAATCTGGCTACATTTTATTGCATTGTACATAGGGGAGCTCTGAGTTGGGATTGACCAGATGACACTAACAACAACAATAAGAAAGGATATACGGAACCAGAACTATATATCTAGAAAATGCATTGCACGATAAAATGCTCTCCTGCTCTTTGGTCTCAGCATGATAGTATAAAGGAAGAGAAACAATTGTCATTCTTCTACTGTGGTCGATGGTACAGTTGAGATACATATGAGGAGGCATGCATAATCATATCACGGACAACACATTGGAGGTTGTCTTGTCTGAAACTCTCATTTTCCCACTGGGCACATTAAAGACTACAGAAACATGTTGATTATTTTCATTCTACAGTTGTTATTACATGCTGTTGAATTGTGTATGACTCATAGAGACTCAGAACAAGGGCACTAAATGTTGGTGCTGAAACCTAGGACTCCAGACATTTTTAATCCAGAATGGAGATTCAGTAGAGATCATGCTTCTTGTTGTTGATGTTAGGTATTGTCTAGGTGAATCTGACTCACAGAAACTCTATGTACAATAGAACAAAGTCATACTTAATCCTGTACCGTTCTGTACAATCTCTGATTTTCTTAATTCTATTGCAGCAGTTACTGTGTCAATCCATCTTATAATGATCTTCTGCTGCTTCTCTAATGCTCTACTTTTTCAAGCATGATGTCTTTTCCCAAGGACTTTGCCTTTAGCAAGTTGCATTCTAATATATTTATTTCTGATTTTTAAAAATTTTTTTTGTTTGTTTGTTTTTGGTATTGAAAAGGAACAAACTTCCCTGGGCACCCTGCAGCCTAAAGAAAAACACACTTGAAAAAAATCCTCACTGACAATAGTATTGTATTTATTTTCTTCACCTGTTGTTCAATGTTGGCAAGAGTCTTCTCCCACACCAGAAGTAGTCAATTTTAGAAGAGAAATTATAAATAAAAGTACATCTACATGATAACTGAATTAGATTTCACTATCTATAAAGGAGTCAACATCCCGTGGAACTCAACAAAAAGGTTTCCTCTCCTGAAAACATGCCCAAAGTATGTGAGGCAAAGTCTTACCACCCTTGCTTTTAAGAGGTACTCTGACCACTCTTTTTCCAAGACATATTTCTTTACTCATTTGGAAGACCATTGTTTATATATTACAAAGTAATACTCAATGTTCTTTGTCAATTCAAAGGCATCAATTCTTCACTCTCCTGTTCTATGCTGTCAACTTAGAACCAACTAGAAGCTGACTCTAAAGCAGATTTTCAGAGCCAGCAAATCAAATGGGAGGAGATTACTAAACCTTCTGTGGAGAAGCTCCACGATCCAAACTGCGTGCCTTCGGGATTGTAGCACAGCTTCTTACAGCTATGCTGCTCTCCTTCTTGTTCTTGTTAGGTGCTGGTAAGTTGAGTATGACGCAACTGACACCCATGAAATATATTCACTTTCCTAGTGATTTTCCCTAAAGACTTTGAAGATTAAATACAAACTTTAAATCAATAATGTAGTGACTAGCACGTTTATATATCTAAAGTAGAAAACCTTAATAGGATTTTAGGACTCAGAACAGGCCCCTCCCAAACATACGCTAAAGAATACTAAGGATCTCTGTTAATGACTATTTTCCAACATTTATCTGCCTAGTGGTAAAAATAATGATTTCCTCACCAGATAGTTATTAACTGGCTCTATCTCCCAAAAATTATATACACCTTTTACTGTTCATTTATATATTTCACCAATTGGCATTATTATTTCCAGACAAACAAATTTTGTCTTCTCTGACACTTTTATAAAGTCTCAGGACACAGGAGAAATGTGTCAATTGATCTTCTTGTCATATTAACTACTTCTGCTTTGGTCACCAAGGAAAATTTTACCTAAAACTCTGCACACAGGCGGCTGTTTATTTCAAACCTTTCATGAGTATAATTCTGAATAAAATGAAACTGTTTCGGATCACTCTCCAGGTAGTGTGCCATGGAGATGCGAATGCCATTTCTGCATTTAGAAGGCTCATTGACCAATTAGGTACTCACTTTGAAAAACACTATTTGATAAGCTGTTTTTATTCATAATCTCCTTTTCTATCATTATCTTTTCTTATATTGGCTGTCAGTTTAAGCTGGCCCAAGAGAAGTGACTTTTAGTGTTTGCAGTTTCTCTGTTGTTTAATCAAATGGTGGGTGGAATCAAGGTTGGCTGCTCTGAGCGGCATCTAAGCAGGGATTCTTAGAGGGTGGAAATGTCAGCCTACCCATTGGGAGCTATTCCAAAGGCAGCTGGAGCTGCTTCAAACACTCTTAATTACCATTTTGTATTTTAAATGTCCCAGTCATTTTAGTATCTTTATAGAGAGAGAGAGAAAAAAATAAGTTCAGGTAAACAACACCACCATCCAATTTGCCTACAGATTTAATCTGGTCGAGGAAGAACAAGGAAAAAAAAATCCTTAGTGTGATCCTTCAAAGATCATAGCTACCTGCTCAAATGTTTCAAAAATGAGAAATTATAAAATGAAAAGAGAAATTATTTTCAGTCATTTCTTATTTTCAGGTTAATGCCACAAGTGGTAGCTTAGACCTTGTTCTAATCTGAAGTGCTATATTAGATATGGTAGCATCATTAGATTATGAGGAGTGGTCCCCACACCAAGTGACACTGTGAGAGGGGGTGACATTGAAATAATTTCCATAAATGTTTGTGCAATCTTTCAGTTGTTGTTGTTGTTGTGGTGGTGGTGTTGTTTACTGTCAAGTCGGAGCCGACTCATAGCTGACCCTCTAGAGGGTTTTCAAAGGCATACTTCTCCTCTGGAGCAGCTAGTGGATTTGAACCTTGCACCTTTGGCATTGCAGTACAAATTCTTCCACTAGGCCACTAGAGCTTCCATACTTTCAGTATAATTGTAGCTGTAATGTACCATCGATTCACTTGCAACACATAGAAACCCTACATACAACAGCTCTGAATGCTACTCTATCATGTACCACCCTTACTCTCTCTAACACACCTGCTCCTATAACCACATTCATGGAGTCAATCCATCTCAACAAGGAACTTCCTCTCTTGTGCTATTCACCCACCCTCCCAAGTATGATGTCTCTCTGCAATGCCTGGTCCTATCTTGCAACATGACCAAAGTATATCAGGCAAAGCTTCAGAATCCTTGCCTCCAAGGAGCAGCCTGGTTTCTCCCTCCCTAGGACAAACCTATTTGTTCTCTTAGTAGTCCATGTTTTAGTAAATTCTCTTCTCTAGCATCACAACTCAAAATCATCAATTCTTTTTCTATAATCCCTAGTCATTGCCCAGCTGCCTGACACATAGCAAGTAAATATAAATACTATGATTTGACTTAGGCACACCTTAGTCTTCAGATTTACATTGTTTTTCTTTGGTACTCTGGAGAGGTCTTTCCCTGTGTAATTCATCTTTTGGTTTCCTGCCTGCTGGTACCATGAATGTTGATTGTGGAGCCAAGCAAGCTAAAGCTCGTAACAATCTCAATCTCATCATCTATCATGATGCCGGCAATCAGCTCAGTGGTGAGAATCTTTGTTTCCTTGGTGTTGAGCTTCAATCTATGTGGAAGGCTGCTGTCCATGACCTTTTGCAGTAAGTGTATTAGGTCCTCCTCAGTTTCAGCAAGCAAGATTGTGTCATTTGCATTATGCAGGTTGTTGATGAGTCTTCCTCCAATCCTAATGCCACATTCTTCTTCAAGATCCACCCTCCCAGATGATCATTTTTGCATATATGTTGAAAAGGTATAAAGATAGGACACATCCCTAGCATACACTCTTCCCAAATTTGAACCACGCAGTGTTGCCTTGCTCTGTTCTGATGACTGCATCTTTGTCCAAGTATAGATTTCACATAAGCACAATCAAGTGTTCTTGGATTCCCATTCTTCTCAGAGTTAGCCACAGTTTATTATGATCCACACAGTCAAATATCTTTGCATAGTCAATGAAACATAGATAGACATTACTGTGGTATTTATTGCTTTCAGCCAAGATCCATCTAACATTAGCTATAATATCTCTAGTACCACAGCCTCTTCTAAACTCAGCCTGCACAGCTGGCAGTTCTCTGTTGATGTACTGCTCCAGTTGTTTTTGGGTAGTTTTCAGTAGAATCTTGCTTGCATATGATATCTATATTTATATCATGTATGTCTATATGTTTATATCTATCCATATCTATAAAGGTTTTGTTGCTGTAACTAACTACATAGATATTTTTATAAAACATAATAAATTTCTACTGTAACAAAACCTTTTCTTTTTGTCCTTTTGTTAATATAGAAAGGCTTCAGGCAATTTATTCATAGGGTCACTATGAGTCATGCTCAACTCAACAGCAATCAATAACAATAATTCCAGTTTATATTTACCAATAGACTGCAAGGTTAAAATTCTATGCTAATTTACCATGTCCTAAACAACATGGCTCTGGAAACTCTATGAACTTTGAGAAACGATGATAGTTATAGAAAGGCTTCAGGTCTTTTCTTCATAGGCTTGCTATGAGTCGTGCTTAATTCAACAGCAATCACAATGACGACAATGTTTTGTTGGCCTAATGGAACGGAGTTATACTTGCAGCCCAAAAGTTTGTCATTTAACGCCACCAGCTGCTTCATGGGGGAAAGTTGGGAAATCTCTTCTCATAGGAATAATAGCATTTGAAAATCTGCTTGAGGGCCAGCTATAAATGAGTCAGATCTGACTTGATGGCACATAGCAGTAACAGCATTGTACTCTAGGGAGCTCTGGTGGCCTAATGGGTAAAGAGTTGTGCTGCCAATCCAAAGAAAGTGGTTCTAGTTCACTAGTCACTCTACGAGAGAAGATGAACAATCTCCTTCCTTTCAATTCACAGCTTTGGAACAGCCACTGGATAGTCAGTTATGAGTTGATTCCATAGAGTCAGTAAATGAATATACTCCAAGCAGAGCTATCATTATTTCGCAATTGTAATGGTGCTGAGAATCACACAATTTTGTGTACAGGCATTACAAGCATGCATTTGTTTTCACTGCTATTATTGTTTGTATGCTGTTTTAATGTGTTGTCGAGTTGCTTGCAACTCATAGTTACCCTATGTACAATAACCTTTAAACCTGCTACGTCTTGAGTCAACTTCATTGTCTCTGACACACCTACCCTCATTACTCCAGTCATTTAGTCAATTTATCTCATCCAGGGTCTTCCTCTCTTTTCAGATACTCTGGTATTTTAGCTATGATTCTGTGTTCAGTTAGAGACAAGGATAATGAAATTTCAGTTTATATACTTCGGGCATGTTATCAGGAGGGATAAATCTTTGGAATAAAGATATCATGCTGAAAAAAGTGAAAGCCAGTGTAAAAGAGGAAGACTCAAAGTAACATAGATTGATACAATGACCAGCACTGGGTCTGGGAATGTTGGAGGACATTAGAATAATTCAGGATTAAGCACGATTCTGCTGTTTTTCATAGGGTTGGTATGAGTAGTGCTTGACACAATGGCACCTAACAAACATAACAGGACAATATTGTAGTAAGTAGTATTTGGGAATCTCTATCAATCTCTTTTCAACAGTAAATAGTAATGAAAGGAGAAAAAGAAATTTTAAAAGCTACAACATCGGGGTGGGGAGAGAAGTGCAGCAATGAATGAATGGAAATCCAAAATCTCTGTAAATTCTCATTAAAATTATTTTTAAAAAGTTACAACATCTAATAACATTGCAATTCAATATTGCAAGATTTTATAAAAATGATTTGTTAGTATTTATATACTCTAACTGGAGGCCTAGGGGCAAAAAGCTGCCCTGCAATCCTGAAGGCACATAGTTCGAGGCCACCAGCTGTGAGAGGAGGATGAGTAATGTCCTCTTATGCAATTAACTGCCTCTGAAAACCTGCTAGAGGGTCAGATATCCTCTGTCTCTACGGTACACAACAACAAGAAGAAGAAATATTACATTTCAATAATTTACAATTATATTCATGGTCTCTCACTCTATGATTAAAGGAATAAGAAACATTACTAACAATTCTTCTAGTGTAATATAGGAGGAAGTCTATGGTGGGAAGTTGGTGACATCATGAACCAGGTCAGTGAATGCCACTAATCCTAGTGACACTTATCACTACTAAAAGACGATTTAACATTGTAAGGAATTTATTTACTTGGAAATTACCCTGCATATAAAAGCCCTTAATGCCAAATATTTGGAATGGCTTTCTCACAGAAATAAGCTTAATAAAAGGTCTGAACATACCTATAGGATCCATAGTTGACTCTCTAGTGGCAAGTTTCCATAATCAGTTAACGTCATGGGAGGAGATTGTCCATCTTTCTCTTGAAGAGCAGCTGGTAGATTCAAACGGAGAACTCTTGGGATTGCATCACAGATTCTTACTACTAGGCTATGATGCTTAACTTCATGCCAGTCTGCACTAGATTCTCATCTCCAGTTTCTTGTACTTTCTTTGTACTGGCTAATTCTGGGGACTATGGAGCACCTGATGCAGGGCACGATCTCTGCAATTCCTCGCTAAGCATCAGAGAGCTGTACAATGACTATGGGTTACAGAAGGTGGTGCTGGAGAAGAGTGTTGTATATTCCATGAATAGGTTCGTACTGGAGAGTGTGAAACTAGGTTTCTCCTTAAAGGCAAGGTTTTGCAGCTCTGTCCCACAAACTTTGGGCATTTGGCTAGGCAGAACAAATCCCTAGAGAAGGACATCATGCTTGGAAAGTTGGAGAGACATCACAGAAGATGACTCCAGATGAGATGGATTAACACAGTAACTGGGGTAATGGTGCTAAGTGTGTCAGAGAGAGTGCGACTGGTTCAGGATAGGACAGAGTTCAGACCTATTGTGCAGGAAATCCGATGGCACACAATAATAACAGCATCTTCCTGGTCATGCTCTCCTTTCAATTTACTCTGATTTTTCATTTTTGGTAGCCTGTAGTTAAGGAAATTACACGTTAATAGAACATACTGGACCTGGCCACATTATGTATTTGTATCACAGAAAAATTTCCATTGGATATATGAAGTCAACATACATAAACACTGTAGATTTTTTTCTTTTTTTCACTTTCAGCTCACACAGTCAATTTAAAAATATAGTTATAATGGTAATAATAGAGTATTACATGACTTCACTGTAAAAATTAAATCTCTGTAAGTCTTGGTTAGATGATTCACACTACAATTTTCTATTCTTTATTATATTCTTTAAAGAGAATTAACTTAAGGCCACAGTTTATTTAGATCAAATTTCTAACAGAAAATTCTGATAATAACACATCATGAAATTCCACTTCTTCAGGAACCTGGGTAGGCCCAGCAGGAGGGCTAGAGATGCTAACTGTAATGTTATTAAGTGTGTATTGTGCTTTAGTCAGTGAGAGATGTTTACTATTCTCATCATCTCCTTAGAGAAACCTGTGGGAAATGAGTTTTAAATGGAATTTATATCAGGCATGACTCTAAAGAAATGTAATTTTCAGAGGAGTTGGGCAGGGGATGATGGTTCTTGTGTGTGTATGTTTGTCACAAATAAACCAAAACACCCATCCAGAAAAATATTTCCCTTAACAATGTCTACTTTGATAGATCACACAAAAGTTCCTTACTCATTTCTCAATTCTTTTTAGGAATGTCTTTGAATGTATGCTCACATGCTAAAAAAAGTTTTATAAATGTAAAAATTTCATTTTAGATTAAATGAAAAAAAGAGCTTCTTTTGTTTCCAAATGAATCTGAAATATTTTAAAAAATCAAATGCAGGGAGCTCTGGTGGCCTAGTGGCAAGAAGCTGCACTACAATCCCAGAGGTGCATGGTTCAAATCCACCAGATGCTCTGCGGGGGAAGGAGGGACAATCTCCTCCTGTACCAGTCAGATCTGATTTGACAGTACACACAAATAATAAAATTAAAAATAAATAAATAGATAAAATGTATCATCAAAAGACTGATCCATTACCACCTTCAGTGATATTCAACACCATAGTACCGGATGTTAGTGTAATGACCTTAAGATGTGCTTGAATCACTGCTCGAGAATGTTGTGGAAATATGTGTACAGCTTCTAAGCATGATCATCATGAAATGACAGTAGCCATTAGAGAACTCTTTTGTCATTAAAAAAAATAGTAGCCTCTATGGTTTGTATTGTTGTTATGTACCATCAAGATGGAACTGATCCATAGCAGACCCTCTAGTGGGTTTTCAGAGGTAGTTAATTGCAGAGAAGACTGACCGACCATCTTTGTCTCATGGAAAAGTTGATGGATTCAAACTGGGTACTTTAAGTTTGTCAGCTCAACTAATGAATAAATAAAGGAAATTGTTATTAATTTTTCAGTAAATTGATCAATTATGTGAAAAGCTTACTGAATATGCAAAAAAAGTGATAAAGTATATATGGAACTCATCACAAAACTTCACAAGGAAATAAGTACAATAAGACTTGCACAAATACACTATAATTAAAGTTTTAATGTAAAAATACAGAGCATTATGGGGATGGGACCTTAGTTGAGTGATCAAAGAAGATTTAGTAAAGAAGTCAGAGCTAAGCTAAAGCCAACTTATATTACTACTTTGTGTATATTATCTTATTTATTAATTCAGATTAGCAATTGTATGTAATCCTTATTTCTAGTTGACTCATCTACCATGGGAGGTTTGCAAATTGTTGTGATGCTCTGTGCATTGGACAATAAATGAAAAAACCAGGAGAAGAACTGATGCTTTTGAATTGTATTGGAAAAGAATATTGACTGTAGCACGAACTGCTAAATGAACAAACAAATCTGTTTTTATTTGAGCAGTAAGGATATTACTTAGCAGTAAGGTTGGTGAGACTTCATCTCACATAATTTGGACATTATATTGTGAGGGACACCATGCTTGGAAATGTACAGAGTCTGAGAAGGACAGGATGATCCTAGATAAAATGGACTGACACAATGACAGCTATGAGTTTAAACTTTCTAAAAATTTTGAGAATGATAAAAAGTCACGCAGGTCTTCGTTTTTTACTAAAGGGTTGCCAAGAGTCAGAGGTCACTTGAAGCACCTAAAAGCAAGATCATGAAGCTGAACTAGTTACAATAGAGCTTACAGTCTAAAACGAGCCAATAAAAACCCTGATGAATTTTGCTATTCTTACTGGTGTGAGATGATATCTCATAGTTGTTTTGATTTGCATCTCTCTTAGAGCTAGGGATTTTGAACATTTCTTCATGAGTTTGTTCACCATCTGAATGTCTTCTTTGGTGAAGTGTCTCTTCGTATCCTGTGTCCATTTTGTGAATGGGTTATCTTTATCTTGTTGTGGTGCTCAAGTATTCTATTAATTATAGATATAAGTCCCTTATCAAACATATCATTACCAAATATTCTTTCATAGTCTGTGGCTTTCCTTTTCACCCTGCTGAAGAAGTTTATTGGTGTGCATAGGGATTTGATTCTTAGAAGGTCCCAATCTTCTATTTTATCCTCTCCTGGTCGTAGGTTTTTCAGGATGCTTGGAAGACTGTTCATGTTGTGGATTAGGACTTCTAGAATTCTTCCAAGCTTTTCTTTTTTTTGGGGGGGGGTGGTAAAAATGTTTTTATTATTATTAATTTTAATGAAAATTTACAGAGACTTTGGATATCTGTTCATTCATTGTTGCACTTTTCTCCCTGACCATCCCTCCCCCCAGTACACTCTTCTCTTTGAAAAGTAAGAGAAAAATTCTTTCATTGTTTTACAATCCCTCCACCCAGGTCCACTGCACTATGCAGCCTTCGTTCTGAACTGTCATGACAATAATACCTAATCACATATCCCTAATAAACAGTTTTCTCCCTCATCTGTTTCAATGCAGTATACATTATTTATCCCATCTTTCTCAGTCTCCCTCCAACCCCAATGTCAGTCCTGTTTTACAACAGTGGCAATATTCAGTATTTGTCCTTTTCTGACTGAGATATTTCAATCAGCATAATGTCCTCCAAAGACACCCATTTTGAATAATATTGCATGAGTTGGTGGAAGTGTAAAATGGTGCAACCACTGTGGAAGGTGGTATGGCGCTTTCTCAAAAAGTTATAAATACAGATATCATTTGACCCAACAATTTCACTACTGGTAATATACCCCAAAGAGACCATAACTGACATCTAAGCAGATATATGCACACCCATGTTTATCACGGCTTTGTTCACCATAGCGAGGAGTTGGAAACTACCTAAGTGTCCATCAATAAATGAATGGATAGAGAAGCTTTGGTATATTCACACAATAGAATACTATGCTGCATTGAAAAACAAGGAACTCATCAAACAAGTTTTTAAGGCTGTGTCTTTTTCTTCAAGATACCTGGTTGTGTTTGAATGCCCAAACTTTATGGTTATTAGTTTGCACTTAACCATTTGAGCATCTGAGATCACAACAAGCCCAGTGGTAGTGACATGTGGCTTTTCCATCTAACAGATTTTTAAAACATGTAAAATCATCTGGAAGGTCTTAGTGGCATAGCTGTTAAGCACTTGACTGCTAACTGCAAGGACAGTGGTTCGAGCCCACCAGCAACTCTTTGAGAGAAAGTGGTGGCAAGCTGCTTCCACAAAGACTTACAGCCTAACATGGGAATAGAAATACTTTCTGATGTAGCAATTCAACTGCTAAGAGCTGTAACACAAAGTGACATACATACACCTACCTTTATGTTATTTACAACAGTGAAGAGTTGGAAACAACATAAGTGTCCATCAATAGACAAATGGCCAATGAAACTATGGTGCATTCACACAATGGAGTAGTAAACATTTCCAAAAACCAATTGAAATTCAATGAATAATACACAGTATGGATGAACCTAGAATAAGTTATGCTGAATGACATAAGTCAGTCACTGAAAGACAGCTATGATGTGAGATCACTGAGAGAGGTTTACTCATAGATCAAGTCAATGTTGGAGGGTTAGCAGGAATGGGAAGGGAAGTTGTTGTTGTGTGCTGTCAAGCCACCTGCGAGCCTGATACCAAGCTTTTCTATGATGAAGTTGATAGTTCTTGGTTTTAGTCCTAGGTCCTTGATCCACTTTGAGTTGGTTTTTGTGTATGGCGTGAGGGGTCATCTTGCTTGAGTTTTCTGCAGATAGTTTTCCAATTTTGCCCACACCATTTGTTAAAATGGCTGTCATTTCTCCACTTAACTGATTTAATGTCTTTGTAAAACATCAGTTGACTATAGGTAGATGGTCTGATGTCTGGGCTCTTGATTCCTTTCCATTGTTCTATGTGTCAAAAAAACCCCTGATGGTCACGGAATCTGATGTCATTGTGCATGGGGTCACCATGAATCAGGAGGTAAATCCATGGATTTATGAACAACATAAAAGCACAAATAATATTTCAACCCATGGCCATAATTCTAAATATATATTCCTTCTGTCAAGCCATTCTATTCCTAACAATGTTTTGAAACATCTGGAAAATCATGCCGAGTTTATTTGCTAAATATGTATGTTAAATGGCAATTCTTTGGACATAGTCTCATGAAGACTGTGCCAAAGAAATATGAAATAATTCAATATAAATCAGGATTATCTTAGATAAATTGAAAATTTAATCAAAGCCGTTTCTCTCTTATGCAAGAGCAGTTTCCATAGAAAATATAGATTTCTTATGAGCAATTAGCAGCAGCAATCTGGAACAGGGTGAATTGTGTCACTTACACAGATTTTAAGCAGATCTATTGGTTTACTTTACTGAAAATCTTATACCTAATGTGTTGACTATCATTATGCAACCTTGGAAATGTCTCTGTTAACTGGATTAATTTATGTTCTACAATCTAGGAAGCTTCACCAAAACATATATACAGTTGGTAGTAAAGCCAGACTATCCCTAAATGTGATATACACGAAAATATATCTAGCTCATTTTAAAAAAAATTTCGTATGTATCTCCTGTTAAGTAAGAATAGCTATATAGGACTTCATAGTTTTCTATGCAAGCAAAAGTATTTATTAGAGGAAATGATCTGCAAAGGAAGACATAGAGAACCTAAATGCATCCTGTCAAGCCTTGGCTAACAAAGGAATATGAGATTCTTCTATAGACTCTAGAGGTGGGAAAGGAAATCATGTTTATTCATAGAGAATGTAGGGGCTTGACTTAATCTATCAAAAAAGACCTTGATTCATTAAAGGAGGAGGAGTCACTATCTAGGATTGGCTCATATGGGAAGGATTCAAATAATTAAGCATATGCACAGTTGTTTTTCCAGGATAATTGCTATTACGGTCTTATGAAGGATCATGGGCAGATAATGCTGATGGCCATGAGCATGCATAATGCAGCAACATGCATGTCATGTGTAACTCAAAATAAGCTCGTCTACAGGTAAGGCCTTGATCACACAACATACTCTCAAGTTGTCTGCTCTGTAGAAGATCTTAGGAGTTATTCACACGGGACCTGAAATCTCTTAGCTTTGTTAAAGAGTGTTAAGAAGGAACACTTGGGAGATTACTCATTGAAGCTGTATTTTGGGGCATTGTAATGCCTGCCTTCTTTGGATATTGCTTTATCAGATCATAGCCATCCTTAGGGAGAAGATAAGTTCTATATTGTGTTAATAGGGAGCTTTGGTTGTTCAATGGTAATAATTTGTACTGCAATCCCGAAGGCAACTGGTTCAAATCTGTCAACTTCTCCATAGGAAGATGGGTAGTCTCCTCTTGTGTGATTATTGCCTCTAAAAACCTACTGGATAGTCAGCTATGGGTTGGTTTCAACTAGATTGTACTCAACATCACACATTGTGTTAATAGAGGGAGTAACTAAGATTGCTGTATGGTGACAAACTGTAGTAGTTAAAGGATTTAAATATATAAGGAGATCAAAACTGTACTACTTAGACTAAAAACAGACCCATTTTAAAATATTTTAATTGCTTTTTTTGTATGTTGCAGTGTGTTTTCTTCAATTTGACAAATATTTATTGATTAATTTCTATATAGGCAGATCTGGTGGCCTACTGGTAAGAAGTTGCACTGGTAACCCAAAGCTATATGGTTTGAATCCACCAGCTGCTCTGCAGTAGAAAGATGAGCTATCTCCTCCAGTGGGTGATATTTCTGTAAACCCAAAGGAGGGTCAGTTCCTACTTCATGGCACACAACAACAACAAATTCTTTATGCAAAACTTTGTTTTTCTTCCAGAATGAATATACTTAGCATCTAGAAAGGAGTTTTCAAATAGTGTAAACAGTTAACATGCTTAGCCTCTAAGTGGAGGTTAGATGTTCAAATTCACCGATTAACAACTTCCATGAAAAGCCGGTAATCTAATTTGGAAAACTCGACCTTGAAACTCCTGTGGAGCATTCAGCATAAAAAGGAATAAACTCTAAACCAAGTGATTATCATCTATTGTTGTTGTTGTGCACCATCTAGTCAAAGCAATTCAAAGTTGATCCTGCAGCAAGTTTTCAAAGGCAATAAATTACATTACATGTTCACGGATTGTCATGAGAACATACAAGTCTGTCCTGGAAAGGGTAAAACCAGGCTTCTTCTTGGAGGCAAGGATTTTGAAACTCCATCTCATATACTTTAATCAGGAGGGGCCAGTCCTAGAAATACAACATCGTGCTTGGAAAAGTAGAGGGTCAGACCAGGAGAGAAAGATCCTGGACAAGATGAATTGACATAGTGACTGTGGCAGTGAGGTCAGGTGTGCCAGAGACAGTAAGGATGGCTCAAGATAGAGCAATGTTCAGAGCCATTGTTCATAGAGTCCCTATGAGCATAACTGACTTCAGGGCACATAAAAACAACAACAAATCACAAGGGAGGATATTGTCCATCCTTCTCCAGCAGAACAGAACTTTTGGTTTTGCAGTGTAGCTTTTTAACACTTAGAGCTCCTAAAACATCTTAATTAAAAGGCATACTGATGGAACAGAGGTTAATTCAAATGTCATCAAAACAAAGTTCTGGAAGTACTAGAAGAAGTAGATAAAACACTGCTGTTGTTTTCTTGGAAAAAATAAACAAACATAAGAAGTAAACAAAGCAAACAAGAGAACTGATGCCTCTCAGCTGTGATGATGAAGACGATTGTTGAATATACCATGGACCGTTAGGAGAACAAACATATTCATCCTGGAGAGGGTGAAACTAGGCTGTTCCTTGGAGGAAAGGATTCTGAAGCACTGTCTGACATACTTTGTGCATATTGCAAAGGAGGGACCAGTCCTTGGAGAGGGACATCATGCTTGAGAGGCTGGAGGGACCGTGCAAGAGAGGAAGACCCTCAATAAGAGGGATTGACTCAGTGACTGTGGTAATGGAAGCACATATGTCAGAGATAATAAGGTTTTCTCAGGATAGAGCAGAGTTCAGAACTGTTGGTACACAGGGTCACTATGAGTCACAGGTGACTTGATGGCACATAACAACAACATCCTTGGTAACAAAGTCAGTTTAAAGAAACAGAAGAATAGAAAATTATATATGAAAAAAACCTCAATAAAAATCCTAGCCAACATTAAAAAAATCGTCATTAAATGTACACTAAAAAAATTTAAAAAAATTAAAAATGTACATTAAAATAATCATCATGACCAAGCAGGATTCCTAAGAGGCATACAAGGATATTTCAACATGAGAAAAACAATCAGTGTAATTCACCACAATAACAAATCAAAGAAGAAAAACCACATGACCCTATCAATTGATGCAAAAATGGCCTTTGACAAAAATCCAACAGACCTTCCTGATTAAAACACTCAACAAACTGGAATAGGAATAGGAATGTTGAGGAATTTCCTCAACATAGTGGAAAATATATATACAAAACCAAAAGCCAAAATCATTCTCAATTAATGAATGACACATTACCCTGGGGAACAGGAATTAGAAAAGAATGCCCACTATCACTCTTTCTATTCAATATTGTAATGCAAGTCTTAGCGAGAGTAATAAGGCAAGGCAAGGAAGTAAGAGGTATACAAATTAGCAGAGGAAATAAAACTATCTCTCTATGTAGATGAGGTGATAGAAACCATAAATGTTCAGCAAGAACATGATTGGACATAGTAGACCAATTCAGCAAAGAAGCAGGGTACAAGATCAATATACAAAAATCAGTTGGATTTCCCTACAGCAACAAAAAGAATATAGAAATGGAGCTAAGAAAACCAATACCAATTATAATATCTAATGACAAGATGAAATACATGGAAATAAACCTAACTAGAAACACAAAAGACCTATATAAAGAAAATTACAAAACAATAAACAAAACATATCTAGAAAAAATGAAATTATATACCATCCTCACGGATAGAAAGACAACATTGTGAAAATGACCATTCTACCAAAGACAATTTACAGATTCAATGCATTCCCAACACAGATTCTAATTCCATTCTTCAATGAGGTGGAAATGGCAATTTCAATTTTATCTTGCATAAAAAGAGACCCAGAAGAAGTAAAGCACTACTGAAAAAGAGCAACAGAGGGTTAGGAATCACACTCCCTGATTTCAAATGCTATTACACAGCCATGGTGGTCAAGACAGTGTGGAACTGGCACAGAGACAAACATATAGATTAATGGAGTAGAATTGAGAACTCAAAAATCAGCTCATCTACCTATGATCAACTGATCTTTGAAAAGGAGACAAAATCAATTAGGTGGGGAATTACAGTCTCTTTAACAAATGGTGCTGACAAAATTGGAAAATCATTGGCGGAAAACTTAAGCAAGACTAATAATTCACACCTTATATAAAAACTAAGTTGGAAGAAGAACATAACAATTGTCCCCAGGCCTGATCACTACTTGAGAAACCTGATAGTCTCAAGGGCAGCCAGGAAAAAGCAGACCAAATAATAAATCATGATAAGTCTTTGAGCCTAATCACAAAAGCCCAGGCCCGAGTTAATTAATGGCCCAAATTCTGAGGGATATCATCTTCCCTAGCACTCCCCAAGATCCTATTAAAAAAAACTTCCCAGAAGAAACCTGAGTGTGGACTCAAACAGATATATGCACACCTATGTTTATTGATGCATTATTCACATTAAAGAGGTGGAAACAACCCAAGTGTCCATCAACAAACTAATGGATAGAAAAAACTATGTACATTCACACAATGGCCTAGTATGCAACACTGAAAAACAATGAACTCATAAAACATTACACAATGTGCTGAGTGAAATTTCTCAGTTACAAAAGGAAAAACAGTACATAACACTTATGCTATAAAATTGAGGTGGGGAGGCAAGTTCAAGAAAAGAATTGTCAGAAAGGAATATATGATTAGACATTATATGCACCACAACAGTTTGGAACAAAGGATGCATTGCATGGAGTGGACCACTGACTAGGTAGGAGGGGAGAAAGAAAAAGTGCAACAATGAATTTTTTAAAAAGATAATACGAGAAAGGAAAGAGCTCTTTTACATTGTTGGTGGGATTGTACAATGGTACAACCACTCTGGAAGGCATTTTGGCACTTCTTCAAAAAAGCTGAACATAGAAATTTCATATGATCCAGGTATTCCATTGCTTGCAATATACCCCAAGAAAATGAGACCTGAGGCTCAAATGCAAACTTGTACACCAATCTTCATAGCACCATTATCCATCTTCACAAGAACATGGAAACAACAGCCCAAATGTCCAAAAACAAACGAATGGATTGAGAGGTTGTGGTACAGTCATACAATGGAATATTACACAGCACACAGGAGCAATCATTTTGTAAATTAATACCTAACTTGGGAGGTACTGGAGAGCATTGGGCTGAGTGTATTAACTCAGTCCTAATAGGATAAATATTGTATAAACCATTATTGTAGAATGAGAATGAGGACCCAAGGGGGGTAGAGAATGAGGGGGAATAGGGTGTTAATCATAGGGTTGTACAATTCGATGGTTGAGTGTGGTGATATAAACGGGAAGAATTTTTTGTGAAAAAACACAATGTATTCAAATATTGTAAATAAATCAGTATATTTTTATAAAAATAAAAGAGTGGGTAGAGAGATGAAAGACCTGGAGATGAAGATAATAATATATACAATTATCTTCTTGAAAGCATTTGGCACATGTAAAGAGTGATTGCATTTTAATTAAATAGGAGAAAAAGGAATTTGAGATAAGATTTAGAAGTGAATTTGAGAAGTTTTGAAGTATGGACTCATTATTTGCAAGAATCATTTACCAACATTTTGAGGAAGTATTTAGCATGTTTAGAAATGTACCTTAGGAAGATTAATTTGGTAAATAAAAATTGTAGAATCATTAGGAAGATGAGATATTAATTGATGTTGGCATCAAGTAGGGCAGAGTCTTGAAGTGCTGGTTAAGATGATTTTATTTTTTTTGGTCAGAGTCATAAGGACACAGTGAAATGCTTTGAAAAAAATTAATCTAGTGACATTATCTGTGCCTTTTTTGTTTGAAAGTTATTGAAAACAAAGCCAGTACAGACATGAACTGGAAGTGAGATCCATTAAGATGTTTTGTCATTTCAAGGTTCCATATTTTGTTCAAGCTAGCATAGTCTGGGCAAACAGCTGGCATTCCAATCTTCCAAGAACCAGAAATCACTCCGGAAGATGAATTGGGCAAATAAGCAAAGCAGAATTACCTTCTGCTCTCATGCACACTCATTTATTTATGGGGTCATTTGTAACACTTAAAGCACATACTCACCCTGCATGGAATTAGCTTGCCTGGCTATTTTAGTAGGTACTTGTTCATTTATATCTCGCTCTACTGTAAGAGTGTCTCAAGACAGTAAAAACAAAACAAAAACTGATGCATATATTCTATACATTGTTAAAGTCTGTGTGTACCATGCTGAGCCGATCTGGCGTCATCATTTTCATCACAGACAAACAACTGTTATCTAAGTCTACATTCATTATTTAAAAAACTGTAGTGCTATGCTCTAGGACTGATAATTCAAAACTGTAAGTCCCAAAGTTCAATATTTCTTGTTTTAGAAGCTAATTATAAATGCACTGATGATCTAACAATAAAGATACCTCTACTAAATAGATAAATAAAAGATTTTCATAAAAATTCACAGGGATATGCAAAGTTTAAATCATAATGGAAATCAAGTCCAAGTTATTTAAGTGAAGCACAGACTCTATTTTTTTTCCTCTTTTGCCCTTGCTCTGATTTGTTATTTGCAGGCTATTTGGAAGCCATGCTAATGAACTGTCACCCTTGAGCTAGTTTTTGGTGGATGGGAGGTGAGAAAGGAGTCTTAATAGATTGCTCTTTAAGTTCTTTAGTATCTGAGTTTTCAGCAGAGTCCCAAGACTAATGGTCACAAAAAGGAATTAAGCATTCTCTGGTGACAGTGGATAACTTCTTCAAAGGCAGACCCTTGAGCTCCAGATGCACAGACTTGCAGTGAGGCGTTTGCATGTCAGGGAGCAATGACATACCTTCATTGTGGATGGAAGATGCCTTTCTTCTGGGCTAGCTGCTAACTCATTTTCCTTACATTGAATCCGCTCTCCCTCCTTAAATGTAAAAGCCATTAATATAACAGACTTGACATCCAGGGTATGATTAAAGTGCTATGGCACTAATCTATTTTTGGATAGGAATGGAAGGCAATTTCTGCTGAATCAGAAAGGTCTTTCACTATACAACGCTAGTCCGCTCATGACGCTTTCCATTCCTTACAGCATTACATGCAGCTATCAATACTAATGGCAGTGAGCTATGGATGAGACAAACCCTAATTAGACATAATATTTATGTGTTTCTAGAATTTTGGTGCTTTTGATATTTTGTTCACTCATAACACATGCACAAAGGCATAGTGAAGACCTTGTAAATAAAAAGAGACCTTTCTCCAATCAAATCTTTGTCAGTGCTTTCATCCCTACACTATCCCTTCTCAGTCTGATGCAAAATGCCTAAAGTATGCTAGCCTTCTCATTTTCACCTTCCCAATACTAGGGGAATTAATTGATTGTTTTGCTTTAAAAGGCTTCCTGCAGGGCTGCAGACAAGCTGGGTAAATAAAAATAAACATGAGAGAGTAAATTGTGTCTGTACATGATATTATATCCTACTTAATTATGTTAATAGAGACTCTAAAATAATTATGAGATGACTGCTCCTATTTATGCCACTCTATTGGCAGCATAAAATGTACTTCCCTCTCCCAGGACTCATGGAATGTGTGCATTTTGTAGAGTTTCAGTGGTTGTTATTGTTGGGGGTTTTGTAGTTTTTGGTGTTTTGTTTTAATTTTCCCCCCTCCAGCTCTTTATTTGGGGTGGGGAGAAGTTAAAAAAAATGTGAAACCTAACCAGACAAGGCAATTTTTATGAAAATGTTAAAAATTGTATTATTTTTAATGTCTGTCAGATTTATTATTTGTTAATATATTTATGGAAATTCAAGAGATGGAAAAGCATGTCTCCAACTCTTCTACTGATGCTACCAAGAAAAGAAAATCATACTAAATAGTTAAAACTTACATATTTTGCTTTACTATTTTGCCTTTTTGCTAACCTCCAGCCAGCCAGATTTATGCATTTAAAGATTCAAAGTTTGAGGAGGAAGACAAAGTGTATTTATTAATTTCAGCATGTACTGAGTCACTGGCACTACTTTAGCTGTATTTCTTATTTTATTTTATTAATTTAATTCTTATAAGAACTTTAGATGATACTTTCTACTGAGGCTCAGAAAGTTAAATAATGTGCCTGGTTTCACCCTGCTAGTGATGATAAAGGCAGGCTATAGGACCTATAGCCTATGATCTCTCCAAAACACATTCATGTACATTTGTGAAAATTACCATTTTGGATTGGAAGATTTTTGTATGTTTTCAGGTCAACCCTCCTAAGCTAGGCTGTGAGTGTACTAACTCAGTCCCACAAAGACAAATACTGTATAAAACCAAAGTTTTATAATGAGTATTTTGTTTGTAGAATGAGTATAAAGATCCAAGGGGGGACGAGTAGAAACATAGGGATGAGAATGTGCAAGGGGAAGGAAGATTAATCATGGTTTTGTACAATTTGATGGGGGGGAGGGTGGTGAGGGAAATTGGAAGACTCTGTTCTGGAAAACGATGTATTAAAATTTTGTAAATAAACTAGTATAATAATAAAAAAAACCAATCAAAAAATTGAATTAAACTTTAAATACGATAAAAATATTACTGTTAAGAGTGGAACAATGCAACTATTTCAGTAGAAGTCTAATGATGCTGTTCTGGACGATGGCCATCGAGTCGAGTGTGACTCATAACAACTCTATGTACAAAAGACCTAATGCCTTTCCATAACTGTTGTCATTTCACCAAGTTTATAGAGTTCCCAGAGTCATGTGGTTTCGGAAGTGGATATCACTCCTGCTTAATAGTAAAACTTAATTGTATTTCTAGTTGCAAATTATTCCAAAGAAGTAGTTTTGGCTCTGAGATGAGATAAAGTAGTACGTAAAAGCGACCATATAAAGATGAGTGAAATTGTCAGTTCTGGGACAGGATCTCTATGGCGTGAACTTGTAAGTTCTTACCCAGAAGCCCAGGGAGATCCTGCCTGCTTTCAATATCTCATTTCTCTGTACTCTTTTAACTGTGCAGTTTAAAAAGAGACTGTCTAAAGTTCATGGGGAAATGACAGTATCTCAAAGAGTTCAATCTTGTACTTGAGCTAAGAAACTGGGCGCACCGATTATTATTACTTTTCTACTCTTTTTTTTTTATCTAAATCATTTGTGTCTTCTAATTTAGAATGGCAAGATTTCAGCTATAGTCTTTTCTACTTCTCTAGTCAAGTCAGCTAATATTATAATTTACTATATTAATGTTACCATTTGTCCCTCTAATCTCACCCTATGTGTTGTGGCAGCAGTTTAAAAGGGGTTGCATACACTCTGCTTCAACCAAGGGGGAAAGGGCTGTGATTATAAATAATGTACTTTGCAGAATAAATAATGCACTTTGCAGAATATAAATCACCATCCATAGATAGCAACCCTGAAGACATTTTGGCAGCCCTGACGGCATTACCATTAGTATGTAACTATAAAGAGTGCACTGAAGTACTTCATGCTATCTTGCCTATTATACTGTACATAATTACAGAAGTGAACCTGCACAATGCTAAAAAAATAAATCAAACTATAATCTGGTCACTGATTATTAGGAGTATCTGTGCAAAACGAATTTAGAGCAAACTGTATACATTTCTAATCAAAATGATTTCAGCAAGAAAAGTTTTCAACCTTGAGCTGCCAAAGACTATTACCCTAATCATCATCTATCCTTTGTAGTTTTCTTCTTTTAAAATCTGCCTTTGTTTGCCAGTCTAATCATGGAAATCACAAATTGCAATTTCAAGAAGACACAAAAGATAATATAAACTTTGATCCTGAGCATCTTTTCTTATAGAACTAAAGAAGAAAAAAACCCCAAAAAACCTTTAGAGTCTTACAAATACTCTTTGCCAACAATGATTAGAAAAAAAACCAGTGGCTGCTACAGTAATTGCTCTGTAATCATATCTGTAATACCCAACCTGGTTTATGCATACAATCTATATTCTAATAGCTGTCAACAGGTCATAAGTTAATAAAAATACCATTAGCATCCCCCTGTGACTAAGGAAGAGGGCTATTTATCTCACTAGGACTGGTGGGACACTATAATTTCCTTTGCTGTTAGTGTAATTAACTGTGCTGGCCTGTGGATTTCCCTGGAGGGCAGAGCTGGCACAGGAAGACCTTGAAGCCCACTCAGGGTGATATCACACCAGAGGGCACAGTAGGTCAGTGTCTTGTGTCAACTCTGAGAAAGGGACTTATATAACCTTGCTGGACACCAAGAGAGTTTGCACAGTTGTCTGTTCCCATGTATAGATATGGCTCTGAATTTGTAAGGTTTGGGTTTTCTTAAATACTTTTTTCCTTTTTAATTTTGTTTGTTCCTGAAACATTTCAGTGTCAATTATTTTTGTACAGTGATTCTGTGTAGACCATTCATTATATTGCCCATAGCATCTTTCAATATTGGGACTCGAGGCTTAAATTTGTTTTTCAGTTTTCTCTGCTTGAGAAATGCAGAGTGAGTTCTTCCCTTTTTAATTTTCAAATCCAGCTCTGCCCATTCCAATACTCTGCTTTGTCTTCTCGAGGTCCTCTTTGATATCTTCTGTTCGGCTCTTATCCTTTGACATGTTTCCCTTCTGTTTTGGCTTCTTGATGCTCTAGTGCAATTTTTAGAGTCTCTCTGACATCCATTTTTGGGTTTTTTCCTTTCTCCTCTGTCTGTATAAGTACCTTTGCTTCCTTCATGGATGATATCTTTGATACCATCCCATAACTCATCTTGTCTTCAATCAATGGTGTTCAATGCTTTAACTCAATTCTTAAAATAAACTTGAAATTCAGATGGAATTACTTCAATATTTTATCTTGATTCTTGTGGACTTATTTTAATTTTCTTCTGCCAAAATTTAAACTTGCAAATGAGTAATTGATTTGACTGCAGATGTTGAGATTCTCCAATGATTCCTTCTGCAGTTGTAGTCAATCTGATTCATACACAGCCCATCAGGTGAGGTTCATGTGCAAAGTTGTCATTCATGTCTTTTTTCAAAAAGTTATATGCAGTGAATAAACCATTGTAAATACAAAATATGATCATTCTATTTTCAGCCTCATTTCTATCACCCCATGTTTTCCAACTACTATTCCTACTTCAATGTTTTAAACTTTTATATTTCAGTAGTCAAATATTATTGATACATCTTGATTGCATATTCAATCAGTTTTGGACTATAATATTTGACAAAATTTTCAATGTCTTCCTCTTTGACTCTAGATGTAAGAGTGTATATTTGAATAATAATTGTATTAATTGAACTTTCTTGTATCTGTATGAATAATACATCACTCTTAACAATTTAATTCAGGACTGAACTTGAAATTGATGTTTTTACTGTAAATTTGACACCATTCTTCTTCTGCTTTTCATTCCCAGCATAGTATGACATATGATTATCTGTTTCAAAGTGGCCAACTCATCTTACTAATGCCTATAGTGTCAATGTTTATGAGTTCCATTTCATTTTTCACAATTTCCAGTTTTCAAACACTAAAACTACATGCATTCTATGGTCCAATTATTAAACAAGGTTTGCCATTATTTTTCCTAGTTTGCTTACCTCCAATATGGGCTCTACCACCACTACTACTATAACTATCAGTGTTCTTCTATTGTTCATAGGGTTTTCAGGGGCTTGCTATTTAAGAACTAGATGTTCAATCCTGCTTCCTAGTCTGTCTTAATTTGGGAGCTCTACTTAAACCTGTCTGCCATGGGTAACCTTTGCAGCATTTAACATACCAGTGGCATAGTTTTCAATATCATGTCAACCCACAAGTTATCTCAGTACAGCATACTGACAAGTGATGGTTCAGTTAGAATAATCCTCTCCCAAAACACAACAAACTGACAATTTTGTTTATAACTCTAATAAAAAAATTAGTTTCCATAAAAGGCCCAAGAGCTTGTAGCCTGAGGGTCCAACAAACTTTTTTTTTTTCAACCAACTTTTAATGTTAAGATGTATAACCTCAGAAATCAGATGGTGTTTTGTAATAAATTATACGTTACTCCATGGCAGGGAGTTTGATGATTTCTTGAGTAATTATTTATATTATTCAGTCTTTCTATTAATTAAAAGAAATCACTCTCAAATTTTGTTTCCTCAATGATTTTATATATTATTTTTACATATTGTCTTTCCCTTTAACTAGGTTATCTAGTTATTTATTTTTATTCTCCTCTCCTTCAGTTCCTATCCCTGATAACCATCTGAGAATGAGTCAATCTGAGTGCAAACCTTCCTTTAGCATTTTAAAATAGTGATCCTATGTAATAATTGTCTTTTAGGGAAGTGAAGGCTGGGTTTAGAAGAGGCCATGGTACTAGGGATGTTGAAATTAATATTAGATGAATCTTGGCTGAAAGCAGGGAGTACCAGAGGAATGTTTGTGTTTCATTGACTATGCAAAGACATTTGACTGTGTAGACCACAACTAACTGTGGGTAACTCTGAGAAAAATGGGAATCTCAGAACACTTGGTCATGCTTATACGAAGGCTATATTTGGACCAGGAGGCAGTCATCCCAGCAAAGCAAGGGAACACTGCATGGTTCAAAATTGAGAAGGGTATATACCAGGGATGTGCCTATCTCCATACCTTTTTAATCTATATGCAAAACAATTATCTAGAAGGCTGGGTTAGAAATGTGGCATCAGGATTGGAGGAAGATTCATCAACAATCTGTGTTATGAAGATGATACAACCCTACTTGCTGAAACTGAGGAGGATATACAATGTGCTTGCTGCAGAAGATCAAGGACTGTAGCCTTCAATATGGATTGAAGCTCAATATCAAGAAAACAAAGATTGTAACTACTGGGCTGATTGGCAGCATCATGATAGATGGTGAAGAGATTGAGAGTGTAAACAGCTTTAGTTTACTTAGCTCCACAATCAACACTTTTGGCATCAGCAGCCAGGAAATTAAAAGACCTATCACAGAGACTTCTCCAAAGTACTGAAGAGCAATGATGTGTCAGCCTGGAGACTAAGGTGTGCCTTATACAAGCCATGGTCTTTGCAATTACTTGCTATGCATCAGAGAGTTGGACAATGAGGAGGGATGATAGAAGGAGAATTGGTGTCTTTGAGCTGTGATGTTGGAGAAAAGTATTGAATATGCTATGGACTGCTAGGAGAACAAATCGGTTCAACCTAGAGAGCGTGAAACCAGACTACCCCTTGGAGACAAGGATTCTGAAGCTTCATCTGACATAATTTGGACATGTTGCAAGGAGGGACCAGTCATTGGAGAGGGATGTCATGCGTGGGAAGATGAAGGGACAGCACAAGAGAGGAAGACCTTCAATGAGATGGATTGATTCAGTGACTAGGGTAATGGCGGTAAGGTAATAGTGAGACTGACAGGGTTTTAGGGCTGTCGTTTGTAGGGTGGCTATGGGTCAAAGACGACTCAATAGCATATAACAACAACAAGTGACCCAGGTCACTCAGTATAATTTCCTCTATGTTAATCCAATTTATACAGTGTTTCATGAATTTTTTACCAAACTTCTGTGTTGCATAATATACCATAGTGTAAATGTATCATAATTTCTTTAACTTTTTACCTGTGGATAAATACTTGGGTATTTCCACATCTTTGTCACTGTAATTAATGCTCAAGTAAACATTTGTATACGTATATCAGTTTGTGTCACAGGCCTTATTTCTTTAGAATAGAAAATAGGGTATTTATCTGAAGAAAATTAAAACATGTAAAACTAGAATCCATGTTATAAACAAAATCTCAACTCAAGCTCTATCTCCTATGTGTAAAACCTAAAACTATAAAAATCATAAGAGAAAAAAAATAGGAGCCATTATAGAAGGCCTATCAAAACTTATAAATAGAAAATTAAATATAAACAAAAATGTATAATATGCACAGGGTAAGATAGATTATTGGAAATTACTAAGAATTTGATACTTATGCATATAAGAAATTTCTCCAAAAAAGTAAAATAGAAACTACACACAAGGGGAAAAATATTTAGTAACAACATATATGACAAAGGACTGATTTCTGTAATTTATATTAAAACTCCAACACTTCAAAAAAAAAAAAAGAATCCAATTATAAAATAGATAGAAAACATGAAAAGACACTTCTCCAAAGAAGACATCTAACAAACATATGAAGAAATGCTAACTTAGAGAGATGAATGTAAAAAGAAGATATAAACTTACTCAAGCAATAAGAGCAAAATTCAGTAGGATATTATGCTCACTTGCTGTAATTCACAGTGCCTGGAATCACATTGTTAGTTATGAGTCTGAATTAGGTGAAGCCTACAGCATCTGTGAAATCCAATACTATAGCATAAACAAGATGCTGGTGCTCAGAATTTTGGTCCCAGAATGTTTACATCACTGAGAGAACAAAAGAGAGATAAAGGGGACAAAATGGGGCATGAATGGATGCCAAGGGAAGTTGTGAATATACAAAGTAACTTGGGGAGCAGATGAGATTGTCTAAAAATTTTAAATTTTTACAATGTTATTTAAGTTTCTTATCATTTAACGCTATTATTTGGTTTCTCAAGATAACAACTCACTATAGTGGAAAATCTGGGTCATACTAAGGGTCCTGAAGGGAGCTCTGGTGGCATAGCCTCTAGGGCGTTCCACTGCTAACACAGAGACCACATTTTCAAGCAGCTCAAATCTACCATCCTCTCTTCAAGAGAAAGATGGACTATTTACTCTCATGTGATTAAGAGTCCAACAGAAAGTCAGTTATGGGTAAATTTCACCTTAATGACAATGAGTTTGAAGGTTGTTGTTTTTTTGAGTGTTGGGTTTGGTTTTTGGGGTTTTTTGTTTGTTTTTTTTTTAAAGTCGGAATTAATTTACTAAAAAATAGATTGTCTTCAAATGTCCTCTATGGTCATCATATATTGTTTACATGGAACAGACATTAAGAACAATAAAAGTTGAATAGTATCTAGAGGAAACATAGAGACAAACATAAGACTCTGAGGATGAGTGTTACCCTACATTTTCACATTTGAGAATTTAAATACTAATTTAAAACA
>NW_006399782.1:16816952-16865300 GCF_000299155.1 Elephantulus edwardii | reverse complement strand
AAAAGAGTTGCAGAGTTCTAGAAAAAATTTTCTCTTTTTTTTAAAAAAATTATGATTTCTAATGCATTTACAGGAAAAGGTGTTTTTTTAATTCATTCATTGTTGCACATTTTCTTCTCTACCCCCAAAATGCATGTTTCTTATAATAATCTAATAGTTTTATCAACTGAACCTGAGAAAAAGGACTTTTCTATCAAAATTACTTTATTATTAAAGTAATTTTCTATCTTCTATTACTATTCTAAACCTTCCTTATTGCACTCACGTAAACACCACCATCAGTACTATAAAAAATACATATTTTTTTTAGTATTTGTCCTTTTTTTCATATTCTCTTTTTCCTTGTTAATTTTTTAAAATAATTTTAATGAACACTTACAGATTTTGGATTTCCATTCATTCATTGTTGCAATTCTCTGCCCCCCACCCCCCACCCCAGGTCACTCCTCTCTTTGAAAAGTAAAAGAAACACTCCCTCCATGGTACACAATCCCAGCTCTAAGAGAGATTCAAATCAAAACAACTATGAGATATCATCTCACCCCAGTCAGAATAGCAACATTTAACAGAACAGCAAGCAACAAATGCTGGTAAGGTTGTGGAGAAACTGGAACCCTTATTCACTGTTGGTGGGAGTGTAAAATGGTGCAACCACTGTGGAAGGCAGTATGGCGCTTTCTCAAAAAGTTGCAAATAGAGATACCATTTGACCCAGCAATCCCACTACTGGCAATATACCCCAAAGAGACCATAACTGACATCCAAGCAGATATATGCACACCCATGTTTATCGCAGCTTTGTTCACAACAGCAAGGAGTTGGAAACAACCCAGATGCCCAGCAACAAATAAATGGATAGAGAAGCTGTGGTATATTCACAAAATGGAATACTATGCTGCATTAAAAAACAAGGAACTAATGCAATATTATTCAAAATGGGTGAGCCTGGAGGACATTATGCTGAGTGAAATATCTCGGTCACGAAAGGACAAATATTGCATGGTGCCATTGCTGTAAAATGGGACTGATATCAGGGTTGGGGTAAGACAGAAAAACTGGATAAATTGTGTATACTGCACTGAAACAGATGAGGGAGAGAATAATTTAAAAGTGATGTATGATAGGGAATTATGGTTATCGCAGGAGTCCACAACTGAGGTTGCATAGTGGAATGTACTTGGGGCCATGGGAGGGGTGCGGGGCGATTGTGTACCAGGGAGGGAGTGTCTCTTTTACTTTTTAAAAAAATACATTTACATAAAATAAATAAAATACATAAAAATAAATAAAATACATTTTTTAAAAAATCATGATAATCTAATAGCTATCCAATTATTAACGAAACAACAGAGATGCAAGGCTTTGGTGGTATGTTTGTTAGTTTCCCCCTGTCTCCCAGGTGGCTCTATTCCAGGAAAAAGGTGTTTTAGAGTCAATGTTTTGCAGCAGAGAAGTGCACTAAAGCTCTTCTGAAACATCAGGGAACAGCAAGCCAGGAAAATTCCTACGGTTACAACCACATCCATTCCCTCTGAGCCGTGCTGCTTAATTCCTGAAGCCTGCAATTTGGGTAATGTTGGAATGCTAGGGAAATGACTGAAAAGCTATAATAGGTTTCAAAGTAAGCAAGCATGTGTTGAACATGGGCCGAATGAGCAGTGTTCTTTAGAAGCCTATCCGTGTTTGGTAAATCTACAGTTTAGTCAATAATAAAGTACTATGAAGAAATGCATCAAAAATAGATGTGGTAACATGAAGTAATATCAGAAGGGTGTTTAGTGTACTGCCTAAATAACTTTTTTAGGACCAAAGCATTCTCTGTTTCAAGTTCTTAATTCTTGACTGACTCTTAGTGGCTCATACCTGAGTCCCTCTATAAACACTGTCCTCAGCTAATACAATTTGCTTCACACATATCGCATTCCCTTTATGGTAGCATCCAACAAATGGTCAATATGGGGATACAAAAGACTAGTCCTCTTGTTTCAGTTTGGAGAAAGGAGTTATCTTTGCCTGAAGGTCCCCACAGTACCAGCTGATGACTCAGTTATAACCTCATTGTTAATTAACTTCATCCTTTACCCAGTCTGATGTTCTTCAGCATTCACAAGGAGTCTTTCCAAAAGCCTTACTCCTGCTCTAAAACAACCATAGCAACAAAACAAACAAACAAACAAATCCATGTAACAATTCTACAAGTAATTCTGACTTGGAATCGCTTTTCAAGGTATATGACTTGAAACTGGGGATGTTAGAAGTGGCAAAGCGAAGACATTTAAACAAGGTTTTGGAACTATAATACTTCCTGATTGATTAGCAGTGAGTTCTCCCTGTTTAGTGGTTGGTTAGTAGAGCACTATTAGCATCTGACATGTGGTTGAGAGGCAATTGTTAAAATTTTCATCAATACAATCAGAGTGTTTGGGAGTTTAAGGGAAAATAGTAAGAACTCTGGGATCAGATTGCTATTACTTGAGGCCATTCATACCTTGGAGAAAGACAATGAGAGGAGCAAAACAATTAATTACTAACATAAGGCAAAGTATAAAAATCAAAGTCATTCTTGGCAATGTGTAGGCTCTCTGCTTGTACAACTGGAGGGTGGTAATGTGAGGATCAGGCCCAAAATTGAAAAGAGTTGCAGAGTTCTAGAAAAAATTTTCTCTCCACTCTTAGTAAGGGGACAACTGGGTTGTTGTATGAAAATATTTGAATTCACAGGTTCTTTTTAAAATAGTAACTTATTTTCGTTTATAGAAATTTTACGCATAGATGAAGCTTACTTGTAGCTGTTAACTTTAAGTGTATATTTTGCTTGAAGATGACAAAAAGTCTGCTTCATTACAAGACTGTTCTTGAGAGCATCTCTACCCCCACTGCTGAGGGAAGATGAGACTCAAGGAGGAATCTCTGCTCAGCCTTTCTAATTCCTTAGGCTTCTCTCTCACCATCACCTCATCTTACTTACCAAACTGCTAGACTGAGATCTCAATATTATTTGGCCAGAGAAATAAATGATATCTCTGTTGTTGTTATTATGTGCTGTCGAGTAGCTTGCAATTCATTCATAGCAACCCCATGTACAATAGCCCTGAAAACTGCTCTAACCTGTGCCACTGTACTGTCTCTGACACACCTATCCTCATTACCCTAGTAACTGAATCAATTCATCTCATCAAGAGTCTTCCTCTCCTGTGCTGTCCTTCCAACCCTACTAAGCATGACATCCCTCTCCACAGCCTGGTCCTTCCTTACAACATGCCCAAAGTATGTCAGACAAAGCATCAGAATCCTTGCCCAAAGTATGTCAGACAAAGCATCAGAATCCTTGCCTCTAAGGACATCCAGACTGGTTTCACTCTCTGTTTGTTCTCCTTTCAGTCCCTGGTATATTCAACACTTCTTCAGCACCATAGCTCAAAAGCATCAATTCTCTTTCTATCATCCTTAATCATTGTCCAGCTCTCTGATACATAACAAGCAATTGTGAAGACTATGCCCTCAATCAGGTGCATCTTAGTCTCCAGACTGACATAGTTGTTCTTCAATACTCTGAGAGGTCTCTGACAGCCAATTTTACCAATACAGTTTGTCTCTTGATTTCCTATTTTCTGGTACCAGGAGAGTTGATTGTGGAGTCAAGTAAACTTAAACTGTTAACAATCTCAATCTCTTCACGATCCATACTGATTCTGACAATCAGCTCAGTGGTGAGAATCTTTGTTTTCTTGATGTTGAGCTCTGCACTGAAGGTTGCAGTACTTGACCTTCTGCAGCAAGCGTTTCAGGTCCTCCTCAGTTACAGCAAGAAAGGTTGTGTCCTCCACATAACAGATATTGTTGATGAATCTTTCTCAAATCCTGACACCACATTCCTCCTTTTAGAGCTCAGCCACCTGGATAATCTGTTCTGCAGGTTTCACATAAGCACTATCAAATGTTCTGGGATTCCCATTCTTCTCAAAGTCAGTCACAGTTTGTTGTGATCTACACAGGCAAACACCTTTGCATAGTCAATGAAACACAGACATTCCTCTGGTACTCCCTTCTTTCAGCCAAAATTCATCTAACATTAGCTTTAATATCCTTATTAGGGAAAATAATAAAATTACTCTCCAAAGGTACTTCAAAATCTAGCTAACATATACTGGCAGCAACTCAAGTTGGATATATGGTCCTGGATATTGCAAAACAGTTATTCACAAACTGAACTGGAAGGTCATGATTAATAACAATGGAAATTTAAAAGGAAGAGTTTTTAATATGTAAATATTTGTCAATGATGTAAGATTTAATACCTTCACAAGCAGTTTGGGAAATCATGCTCGTCAGCTGTGGTTGCTGAAAGTTGGATATCCTTTTCCCAAAAGTCTCTGGATTTCACTTGGAATCTTGATCCTTCAGGGAGCTGGTAGAGTCTTCAGAAATTTATGTTGCATAAATAATGAGATTTTACATGTACACATTTTTTATATAAATGTAACTCTGCTAGTTCTTAAAGTTGTCCTTTCACACTACTTGAATCAATAATCAAGGCCCATGAAAGCAACAGTTGAGATATTTAAGGACATGTGCATTGCACATATCTCCTGTGAAGGCCTCTTTAAAGTTTTAGAAAGCAAAGCTCTTTCTTCGATGAGTAAGGTGTGTCTGTGTCATCTTATATGTATAGGGAAACTGAATAATGAAAAAAGAAAACAGAAAAAGAAAATTTTAAAAAACGAAACTTTGAAGACAATTCAAGAAACTTAAAAACAAAGTAGAAATGTCAAATATTAAAATTACAGAAAGCCTCAAAAAAGAAGACATACAAGAAAAAAATAATTGCAAGAAAAAGACCGTTTATGAATGATTTAAAGGACTATTCTCTTTTCCAAAACAAATTACGTTTTCTTGTAAGATAGGTACTGTATCAACAATCTTGGTGGTACCTATCCTCTGTAGACCATGATTAAGTAAACAACTGTAGTCCATGATAGCTTAAAAATGGTTGTATCCTAAAATAATAGAGGTGGCATGACAACTCTTCCTTATGAGAATAAGGTGGCTGTTGTTGTTGTTATGTACCGTTGAGTCGCTTGTGACTCATAGTGACCCTATGTACAACAGCCCTAAAATCTGCTCTGTCCTGTGCCAATCGATCACTGAATCAATCCACCTCATAGAGGGCGTTCCTCTCCTGTGCTGTCCCTCCATCCTCCCAAGCATGATGTCCTTCTCCAAGGATCGGTCCCTCCTTACAACATGTCCAAAGTATGTCAGACGAAGCCTCAGAATCCTTGCCTCCAAGAAACCACCCAGTTTAGCCCTCTCCAGGATGAACCTGTTTGGTTTTTTTAGCAGTCCATAAGGTAGAGAACAATATTGTTCGGAATTCAGCGATGAGAGTAGGAGTTAACTCAGAGGATGGGTACAATTATTGTAAAAGAACTTTACCAAATAGAGCTATGGGAATAATTTTAGAATACACCATTTCAAATAGTAAGATAGGTGGTCAACAGAAGTATTCCTCATTCTACACAGCAGTAACTGCAAAAAAAGGTTCATAATTACAAAGCTTAAAACAGACATACAAATGAAAAATCACTGTATCAGGTCTGGTTCACATTGAGATAATTCTCAGGCCTGGAACCCTCTAAATGATAAGACAAAGTAATCATCAAGATGGATCTTGCAACAATAGCTCTCTTTTACAGTATAAATCTGTATAATCAAGGATACACAGATATTTCAGACTCTGACAAATACTGAAGTTTTATTCATCATCACCCACTGACCTGAAATAGTACAACTGCCTGCATGTAAAACTACAGGAGCTGGTTCCACAGAAGCTGCTGGCTGGAATGGGTGAGCAGTAGGGTGGAATGCTGATTTGCTAAGGGAAGTGAGGTGTTTGTGATAAGGCCTCCTATCTAAAAACCCATTAGGGCCCTTGGTTCTAAGGCTCTCAGGCCTGGTTTAAATTATTTTTTTGGTCAAACATTCTTCTCAGTAGTATAGCACTGGTCTGTTCATTGCTGTACAGAGGTAACTGATTGCTGTGATGCTAACCACTGGGACTCTGACATGCCAAATGTGATAACGATTGCCCATGGTGGACAGTGTTTGGTGGATCTTCCTGATTAAAACAAGCTTGGAAGCAGGAGTTGCATCCACTTCGAAATGGCTTGCCTCCAGAAAAATCTATGAATAGTGCTCAGGTCTTTCATTCATAGAGTTTTGCTATGAGTCGTCTGCAACTCAACGGCACTTAACAATATCAAAAACAACAAAACTGAGAATATACCCGAGAAAAGAATTTAAAAGAACTCCTGGTCTACATCAGATAACAGTGGACATTGTTTCTATGAATATACCATTTCTTCTCTCCTTGACTGTATAATTAGAAATGATAGATATGCTTGATTTGAGTTCCTTGATCTGAGTGGAAGAGCTATCGTATTAAGGGAACCTGCACCTCCCTTACACAAAAAACAACAAGGATTGTACTCCCTATCATATCTCCATTCATTCTCTAGCCTGGTGTCTAAAAAAATATGAATTCTGAAGGATCCAGAAAAATACCAAAACTACTAAGTGGTAATTTCCGTAATTTCAGTAGAACCTTTGTTAGAGCATACTAACATTTTCTTAGGTAGAGGGTACATAGTGATTGAGGTAGTTGATGGATTATTTTCCATCAGAACACATATGTTGTTTCCCTTATCAGAAAAGATAACCAGAAGCATTTCACTGCCAGGTAGGCACACAACGTTGGTATAGTTTTACCAGACAACTGGCTAGAACTTTACTTCCAGTCATAATATACTACAAAAATAATTGGCTTATTGAATGATTCTACTGAAGATAATACTGGTCGAATAAATTGAGAACATAATTTTAAATGAGCCCAATCATCATAAATTATTATCGATTTTATGAAGAAGTGAACTACAAAGATTCAGAGTCCTACTATATTAGAGGTTCTGACATCTTTAGGATACCATGGCATCTCACACTACTAAGATATTAATACGCTTGACTGCTGCTAATATGCTTTGGTTTCAAATAGAAGAATCTTTTATACTTGCAGTTACTACACTGATTCATTTACTGAGTGATATGAAAGGTTGTTAAGATATAGAGACCCAGAATAAGAAATAAATTATAGCAGAGCTAGGCTGTAGTGCAGGTAAAGCTCTCATGGTGGTCTGTGTGGCCCAATGATATAGAAAAAAAAGGCACTTAAAGAATTTAAGGAAAATCTTAATATAAGTATAATATATATTACTAGGGCTCTAAAGTAATCCTAAAACATACCCAAAGGGGAAAAAATAAAAAAAACAACAACCCTCAACATGAAATGTTTAAAGTAATTAAATCATTTCGATCCTTGGGGGAAATTAAGTACCTGGTGAATGCTATCGAGTAACCATGGGCTAGAGTAGTCCATCTTTAACTACTTTCTCTTGCTGAATGTACCATCCAGCTGAAACAGACTCATAGCTGACCTTGCAGTGGGTTTTCAGAGGCTGTTAATCACATGAGAGGAGATTGCCCATCCTTCTCCCTTGAAGCAGCTAGTAGATTAGAATCACATACCTTTGGGATTGCAGTGCACCTTATCACTATGTCACCAGCGCTCCCTAAATTCTATTGTTGTTGTTTACCATAGAGTCAGAACTGACCCATAGCTGACCCTCTGGAGGGTTTTCAGAGTCAACTAATTGCACAGGAAGAGACTGCCCATCCTTCTTCTGCAGAGCAGCTGGTGGTCTCAAACTGCGTGCCTTCAGGATTGCAGCATGGGTTCTTGCCACTAGATCACCAGAGCACACTCAAGTGCTGTTAGACCTGCTAAATAATAGAGTATTCTCAGTAGTACATCATCATATGATTTAAGTCATAAATCTGAGATCAGACATAAGGCCAGAAAATACAAATTATCTTCAGGAGCAGCCAGTTCAGATCCCATGTTTCCCACCCTGTGGCACTAAGATCTCTTCCTCGGCTCACATGGTGCATCCAAGGTGGGAAGAATGACCAGATGGAGAAAAAGCAAAAAGGACTTAGCTTATTTTTGGATGAAAAGCTTATTATGTGTTTCTCAGCTGAAGATGGATTGTGGTTCAATTACAGCTCAATTTGGAGACGAGCCTAAAAGAGGTTGAGTGAAAATTCTCTCATTGAGCAGAGTTTAGAAAAGTATATTTCATTAGTCAATTTGCATGAAAATAAAACTGTCCTGAAGTAAAAATACATTGTAACTCAAAGGCATTAGTGACTACCAAAGTTGCTGGCCAGCAGCCTGCTAGAAGTACTTTTGAAGGACGAGGCCCAAGGACAGCTAATGATGAAGCATATATCCAAGGACGTTCAGAAGTGTGAAGAATTTTGAAAGCCATGTTAATACTTACCAAAGAGCAGCTACCAAGGAAAAAATATTTTAAAATTAAGTAGAGGGAATGGGTCAGTTCCTTGGCATTAGTTATTTCTCTGTCATTAGCTATACTGTTGCTGGCACAATATGTATCAAAGGGCACATTCACAATCACTCCTAATTTCCTTCCTCCCTGTTAGCATCTTTGAGGCTTTGTAACAAACTGGTCCACAATCCCCTCTGAAATCTATGGATTGTTTAAATAAACTTCAAGGTTAAAGAGATACCATTTCAGACTGGTACTCCTATACATAACTACCTGTCTCTTGTGTGATTAGGTAGGAGAATTTGTACTGCATTCTGTGCATCAAAACATGCAACTTCTGAAACTGAGGGGAGAGGTAGAGTGGGAGAACATCCTCAGAAGCCTTTATCAATACTATAGGAAGCAGGACTGGCATTCACTTCCTAAACAACATGCTTCCGGAAACTAGGAACTTTGATAAATGTCAATAGTTGTAGAGGGGCTTCAGGCCTGTTGTTCATAGGGTTGCTATGAGTTATGCTTGAATCAAAGACAATCAACAATGACAACAAAGAGAAAAAACTCATGGCAGTATTCCATCCAACTTGGACAAATTTTGCACCAGGGAAAACCAGGATGAAACTTTCCCTGTTGTATACAATCTATTCTCTGTGTGCTGTTAAAAACACTTGACAAGTATCATGCATGTATGACTTGATCTGGATAAATGGACCTAATAATATTTATGGATTGGATGGTAGGACTTGGTGGAATCTCTGTCTCAATCCTCTGGTGGGTGTTTAAGATCTGCTGATAGTCTTCAATGTAACATGCAAATGTAAGACAATGCTAATGCATGGAGGCTATACTGAGTAGCAGGAATGGAAGTTATGCATAAGTTAATGACTATGGTTTCTTACTCAATGAATCTGATTTAGTTTTTGATGTTAGCAAACGTCCAAATTACAAAGACTAAGGATTCTGAGACTTCGCTTAACATACTTTGGACATGTTGTAAGGAGGTAGAGGTCCTTGGAGAGGGACATCATGCTTGGTAGGGTGGAGGGACGGCGCAGAAGGGGAAGACCTATGAGGTGGATTGATTCAGTGACTGGGGCAATTGGGATGGATGTGTCAGAGGCAGTGAGATTGGCACAGGACAGAGCAGGGTTTAGGGCTATTGTACATAGGGTCATTATGAGTCACAAACGACTCGACAACGCATAACAACAACAACAAAAGAATGAGTTACTGACAGACATTACTTAGGGACACTAATACCAATATTTCCTAATTAGGAAAGTTCTGATTCTATATGAGTTCTGATTTTATATGAGTTCTAATTCTACATATGATCAGTTCTAATCCTATATAAGAGGAGTAGAGTAGGATGTAACCAGTAATAGATAAGTTACTGATCATTTATCTTCAAAGAGCCTAACTGGTGATTTGGTAGAAGCTGATTGCACTAGAACTCTTTTACTCCTTGCCTCAAGTGAGACAATCCAGAAACACCATTTTAGCTCTTTGGAGCTGAATTGGTCTTTGTTGCAACTACATCACAGTTCTACTTATCTCTCTACCCAATTCTGAATTCCTCATCCCTCACAGATGCTGCCTTGAGAGTACTTTTCAATAAATCCCCTGCAAAACAAATTTGTTTCATACCCTGTTCCCCAGGTAATCCAACCTAAGACATATTGTGATGTCCAGGGCATCCCAACTGATTTCAAGTAATTACCTTCAGAAGAGAACATGAATTAATATCACCGGTCATTTAATTTAGTGAAAGGACATTGCTTCTTATTTGAAAGACAAAATTTCTTTCTTTTTTTGCTTAAGGGTGAGTTAGCATCTGGACAAAAAAAAAAATTCATTCATATAATATTGAAGAGACTCATTGCCTTTTTGTCATGGCCCAGAAAAATAAAAAAATAATAGAATTAAGTTTTAAAATTAACCTTATAAACACATGCAATCTACTAGCAGCTTTCAAGCAAGGAATATAGTTTTTCTCTCTCTTTCTCTGTCTCTGTCTCTGTCTCTCTCTTACATTGAGAGATTAGTTACCTTGGCTTAAGTGGGATAGCTCTGTGTTAGTACCAAAGAGGGATTCAGAAAATGGATCTAGCAACCTTTAGTGTTTCTTTCTATTAATATACTACCCTTAAGCACCAAAAGACTAGTTACATCTAAGTCAAATAAATTATCTTAATAGGGAAATGCTATATATTTCACCTACTTCTAATGAGCTACTTGAAAAAAAAATTCCATTCTTAAGATATGTTGATATATGAAACTCATCACTCCATATGTAAAAATAAAAGTTGTACTCTACCTAATATTTTGTTGTTGTGAAGGTAAAGAGAAGGATTAATCTTTCAAGACCATTTAAAACGCACTTAGGAAGCTCTGGTGACCTAGTGGTAAGAAGGTGCATTATCCGACAAAAGAACTTGGTTTGAATTCACCACTTTCTCTGCAGCAATAAGATGAGCAATGTTCTGTGTGACACACAGCCTTCCTCTGGAGGATCGGCTGCAAGTCAACAGCGCATAATATTAACAACAGCAGCAGCTACAACAACAACAACAAAATATACCTACTGAAAAATGTTGAGACACAGTGACTGCGACTGCTGACTGAAGCACACCAGAGAGATAGAGGTAGTGCAGAAAAGGGCAAAGGTAAGCTCTGTTGTTCATAGGGTCACTTTGAGTTGTAGTTGATTTGATAGCATCTAACAATAGCAACATCTGACCGCAAATTTCCATGTAAAAACAGTCTTTCAATTTTAGAATTACCTCTTCGTTAGATTTCAAAGGAAGAAATTTCCAATGCTAACACAAACAGTCATAGTTTATCACTAGACACATTTTCAAAAATCAATCCTAGTATATCTGCTGCAGTTTATGCTTATTGCAACATTTTCTATTCTTAGTAACAACAAGGAAATAAATCTTAGATGTTTCCAGTATATTTGAACTACAGTTAAGAAATGGAAATTCCATGTGACTTATTTATAACTGAATTATCCACTGACTACAAGTTGTGCATCTTTATATTCCAAATAGCTAACTAAATTAAGGAAATGCAATATACATAGCTGATAAATCACCATGCTAGAATCTACTTTCAGAGTCCATTACATTCTAGTTTTATTATAAACTGAGAAAAATATATAACACACAAAAATGTGCAGAACATTAATTTATTGCTTGCCAGAAACAAAGTAGAAGGCAAATAGGAAGAAAGCAAGAAGACAAAAAATATGTAGAAATGAAGGTATGTATAGACGGAGATATGAAAGATATGTCGTAGTTGTTGCTGATTGCCTTTGAGTCGAGCGAGACTCATAGCGACCCTATGAACAAAATGTCTGAAGCCCCTCAACAACTATCGGCATTTATCAGAGTTCACAGAGTCTCCAGAGGCATGTTGTTTAGGTAATAGATGCTACTCTTGCTTCCATTAAAGCTATGAAGAAATGAAAACATGTACAGACAAAGATAATGACATTAACAGTGAAATATTTGATGACATTTAAAATAAGTTTTAAAATAAGGTAGTCAAACAAGTTCCATTTTCAAAGGCCTTGATCACTTAATTCTAGAATATGAGTGATTTTCTTCTTAGCGGTTGAATTATATATCTAACTATTTTGAGGATTTTTAATATTTTTTAATAAATGTTATTAATTTTAATGAACATTTTACAGAGATTTTTCCATTCATTCATTGTTGCACTATTTTCTCTACCCTGCCCCCAGTTCGTTCCTCTCTTTCCCCTCCCTTGAAAGTCTGTTTTAATTGTCCCATTGCCACAGTGCTTGTCAAAGCCAGTTCTGATTAATCTCCTTTGTCAGTGTGTCCTTTGCCATTCCCTATCAATCCTCCCTGAGAGAGACTTCACTCTGATTCATAAGGAAAAGGGGACGGTGTATTGTCTACATCTAATTATTTTAAAAAATGAACACCACCAAGTGGTAAAACCACAATGTGGTTTTACATGTGGCGAACGTATTCAACACAGAAAAGAACTAAGATCACTGGTCTATACTCCACTGTTATTTGAGTGTCATAGTGCAATTGGTAATTTGTGTCAACTTATTCATGATTCTCTGACTTGCCATTCATGCAATAATTAATGTGGCTGTTATGTAATTATGTGGATATTTCCCACGATGCAGTCTGATATGATAAATTCTGGTCCTATATAAGAGGATTAGGCTGGATGTGAAAGACTTATCATCTCTGTTATTTTGGCACTTGAATTAGCATCCTACCTAATATCCTGCAGATCCTTGGACTTTTCAGCCTCCGAAGCCAGACGTCTGCTGCTTTGTTTGCTAATTTTGGACTCTCTAGATTTCACAGACACTTCTTTCTTAAAATATGATGATCAATAAACTCTGGACTTGTCAACCACCACAATTCATAAGGTCTATGAGATAAATTTATCTCTTTTTATATTTAGATATGTTTAATTTTCATTGACTTTTGGTTTGCTAGAGAACCAAAATGAGAAATGAGATCCATGAAGTTTCTCTCTGCCTTAACATTTTCATATTAACAATAAAAGCCAGGGAGCAGTTCAATTCTAGTCCATTCAGTTCTATAATTCTGTAACAATTCTTATTTATGAGACTCCAGCCACAGCATAAGAAACTGGCAGCAGCTTGAAGTGTTTGGAATCACAGAAGCCCAGAAAACTTGATACAAGCTATGGGTTAAAGGGCTAGATAGCGGGAGATAGGCATTGAAGGGTAGGTGTGAGGAGAATGGAATGCTAGTGGATCAGGGAAATGGGTAGGTCAAGACATTCATGTCAAGGGTGGGAACAACACTGAAACTATTGGTTGTTTCTACAACTGGGGAAATATCTTTCATCTGCTCTTTTCCGTAAAATGCTTGTCTGTCAGATACTGTTCTAAATCTGAGCATTCTGATTAAGACAGACTAGGAAGAAGGATTGGCCATTCACTTCTGAAATACTAGGCCTCTGAAAACTCTATGTACAGTAGAACACAGTCTAGCAGATAGGGCAACTGAGGTGGAGCTTTCAAGTATGGAAACACAAAGGAAGAGTAATAGTTATAAGCAGATACTAGTGGTTAGAACATGGAATGTGAGCACCATGAATGTAGGAAAACTGGAAAATTTAGATATTGTTAAAGAAGAACTAGAAGGCATAAATATTGACATACTAGGTATTGGTGAGATGAGATGGACTGGCATGGGGCATTTTGAGTGAGATAGGGAATTTCATGTCCACTTTATTAGTGAGAGTTTGTGCACTCAGAGAAGTCATTAAGGGAACTTGCCCAACAGTACTAAACAGTATGCAGGACTCAAAGTTGATACTCCTCACTCCCAGGCTCCTTTACCACTTGTTGTAAATGAAAAATTTCTTTAAAATAATATTTTATTGGACCTATGAAGTGTTAATTATGTTCAAGTTACTGTCTAATAAGCTGTTTATTGTGCAGTAAAAGGCTGGAAGAAAGGAAAAAACAGAAAAATTGAGCATAATTATGTGCAATGTAAACTATCACATCTGGGTAAATTTATTTATTTTAAAAAATAAAAACAGCAAAACACCTCTGCCGCTATAGAGTGGATTCCCCATTCACTGAAACTTTATAGCACAAAGGAGAAATATCTCAAAGAGTTTCAAAGGCAATTGGTCTTTATGGAAGTTGACTTATTGCAGTCAACTATGGCGTTTTCTCCTGTGGAGCAGTTGGTGGATTCAAACTTCTGACCTTTTGGTTAACATTTAGTGGATTCAAAGTGCTGATCTTTTGGTTAATAGCTGAGTGGTGCTAGATCAAACACAATGAATTAGTGTGTGTATTTAAAATAGGAAAGTGCTCTGGTAGCATGACGTATTACATGTTAAGCTGTCAACCTGAAATTTGTCATTTGTAATCCACCATTACTTTACAGGGAAATGATGAGAAGTCATCTGTAAATATTTACACCCTCAAAACTTGATGGATGGTTGATAACTACCACTATCTATTCAACAGCAATGAGTTGTATTCCTAGACATTTCAGATCTACCAGGAGCTGTGCAGGGAAAAGGTGGGCAGTTTTCTCTCAGACAATTCATAGCCTCTGAAATCCATTGGAGGGTCAGCTAGGAGTCAGTTCCTAATCTATGAAAATGAGTTGAACTGAACAATCTGTTATGCAACATGGATTTCATAAGGAGATAGATGATGTTTAGTAACAATTCTTTTTCCAGCATCAACTCTTTTTGATCAAAAAACAGTATAAAGGAAAAATACTTTTATAGAAAACCATATATCATCCAAATTCTGTTCTGTGGAATACAGTTTGTAAATGCTATCATCTAAATACAGCTCTAGGGTCAATTTCAACCCATAGTGGGACTCCAAGTCTGTGTATTTTTACAGGAGAAACTTTGCATCTTTTTCCCCATATGGATTCAAACTGCTGACCTTTCAGTTTGCAATCTGACATGAAAGTCACAATGTCACCAGGCCTCTCATCTGTGTTGTTGTTGTTGTTGTTGTTGTTATGTGCCATGGAGTCGTAGGCAGTCCATAGTGATCCTATGAATGAAAGACCTGAACGCTTGTATAACTTTCATCCTCTCTCCAGGTTCATAGGGTTTCCGGAGGCAAGCTATTTCGGAAGTGGATGCCACTCCTGCTTCCAAGCTTGTTTTAATCGGGAAGCTCCACCAAACACTGTCCACCATTATTGCATTTAACACAACAGTATCACAGTGTTCAGCTCCACAGCATCCACGAGTTACCTCTCTGCAGCAAGTGGACAGACCAGGGCTATATGACCTAGAAGAATGTTTGACCAAAAACAATTAAAAAAATGGTATTTTACAATTTTTATAATTCCAGCCCATCCAAATGCTGGCAGACTCTGTGCCAGAGACCCCCAATTCATCTGGCAAGTCCTCTCTGTTGACACCCATTTGGGACAAAAAGAAAGACACAAGATTCCCGAGCATTCTATAAACATGTGTGTCCTCCTTCAAGAAGCGAGAAGCCCTTCAAAAAGGCCCTCCAAAGGTCCAGCTGGGACCGAGACTCACAACACACTGGACCTCAGCCCTCAGCCTACAGGTGTTGACAAATATTTCAGTATTATACAATTCCAGCATGCCCCAATGCTGGCGGACCCTGCGTCACAGGCCCCTAATTCATCTCTATCTATTAAGTCCCCTCTATCTATGCTATAGATGAGGGAAATAAAGCTCAGGTCAGCATTATAGAGTTATTAGCAAAGCTATGACCAGGACTTTCAAGCCTTACCTGGGAAGCAATTTTTATTTCACATATTATATGCCTAAAAATTAATAAGAATTAGAACTAGAAAAATAGTTTTGCCACCCAATATATGTATATATGGAACAGCCAAAAATCAGTCAACAGTGATTTAAATAATGTATAGTAAAATATCTTTCTAAACCACATTTTACTAGACTGTTTAGTGTAAGACAATCATCAATAATATTGGTTGTCAGAATTGATCTTAAAAAGTGAACACTATAAAACAATACAAAGTCCTGTCTCTCTTTCCAAATTCGGATATTTTCATAAAAGCATTTCATGGAGAAAGTAAGTAAAATACATCAGATAACAGGTCTACTGTGTGCCAAGATACACACAATATGTTTATTTAGTTCTCAAGATCCTAAACACAAATTATTAGCTCCATTTTGAAAAGGCATGGATATACAGTTCGTAATGCAACACGCTCTAGATCTTTTGATTAATTCTGACAGGAGTCAGGATTTCATGTAGTTTTATGCGGACAGCTACCATTTTGAATCCTCATTTCTCATAGTAGGAAATGGAGTAATATCCAATAATATCATAGGACTGAGTAGAGTTGCAAACATAATAAGGTTTAAAAAATGTTATGAACCTTAAAATGTATAAATGTACACAATTTACTGTTATCAGTAAATAGCATAGTTATGCACAAGTTACAGATTATGGGTAAATTGTAAATATATCTTAATTTTTTTAACTTATCCAATATGCCAGTTAGATGCACTAAAAGACAAAACTCCCATGAAGAAAAAGCAGTAAAAAAGTTCATGAAAATCCTTTTACTGTTTTTATCTTAAAGTTTCCATGTTATTGTTGTTTTTTAAAGTTGTACTCTAAGCCTTAATTATAATTGTTGAATGAGTTTGTGTAACACTGAATATCCTTAATGAGAAATGCAAGATTTATGACATTCAAAATTGCTTTGGAAAAGAAAAACACAATTACATTTATTAATGGTCATTAATGGCCTATAATCAAGGCAGCAACTGTTAGGCAAATAAATAAACACTTATCTGTTTTATTAAGAGTGTAAGCAGGAAATAACCTAGTAATTTTTAAAATTCTTATCAGTTGGGCCCTTTATTCTCAATTCAATAATGGAAAAGTAGGATATAAGCTGAATGTTTTTTATATCGAATTATGTTTAAATTGCCTAGGTGAGTTTGTGCTTACCGTCTAATTTAAATTCTGTATATATCTACATTTTTATTCTGTGTTTCCATAAAGTAGACATTAACAGATTAAAATACAGCGAGTCCCTACTTACCCAGAATGTCCAGCTTGTCATAAGTTCCTGATAAAGGCCTCAGCAAAGCCAGAAGTATCTACCAAAACCCCTACATTAAGGTTCTTAGAGATTCATGGGGAATTTTATTGACTTTTAAATATGCAATTCTTTTATAGCTAAGTTATCTGGCTTCTCAGCCTCTGATAGATTAGTAGGAGCAAACCAGAAAAGGTCAAAAACTATCTGAGGCAGGGGAAAATAAAAACAGAGGTTATGGCTGACTGCCTTTTACTACACACCCCTAGGGAAGGGGGGGAAAAAAGTTCATAATGATTGTCTTGACTCACCAAGAAAGGGCTAAAAGATAGCAATGATATTTAGCATTTTCTAGCTAAGTAATGCATTTCAGGATGACTTTTCTGAAGTGTAGCCACGTTTAAATAGCTGTAAAGTTCAACGGAGTAAGTGGATGCATGTAACTGGCAAGAATTTGCAAAGTAGATACCATTTAAGAAGAGTTTGAACAAAGGTGAAGGAAGGCATTAGTAAGACAAAAAAAGAAAGTGTGTTATGCATTCTGAGAAGAACACCATAACTCACAATGTTGGTGACTTTAAAAAAGGTGTAAAAGGTAAATTGCTTGGTGAGGTTGAGGCACAGAGTCTTAGTTAAAGAGTGACCAGATAGAGGCCTGGCTTCATCTCCATCTCCTAAGGATATAATTAAAATCTGCTTCTTTCCAAGACTGTAGAACCTTGCTATTTTGTGCCATTCAATTACTTAAATATTACTGTTTTTAAAGGATCTGCAGTATGGGTTGTTTAGAAGGATAATAGACTAGAATGTGGAGTCAGGAAAGAAAAAAAAATTACCAATCTCTACTGAACATCTGCCATAAACCATTTATTGTGCTAGATATTTCTTGTACTTGACTTAATTTTCTTATTTTTTCCACAACTGTTGATACTCTCATCATGGAAAATACAACTTCGTTAACTATCTAGAACTCACAGACATAGAGTAATTCAATGAGAGGTCCAGATTCCATACCTACATATAGTTGGTTCCATACCTGTATATTTCTATAAAACATTGACTTGGAGGATCATAATGAGTCAGAATCAATGTGAGTGCAATAGGTTAATTTTTCTATTTGATTTAGCTTTGTGGCCAATAAGGCCTGAATAATTTACTCACCAAAATATACCCATAAATGGTGAACTAATATGTTGTTGTTGTTGTTGTTATGTGCCATCAAGTCGCTTGCAACTCATAGTGACCCTATGTACAACAGCCCTAAACCCTGCTCTGTCCTGTGCCAATCGCACTGTCTCTGACACATCCATCCCGATTACCCAAGTCACTGAATCAATCCACCTCATAAAGGGTCTTCCCCTCCTGCGCTGTCCCTCCATCCTCTCAAATATGATGTCCCTCTCCAAGACCTGTCCCTCCTTACAACATGTCCAAAGTATGTCAGACGAAGCCCCAGAATCCTTGCCTCCAAGGAGTAGCCTGGTTTAACCCTCTCTCGGATGAATCTGTTTGCTTTCTTGGCAGTCCAGGGTACATTCAATACCAGCACATAGCTCAAAGGCATCAATTCTCCTTCAATCCTCCCTAGTCATTGTCCAACTCTCTGATGCATGACAAGTGATTGCAAAGACCATGGCCTGTATCAGACGCACCTTAGTCTCTAGAGACACACCATTGCTCTTGAGTACTTTAGAGAGGTCCCTAACAGCAGACTTTCCCATCACAATACGTTTTTTGATTTCCTGGATGCTGGTGCCAAGAGTGTTGACCGTGGAGTCGAGCAAACTGAAGCTGCAAACTAATATGCACTTTCCCCCAATTTATTATGGTGTTTCCTAAGAACTCAAAGGAAAAAAAAAAAAAGCTTAGTGGAAGTAAATGAGAAGTTGCATACAACCAGGAGATGAATACTTAATGATGTTAGCAGTAAAAATAGATTTCTCATCACCATATATAATCAGCTGTATGTGTATACATTTATCTTTGGAAACGTATCATAATGGTTCATGTTGTTCTACAACTATATAATTATCTATAATAAGGCAGTAACTTAAAGTATCTCTAATACAGACAAACTTCCACTAATGTTGTTGTATTTACAATGACTTGAGGAAACCAGATTTTTTTTTTTTTTTTTTACTGAAGCCAAGTACGGCAATCTACTATCTATTAAAGGTTATTATTTATAAACTCAAAAATTAATATGCAACCAATATGTCTGTGCTTTTCAAGTTATATAGTATTTAAAAAGCACTAGAAAAGCTATTTAGAAATCTCGTCCTAATGTTGGCTCATGAACTGATATATTTGACTCTGTATAAATTACTTAATCAATTTTTCCTCATATGTTATAATGATCATTCTAGCATTATCTTTTGAAATGGTCTCAAAAGAACCGTGGACTAGGATCAAAAGACTCAGCTTTGAAGTTGTTGCTTCTTAATGTTGAGTCATTGATCAGTCCTCAGTCATCTTTTTGTTATCTTTAAATTTTGCTATCTGATTTTTCTACCTAATCAAGCTGCCTTGAGGACTGGAATGTAATCATGTACTGAAAGTCTGCTAAATATTGGAAAATGTTATCAGAAATTTAAAAAAATATCCCCACAAATGTCTTCCCTATTATGGATATGTTAAATATTTCTTAAATAGGAACATGTCAATGATCTGGTGATAAAAAGGAATTAAAAATGTAGATAGAACTAAAAAAATGGACTCCACAATTTACTAGGTGAATCATTTTAGAGAAGTTGCTTAACTTTCTGTGCTAACCTTTCCTCAATTAAGAAAAAAGGAAAATAGCAGTTCCCACATGGGTTATTGTAAGGATTAACTGAAACATATCATGTAAAGTCCAGCAAATTTAAGGACTCTATTAAGTGGAAAAAGTTATGAATGTAACTCTTTTCCTGAGGTTGAAATGAAAGCTAAAACAGAAAGGAAAAGGTTTGGAAGGGTGTGGTAGACTTGTCAGTCTTTTCAGAGCTTGTGAATGCTGATGTGGACAGGAGGTTATTTTATATGGGCACAGGTAATTTTAATCAACTGCTTCTGTATAATCCTTAGTATTTCTGAAAGGATAAAGAAATTGAACACCATTAGGGAGATTATCGAAGAACATGGCAAGCCAGTCCTCTTAATATTCCACTTCACTGTGATTTAAAATCCAAAAGAGCACCAGGAGAAGCAAAAAGAAAGAAAAAAAAGAATAGCAATATCAGTTATTTTATAGATTTTTAACATATAACAATTAAACATCTGATGATAGTGTTCTTTTCTCTGTCTGAAGTATCATTTCCTCTTTCCCTCTCTGCCAAACCTCAGATTTTCTTCCCATAATCAAAAATCCTTCCTTGCCTTTATAACTGTTCAAAGCAAGGACACAATTTGCATGAAACTCTATGCACATCTAACTTTGGAATTATTTGTTTAACCATCAATTTCCTTTCTCAGAATATAATTTCTTAAAATACAAAACCAACATGCTTATTTATATCTATAGAACGGGTAAAATGCCTCCAAGATATGAAGAACTCAGTAAGTATTTATTCAAGAGGATGTATTTCTTTTCTTTATTATGTGACTGCATCTTCAAACTTACAAAGAATTTCAAAATCCACTCTGTAATGTTCTTTAATAAGTCTGTTAGTCACACCGTTTCCATAATTTCTAATGACCTAAAGAAGATAAATATTTTCATACCTCTGATTAAAAAGAAGAAAAGAAATAAATGAAATGTATTTCTTCTACACAAGTATTTCACAAGAGGTCTTAACCATTATTTTCTGTAAACAAAATATTTGCTATTGACTTAGATTTATAACATACTTGAAAAAAATCAGCTTCTGTTGGTTAACTTTCAGTGTATCACTCTGATAGAATGCTCACGTCTTTTCTAACTTCTTGCTATTAGCAATTACCCTGAAGTCAAGTTTTCTAAGGGATACAACTCAAGTTATTGATTAACTAATAATGTTTATTGCTCAGAATAAGCTCTTCTTAATAAAAGGAAAAATAATATAGTCTTCTCTGCTGTAATTTCCTTGAACTGTAAGAAGTCCGTTCCTGTTTTCTACTTGGTTTGCCAGATTCTAGAAACCTGATCCAACTTATGGTCTCTTCAATTACTAGTTATACATCTGCAAGTTGTACAGTAAATAAGGTTGACACAACAAAAACTGATACCTGGTGAAGAGTACTGAATATCTCATATATTGTCAAAACAACAAACTAATAAATTTTGGAGAAAGTACAGCCAAAATATTCCTCAAGGCAAGAATGAAGAAGCTTTGTCTCAAATGCTTTGGCCATGCTATTAGGAGGGGCTGGTCTTTGGACAATAAGACATTCTTGGAAAAGTGGAAGGGTCAGCAAAAGAGAGGAAGACCCTCAGTGAGATATGGAGACACAATGACTGTATCAGTGAGCTCAAGCATATCAGAGATTATTAGGTTGGCATAGGACAGGGCAAGTGCTATGGGTCATACATACATCACTCTAAGGCACCCAAAACTAACAGATTTCAGGCAGGAATATTTTCAGCCGTATTATGGAAGAACTCAAGTTCCCAAAATCTCTATTCCTGGAATCTCTGCAAGCTTCCCTGAGACCATACATTGCTTGGCTACTTTTGACAGATGATTAGCAGTTTGATTATTTGTAATAATAAAATGTACTATTTACATCACACAAATATAAAATCATAAGCAACAAACATGAAGTCATGAACCAAAACAAAATAGTCAGTATGGATACTGCCAGCCAAAAAGAAATATATTTTATGACTGAGATTTACAAGAAAAATATGACTATTATAATTTACTAATGTTATTTTATCAATTATAATTTCATTTGGCAAAATCTATATATAGGCCCTTATAGAAAGTAGAGCCTTCATGGGTGATAAAAGTTAATTATGAAAGTGTTGTGTTTTGCATAGTTCACATGAAGGTATAATATACTCTTGTTGTTGTTGTTGTTAATTGCCTTCAAGTTGAGCACGACTCATAGCAACTCTATGAACAGAAGGCCTGGAGCCCCTCTACAGCATCGACATTTATAATAGTTCATAGAGTTTCCGTAAGCATGTTATTTAGGAAGTGGATGACACTCCCGCTTCCAAAAATATATATTTAGAAGTTTACAAATATGTTATGTGTTTGCTTATGTAAGCAAGGTGGTGTCTTGGTGGTTAAGGAGTTGTGCTGCCAACTCAATAGCATGTGTGTGTTTACACACGATTTGAATCCACCAGCCGCTCAGTCAGAGAAGGATGGACAATCTCTTTTCACGTGATTCATAGCTTCTGAAAAGCTTCTGGAGAGTCAGCTATGCATTGACACTGACTCAGTAGCAATGTGCTCTTGCTTTATACTTATTTGAGCCTGTGTCCCTGCCACCAGAGCTCTTTGAAATAGAAAGGGGAAGTTTTTATTGTTTTTTTGGTTTTTAAAAAATTCTTGGAAGTCATAGTACATAGAGAGTTCTACTGCTAAATCAAAGATGGTTCAAATCCATCAGCAGCTCTGAGTGAGATGTAAATATACTTCTATATTACAGTATATCTATCACTTATCTATCTATCTATCTATCTATCTATCTATCTATCTATCTATCTATCTATCTATCTATCTATGATTCAAATCCATTAGCATCTCCAGAGAAGAATGGACAATCTTATAGCATCCACTTTTGCTGGAGGGTCAACTATGGTTCTGTCAGATCCTTTGTCCATGAATCAGCTAGTGAATTCAAAACACACACACACACACACACACTCTACAAACTCTTTCTCATCAACTTAATTCCAATTCTGAGAACACAGTTCTTAATTTCAACACCTGTAGAACAGATTAGAACTGCAATACAAGGTTTTCAAGGCTGCTATAGCTTTTAGAGGTGTCCAATACTGCCATATCTTTCTCTCATGGAGTAGCTTGGAAGTTCAATTCACCATCATTTTGTTTAGCAAACTAAAGTTTAACCTTAATGCCAGACAGACTCCTGTATCTATCTATAATACAGGAAGCCAGAAACCAAAATTCTCAGGTGACAAAGATGTAACTGGGTTAAGTTTACAAAATGAAGCACAGGATTCTCTTCATCCTTGACTGGATAAGTAGAACAGCAGCATAGAGCACATGTACACTCCCTCAACCAAAGAACTGTGGGTGTCTCTGAATCTATTTCAATATTTGTGCATTCATACTCCTGCATGCACTTAAGTAGCCACTAATGATTATATAAAATAGAACACACATTCCCTCCCTAAATAATGCAATAGTGATTTCGTTAAACTTGTCATTACTGAAAATTGTATTATAGGAAATTCACCAGCCAATCACCTTCAGAACCATTCAATTTGCACATGTCCATCCAGAATGAAAAGCTCTCTGTGCAGCTGTGTTTAAGACTGTGTAATGACTTTAAATCTAGGACACAGACTCTTTTTTTGCATGTCCAATCGATTTGTTAGGAATCTGATCCTGCACTAATAGGGCTGTGTGCATTAAAATTCATTCTTTGAAAATTTTATCAGAACTGGATGCTGCATACAAGTTTCAAACTCTATCTGCTTGGTTTTACCTTTACTTCACTTTCCAAAAGAGCCAATTTATCCTTTGGGGAGGAAACTTGTTTTCCAAAGCATATACCAAGCAGTAGAAAATACTGCCCCTAGGTATTGTGAATTCTTAAATTAGTATGTGTTGATTTTAAAGTAGCCAAATTCAAATACATAATGCATATTGTTCCAACCTCTAAGGAATTCTGTATGAGCTTGGGACCATTAATGCATTTCTTCGAAGTTTAGAATTAAGACTGCCTGCCAGGAGCTCTAATACCAATTTCACTTTCCATGTAAGAGGTGTTTGAAATAAGACTATCAGTCTAATAATAATCAAATTTTTAAAAATGAGGAAGCTTAAAGATTTGCCTCACATATTCTAGGCATGTTCTTAAGAGGAACCAGTCCTGGAAAAGACTAGCATGCTTGGAAAGGTGGATAGTGAATGAAAGAGAAGACCTTCAACAAGATTAATTGACACAGTGACTGTAAAAATGGGCTTAAGTATATCGGAGATAGTGAGAATGGCACAGTTTAGGATAGGATTCAGATCTATTAATCATAATGTCATTATGAATCATAGTTGACTAGATGGCACATAACAATAAAAGCAGCATGCTAGAAAACTAGGAATCAGGGGTAGTATATAAAAAGAAAAAGTATAATCATGCAAGGCTGTAAAGAAACCATTTTCCTTAATGTTTTTCCATTAATAAACTCTTTGAAAACCCTAATTTAAAACTAATTTATACAAGTTGTCATTCTATGTTATGACTTTCTTGTTTTATAATCTTATAGTTACACAGGTTTTTTTAATATCATAATAATTCATATATTAATACAACATTCTAAACACTGCATATAATCATGTCACTCTATTTTGTTTTCCTGATTCCATGATATAAGATTCAAACTCTGTAAATTAATGTTTGGCATAGAGCTGTTAAAATAACAACAGTGAATGAAACATAAAAATGTCATGACACGATCATTATACCTTATGAAACAAGTACTATAATTGTCATGTCCTGATTATCCAAGCTTGTGAAGAACCCAAAATAGTGTATACAACTACACTGATAACATAAAACTCTTATTTGACCCAATTCAGTCAAATTCAGTTTTGCCTGACCTTCAGAAGAAGAGTTGTTGTGTTAAAGGACTGACCTTTTTCCTTGTTCTGTGAAAGAAGTCTGAAATGTGGCTATCAGCTTAATGACTAATGGTCCAGTAACCAGTCAATTAAGTAAACAAACAAATAGTCATAAGATACTTGACTCAGTCTTTGAGAGTAGGAGATAAATTTCTTTACCCTATATTTCTGTCCATCATATAAAAAAATAGTTATGTAGCTTCTGGTGGGAAAAAATAATGTTTTGTTAATTTATTAGTTGAAGTGATTAAATTATATAACACATAATTTTAGTTGGAGCAGAAGGTCATAAATTAAAAAGTCACATTACATTTTCAAGCATAATGTAAAAAGACGGCATTAGTAAAACTAGCCCACAGGAACCAAAATATGACCTTGGGTCTATTTGATCTGAATTTATGAATCATCTCAAGAACAATTTTGCGATATTGAACATTGATGATCAAAGATCAGAGGCTCTGTGGGATGGCATCAAGGATATCTTCCCTGAAGAAAACAAATTTCAATAAAGACAGAGGAGAAAGATAACACCAAAATGGATGACAGAAGAGACAGTGAAAATTACATTAGATCTTTGAGTTGTTATTGTTGTTATGTGCCATCGAGTCGCTTGCGACTCTATGTACAAGAGCCCTAAATGCTGTACTATCCTGTGCCAACCTCTTCATCTCAAACACACTCATTCCCACCACTCTACTCACAGAATCAATCCATCTCATCGAGGGTCTTTCTCTCCCACACCATCCCTCCACTCTTCCAAACATGATGTCCCTCTCCAAGGACCAGTCCCTCCTTACAACAAAGTATGTCAGATGAAGCTTCAAAATCCTTGACTCCAAGGAGCATTCCGGCTTCACCCTTTCCAGGTCCAACCTGTTTGTTCTCCTAGTAGTCCATGGTATATTCAGCACTCTTCTCCAGCACCACAGCTCAAAGGCATCAATTCTCCTCCTAACATCCCTATTCTCTGTCCAACTCTCCGATGCATAGCTGAGTAGCCAAAACAAATCAAAGAAATGCTGAAGTAAAAACGGAACAGAAGATTTTAAAAGATATCTTGAGAAGACAAAGCAAAATATTATAACAAAATGTGCAAAGAGCTGGAGTCTGAGAATAAAAACGGAAGAGCATTTCTCAAACCAAAGGAAAGAAAATCAAATCCAAGCTTCAAGTTGCAACACTGAAAGATACTATGAGGAAAATCTTGAATGATCTAGAAAGCATCAAAACACAATGAAAGGAATACATAGTCAATGAACCCAAAAAGAATTTGTCAACGCTAGAAAATTTCAGGAGGCATCATATGGACAAGAGCCAATGGTAATGAAGTTGAAGCTGCGGTGAAAGCATTGGCAAAAAAATAAAGCCCCAGGAATTGATGAATTGACATGTTTCAACTAACAGATGTAGCCATGGATGTGCTCACCATCATATACCAATAAATCTGGAGAACAGCTGCCTGTCTGATGATTTTTTTTTCCTCATTCCCAAGAAAAGGGACCCAATAGAAAGTGAAAATTACAGAACAATAGCATTAATATCACATACAAGCAAAATAATGTTGAAGATCATGGAAAAATATCTAGAACGATACATTTACAGGGAACATCCACAAGTTCAAGCTGGGTTTAGAAGAGACAGTGGTACCAGGGATATCATTGCTGATGTCCGATGGATTTGGGTTGAAAGAAAAGAATACCAGAAGGATGTCTACTTGTGTTTTGATGACTAGACAAAAGCCTTTGAATGTGTGGATCATAACAAACTATGGCTAACACTGAGAAGAATGGGAATCCCAGAATACTTAATTGTGTTCATGTGAAGATCAAGAAGCTGTTGTCAGAGCAAAGCAAAAAGCTAGATTGAGAAGACATTATCAGAAAATAGCAAGAGGATGGTTTTAAGTTAGGAAGGGTATTCATTCGAGTTGTATACTTTCTCCATATCTATTCAATCTGTATGCTGAGCAAATAATTTGTGAAGTTAGACTCTATAAAGAGGAATGTGGCATCAAGATCAGAAGGACACTCATCAAGTACCTGTGTTATGCAGATGACACAACCTTGTTTGCTTATAATGAGGAGGACTTGAAATGTTTGCTGTAGAGGATCAAGAATTGTAAACTTTGGTACACATTGCATCTCAACATCAAGAAAACAAAGGTCCTCCCAATATGTTATCAGAACATCATGACAGATAGGGAAAGAATTAAGCTGTCAATTATTTTATTTTGCTTGTATCATCTATCAACACCCTTAGCACTCACAATCAGGAGATGAGAATAAGTATTGCATTGGGCAAGTCTTCTATCAAGGACCTCTCCAAATTAATTCAGAGCAGTGATGTAGGCTTGAGGACTAAAGTGTGCCTCATTCCAGTCTTGTTTTGTTTTGTTTTTTCCAAGCACCTGCTATGTATCTGAGAGTTATACAATGATTAAGGATGATAGAAAAAGAATTTATGACTTTAACTTATGCTAGAGATGAGTATCTCATGGACTGCCAAAAGAAAAAGCAAGTACATCTTGGAAAAAAGTACAGCGAGAGTGGTCCTTGGAGGCCAAGATGACTAAGCTCCATCTCTCATACTGTGGACTTGTTTCTAGGTGAGGCTATTCTTTGGACATCAAGCTTGGACTGATGAAGAGAAGTAAAAGATAGACAGAGCCCCAGTAGGATGAACAGACACAGTGACCAGCAATGGGCTCAAGTTTGGCAGAGATGATGAGAATGGCAAAGAATAGGATAGAGTTCACGTCTGTTGCTCACGGGGCTGCTGAGTTATATTGGACTTGATGGCGCCTAACAACAATACTATTGGATCTCTGGTGGCTTAGTGGTATGGAGTTCCATTGCCAATGCAAATGCAGGGTGTTCAAGCTTACCAGGTGTTCTGGGAGAGAAAAATGGGACATCTCTTTCTGAGCAATTTATAACTCCTGAAAATCCATGGAAGGGTCAGGTCTGAGTTGATGCTAACTCAAAGGCACAGAGCAACAACATTTCTTTGCAGACTCACTCAATTTGGTTGGCAAGGAACCTGGCCATAAATAAATATCTAATTAAATAAAATTGTTGCTATTGTTGTTATGTGCCATTGAGTCACCTGCAACTCAGAGCGACCTTATGTACAACAGCCTTAAACCCTGTTCTATCCCTTGCCAATCTTATCATCTCTGACACACCTATCCCTATTTCCCCACTGACAAAATCAGTCCATCCATCAAGGGTCTTCCTCTCCTGTACTTTTCCTCCACCCTCCCTAGCATGATGTCCCTCTCCAAGGACTGATCCCGCCTTGCAACATGTCCAAAGGATGTCAGATGAAGCTTTAGAATCCTTGCCTCTAAGGAGCAGCCTGGCTTCACCCTCTCCAGGATGAAATTAGAAAGCTAAATATTATTTTCATATTATCAGCTGATTTCTCCTTACCATTCTAGATTATAAAAAATGTTCTACTTATTCTATGTGTAATAGAAACATAGAAACTAGGCTTGTAGTGACTAATAAAATGAGATATGAAGGTTGAGATGGATGTGGTCTATAAGTAAGAATAGAAAAAAAAGGAAAACTTCAAATTAAGAGAGAGAGAAAGTTCTAATGAATTAAATTTTCTGGTTCCTTTTCCCTTCCACATCGCTGGATTTTTTCCCCCCTGATTTTTCCTTCCTTCCTTCCTTCCTTCCTTCCTTCAAGTCACACATTCTTTCGCTGGACTAAACTCTAGGAATACCCAGGGGGAAGAAAGAGTCCCAAGACACATTCTGTAAGCTCATTCTTATCAAAGTTGCCTGGCTCTCCTTCAGAAAAACATCTTTTGTAATGAAAAGTTGAGTTCCCCACAGGCAGGTAGAGAAGGTATGTTTGCACAAGAAAGGCTGCTGCTCTATGTATACACAGCACCACATAAGAAATGACAACAAAAATGTCAGACTGTAGCTCATGTTAGCAAATTTTCCACAAGTTGGCAAAACCTCCCCCTAAACTGTATATTATCTACTGTAGAATTTCACTTCTCTATGTGAAAATAATAAACTGATTTAACAAATGGTCATATTCCTTTTTTATTATTATACTAATTTACTTCATAGAGAGAGCTCGTTGGCCTAATGGAAAGAAAGTGATGCTATCAAGCCAAAGATGGGTGATTTTAATCTGCAGCCCTCAGGTGAGGTTTTAATTGTTTATAGTCAAACATTCTCCTAAGTGGAACTGGTCTGTCCATTTTCTGTACAAAGGTAACTTGTGGTTCCTGTGACGTTAAACACTGTGACACTGATGTATCAAATGTGATAATGGTCACGGGGTGGACAGTGTTTGGTGGAGCTCTCAAATTAAAAGAAGCTTGGAAGCAGGAGCGGCATCCACTTCTGAAATAGCTTGCCTCTGGAAACGTTACGAATACTGAGAAATGATGAAAGTTATACAAGTGTTCAGGTCTTTTGTTCATAGGGTTACTGTAAGTCATCTATGACTAAATGGCACTTAACAACAACAACAAGCAGTTTATTGTTTTTCAGACCACATTCTTACAGTCTATAGTTTAGTTCCACTCATATATTCATTCTGATCTATAACCAAAAATTATTTCTATGAAGAAGGGCATGACTATTTGTTTAAAAAGAAAGTAGCTTGTTGTTATGAACATCAAGTCATAACTGACTCCTAAGGTGGCTTTCAGAGGCTGTAAATCCTATGAGAGGAGATTGCCCGTTTTTCTTACACAGAGTGGTTAGTGAAGTAAAACCGCATGTTTTGAGTTGACAATGTAACTCTTTTTTTTTTATCATTATTTTTTTGTGTGCGTGTACCGTCAAATCAGATCTGACTGGTACAGGAGGGGATTGTCCCTCCTTCCCAGGCAGAGCATCTGGTGGGTTTGAACCGTGCACCTCTGGGATTGTAGTTACAGTTCCTTGCCACTAGGCCACCAGAGCTCCCCCGACAATGTAACTCTTTATGACTAAGCTACTAATGAAGAAAACTGTTTATAGTAAGTAATTTTTGAAAGATGATTCAAATATTTTAAGTCATTTGTATTTTTTCTACTGTATTAAAAACGTAACCATACTTATTAAATTCTCAAATAGTCTGTTATTCAATACTGTTCTATCATGCTTCCTCTGAAAATGCTGTACTTTTAAGTGCAAGGTTCATTTATTTTCAACTTCCAATTATCTTAATTAACCTAGTAAGCTCTTAGTAAACTCATTGTAATAAATGACTCACATTTCATTCATGTATTTATTTTATGGTCAGGTTATAGAAACCTGACCATGTATTAAAATATTACAAAGTACTAAATACTGTCTTGATAACTTCTAGATGCTGTAAGATGTGTTTCAATGTTTCATATGAAACCATATGCAAGTACTTACTTAACAACTGAATGATCTACTTAGCAAAGGGAAATTACTTAAAAAAAACCTAATGAGAATTACCCAAATACTAAAACTCATCAAAATTTCTTTAACTATTGAAAATAGAATTGTGATCTTGCAACGATTGGATGGATTTAGTAAATCACCTCTCTAAAATCTGCTATCATTTTATAGTCTCATAAACCTTAGTATTTAGGTTTATTCTCTTTCCTTTCTCTGTCCTCCAGTGAAGTATTCTGGAACCTTCCACCATAAAGTAAAATTGTATGTAAGCTGAAGTTTGTTAAGTAACCATCCTCATGAGTAACCTATTCTCAGAAAGCTAACCTGATAACCTGGTTTATATAGCCACCTAAATCTATTATGTTTGTATAATCACCTAAATCTATGATCTAGGTAAATGAAATTGTTAGTTAGACTATAAATGAAATATAATAGCCACAAATAGATTTGAAACAGTAAATCCTGCAATTAACATGAAACACAATGCACTTTATATTCAAGGAGAAGAGAGTTATGGACAGAAAATGTAACGGCAAAGGTACACCTGTGTACTCTTTAGGTTATATTGTATATGTCTAGTTCTGTCAGATTTTTTCCCCAGTGATATTTCAGTTTTAAACAATTCACACATAATTAGCTTTCTGAAGTCGGGGTTATAGAAGGTTTGCATTAGGCTATGAGTGGCTCTCCAAGTCCAGTTAAAAAAATGACACACAATACTCACAGACCTTGAGGTTTAAGCCATAGCAAGTTACAGCAAAATAAGCAGGAGTAATCACACGAGAGAAAATAGACTTCCTGGTCATGTGACATGTTTCTTGTGCTCATGGAACAGCTGAGATATTACCATTTCAAGGATCCCTGCCTCCCTTTTTTTCTTTTAAGTGAATTCTGCCATCTGCACCGTTTCTGCAGAACACTTCAGAAGACATCTCTCACTTACCTGAAAGAAAGAACAAGAGAAAAGCATTTAAGCATCATCTTATGGCAAATTTGTTTTTGGTAGCTTTAATTACAGGACACAAACAAAACAAAACATCTTTTCATCATAAAATACCACAGTTTTAAAATGTTTCATAGACACTGAAGTTTTCCAAACCAAATTATATCCTCCTTTCTTGCTGTCATAACAATAGAGTTTCAGATTTTTTTTTTTAAATCTGAGTGGGCATTAGTAGCCATCACTGATTAAACAATTTAAAATGTCTTTCCAAAACTAATTATTTTTTCTTGCTAAATGTTCTTAGTTCATCAAGTTCAATGCCTCAATCAAATGTAAAGAAGATGAACATTACCTGGTTTCATCATGTGTGTAATAATTTAGTCATTCTTCTATTCCCTAATTTATTCTGTATATTGACCTTTCCTATCAGCCAAGAACTTTGCTGGCTGAAAGATCAGCTCTGAGCTAGACTTCCTGATCCCAAAGATCCTACATTGCATCCAGTATGTCTTGCAGGTAAGCCTTGCATTTGTAAAAGAGAACAAGATTTGACCCTGGACAAACTAAAAAACCTAACCCAGAAAAGCTTTCACATTTTTTGACTTTGAGTTGATGCTCAATTTGAAGCATTAGAGCAAAGACATGCTCCCCACCCAGAGGAACCATGATCCAAGGCAGAACAGGAAAACACAGGAACGTCAGAGTGAAAAGACTGACAAGTGAGCAGGCTTACAAGGCATCAGGAAGGCTTTGCACTGCCTGGATAATAGAAACCATGCCCCCAGCATCAGCATCACTGTACATGGCACTCCCCCCTGGCAATTCTCAGTGAGGCACTGAGCCCTTTTAAAGGTCCTCAGCTTAACCAAACTTTGACTCCACTTTTCTGCCCATGAGAAGTTAAATCTCTCTCAGTTCTTGACCTCTAATTTCCACCAGGCATGTATTTTTATGCTGCAAAGCAAATGAGCCAAACAAGGTAGTCTCAAAATCTCAGGGGAAAAAGGAACAAAATAATCCTCCTGCTTCAGGTGAAAGCTCTATTGGTGCCTTTGGGAAGTTGTGTTCTGGCAATTCTTATCGGCCACTGGAGTTAAGAATTGTATTCTATCTTAACATCCACACTGAGTGCTGGAAACTCTTGGCTTTCATCCCACCTACTCTGGGAACAAGAACCGAATTCCTTTCAGTGGGTCCATGACAAATGAAGCTGTTATCAGTGCACAATAGAAGTTACTAAAGCTATCACAGAGGGTTGTGAGAAAAGCAAAACCACATTATAGCTGTTGCATGTAGCTGATGTTTGGCAGAGGCTGAGCCAATGCACTCTAGTAAATGAAAATGATTAGATGGGAATTGGTGAGTGAGTAGACTGCTAGGATGCCTGCATTTAAAAGGTAGTTCAGACAGCAAAGATGAACATTCTAGCATTCTCTTGTCTCTTTGGCTTATATGGCAGATAGGTGTCTTCTTCAATTAAGCTTTTCAAGGAGTTTATCTCACTTATTTGATTTTAAATTGAATTAAAGGTTTTTAAAATGACAGAGACTGAAAAATCCTACTGAGTAAAATGCCTTTATTACAATCCTAACTATTACAAAGATACAAGTATATTTTAGAGAGGTCTCTAATGTACTATAATATATTCTCTCCTCTAGCCTTGGTGGTATACCTCCATGATGATGTATAACAAAGCCAGGCGAAAGTTTGGAATTGTAGGAATTCTGTATCAGAAGATAGTATCACAAAGAGATGATCACATCTGGCCCCAAATATATTGCCTTATTTCCTCCACCCCAATACCTGGCTTCACCTTGCATTTTGAGGATCTTCACATCCATAGAACACCCTAGGTTTCACCCAGGTTTCATCCATATCTTGCAAACATCTACTCCTTGGTCACTCCATTGACTTAGAGATATGCACACAATGGTGTGTCCAATCCTTGGAGAAAGAGACCCAAGAAAGAATTCTGCATGTACCCTGCAATCAAGCCCAGACCTACTTGAGCAAGAAATTTTGGAGTCATGCATCTCCAAATTACAGACTATAAAAATATCCTTAAAGCCCTAGAAATATCTTGTAGAGCTAACAGATTCCTTGTCCCGTGGAGGGAGGAATGTGGCTGGAGAAGGGTAATGAATATGCTAAAGCATGAGAACCACAGAGCTAAGAGTTGTACTGCATTATGGTGTTTTGGGTAGCGGTCACACCAGAGTTTGAAATAAGACATTTCAAAAACAACCAAGATAATTAATTCTTGCCTTCAAAGTATATACTGAATGTTGTTACTGAGTATTATTGAGAGAGAATTGACTCATAGCTGACCCTCCATCAGGTTTTCAGAGGCAGTAAATTGCATGAGAGATTCTTCATCCTTCTCCCATGGAGCAGCTGATAGGTTTGAACTGCTTGCCTTTAGGGTTGGCAGCATAGCTCCTTACCACCAGTCCATCAGACCCAGTATATTGAATAGCATTCCTTAAGTTGCTCACTAACACACATTCTAATTACATCCCTACTGACTCTCCCTTTGATTCTATGCTGTTTTGTGCCCCCTTCTGATGTTGTAATTTTCCCTGTTTTCAATAGGAATGTTGCCACGTGGAGAGCATGGAGATAATAACGAGGCAGCTGCTTAAGTATTGCAGTAAAAAAACGAAATTTAAGCTACAAAGTCACTTTCAAGAAACCTTTGAAGATGGAGAAGAAAGCATACACGTTATAGATGGGCTAAACGTGGACTCTAATCCAGTCGCTTTTGCAGAAATGTCACTGATCCTTAACCATTGTCCATCATCAAGTCTTGGCTTTTAACTCTCTGCTATAGGACATGAGAGCTCTAGCCTATAACATAAGAAGGAAACAATGTAGTGCTGATTCATGAACATCACCTGAGAAGAGGAGTTTTCATCACAGGGCTCCCACTGGAACTTCCACATAAATCACAATCATAAATAAATAATATTATGTAAGTGCTAAATGGACGTAGCATCCCTAAGATAGTTTAATCAAAGCTCAGCAATTCTGAAATCAGATTTGTTTTGATTTTCTACATGTTCTTCTTTTTTTTTTTTTTACTTCAGGATAATGAAACAAAAGCTTTAAAAAAAACAGATAAAAATGAATCACTGCTAACTTGAGTAAATGCTGTTCCTACTTCCTCAGAAAGTCACCTTGTGAACCTAATGTAGTCAAAACAATTGCAGGAAAGTTCTAAACTCTTGTTAAATAATCATTAATTATTTATCCACAGAGTCCATTGTTGATATATAGATGCAGCTTTTGGGTCTGGAGGGAAGGAAAATGAAAAAACCCATCCTGAATTTTTAAAATCTCTTCTCACTCATGGATGTCTATTTCCAAATTGTCAAAGGAAATCCACAACATAAATTTTAGGAGAACAGACTTTTCTTAGTTCAGTTAAGTGCTGTCAAATAGGCTGTATTTGCTGTCGTTCCATTACTCAAAATGAGGAGAAACAGTGACAACCAACCATTAGAAATCTGCATATGGGATATATGGTTTTAGGAAAACTGGAAGTTGTTGTAAATGAAGTAGAATCTACGAAGACTGATATCATTGGCATTAGTGAGTTAAAGAAGACTTATATTTGGCATTTTGAATCAGAAAGTCTGCTGAATCTCTCATAGAGCTGCTATAGATTCAAACTAACACTTAGCAATGGAATTCTCTATGGATGATGCAATCAGAATTCCATTAAGAGTTTAGACTTCTTTCCCACCACTTTTCAAGCAACCCTTCATGTCTTACACAATCATCTACAATAAATGTTAAGCAATGAATAAACAATTATGAATGAAGTGGAATGATTTTATCAGTTATGAAAGCGCAGATTTACTTTTGTTTGGGAATGAAAAATTCAAGTAAAATAGTGCCTCAATTAGGGAGCTCTTGTGGCTTAGTGGTAAGGTGTTGCACTACCAAACCTAAAGCACGTGGTTCAAATTCAACAGATGTTCTTCAAGAGAAAGATTGGCAGAGCCTCCCGTGTGATTGAATGCCTCTGAATACCCACTGGAAGGTCAGCCATGAGTCGATTCTGACTTGATAGCATGTAACAACAATAATGATTGGTCATAGTAAAAAAAGAACATTTACAAATCTCACCTACACAACAATATAATGCCTTATTAATAAAAGTATAATTTAAAGATGAAAAGTGTTGATTTTACCAAATTATAAAGTCTAAAATTGATCAAATACGTAATCAAGATGCATTAATAATAACTGGTAGCTGAAAGGCAAACACAGGGAAGAAAGAAGGAGGACTGATAGTTCACAAATATGAGCTTGGTTACAGAAATGAGGCCAGGTACCAAATGATAGAGTTTTATACAATCAATTATTTAGTCATTGCACATGCCTTATAGAAAAGCCATAAATTAATACTATATACATGGTCTTAATGAATACTAAAGGAATAAAATTTATTACATAAAAAGAAAGAGATGGAAAAGAAACTCAATATTGTTGGAAAACGCCAGTTAGCGGCCAGTGGAACAGACTGTCAATTGTTCATGTGCACATTCAAGTTGAAGCTGAAAAATTCAATCCTGTGAAAGCCAACCTGTGGCCTTAAATATGCCCCACTTAAATTTAAAGACCACTTCAAGAATAGATTTGATACCCTGAACAATAAGAACCCAAAAGATCACCACAACAAGATAAAGGTTAATAATCCAATAGAAAAATGGGCGCAGGATATGAACAGACACTTCACTGAAGGAGACATTCACATGGCTAACAAACACATGAAGAAATGTTCAAAATCCCTAGCTCTAAAAGAGATGCAAATTAAAACAACTATGAGATATCATCTCACCCCAGTCAGAATAGCAAAATTTAACAGAACAGCAAGCCACAAATGCTGGTGAGGTTGTGGAGAAACTGGAACCCTTATTCACTGTTGGTGAGAGTGTAAAATGGTGCAAGCACTGTGGAAGGCGGTATGGCACTTTCTCAAACAGTTGCAAGTAGAGATACCATTTGACCCAGCAATTCCACTACTGGGAATATACCCCAAAGAGACTATAGCTGACATTCAAGCAGATATATGCACACCAATGTTTATTGTGGCTTTGTTTACAATAGCAAGGAGTTGGAAACATCCTAAGTGTCCATCAACAAATAAATGGATAGAGAAGCTCTGGTATATTGACACAATGGAAAACTATGCTGCATTGAAAAACAAGGAACTCACGCAATATTATTCAAAATGGGTGAACCTAGAGAACATTATGCTGAGTGAACTATCTCAGTCACAAAAGGACAAATACTGCATGGTGCCACTGTTGTAAAACAGGACTAACATCGGGGTTGGGGGGAGACTGAGAAAGATAGGTTCAATAATATATACTTCATTGAAACAGATAAGGGAGAAAAGTGCTTAAAAGGGGTATGTGATTAGGTATTTTTGTTATGACAGGTGTCTAGAGCAAAGGCTACATGGTGGAGTGGACCTGGGGAAGGGTTTGTAAAACAATGAAAGAATTTTTCTTTTACTTTTCCAAGAAGATAGTGTACTAGAGCGGAGGGTTGGGAAGGGGGTAAAGTGCAACAATGAATGAATGGAAATCCAAAGTCTCTGTAAATTTTTACTGAAATTAATAATAATTTTTTTTTTAAAAAGAAGAAACCAAAAGATGCAGAGAGCGGAAGGATGACATCAAGTATATCATACATGAAAAGAGTAAAGAAAGCATTTAGAAAACAGAAAAGAAGAGAAAAACGACAAACCAAACAAACAAAAAAAAACACCCAAAACCAAACCTAAACCAACATAACTCAAAATGGCTATGTAAACAGATATTGGAAACATGCTAGAGAAAATAGAATAGGGACAAATGGAATAGAGAAGCTAAAGTGAAAGGAAGAAATTATCAAATCAGACAGCTAAGATTCTCACCACTGGACCAATTGGCAGTGTCAAGATGGATGGCGAAGAGATTGAGATAGTTCACAGCTTCAGTTTGCTCGGCTCCACAGTCAACACTCTTGGCACCAGCAGCCAGGAAATCAAAAAGCGTATCGCGATGGGAAAGTCTGCTGTTAGGGACCTCTCTAAGGTACTCAGGAGCAATGGTGTCTCCTGATACAGGCCATGGTCTTTGCAACCGCATGTTACGCATCAGAGAGTTGGACAGACAATGACTAGGGAGGACAGAAGGAGAGTGGCTGCTTTTGAGCTGTGGTGCTGGAGAAGAATACTGAATGTACCATGGACTGCCAGGAACAAACAGATTCATCTTGGAGAGGATTAAACCAAGCTGCTCCTTGGAGACAAGGATTCTGGGGCTTCGTCTGACATACTTTGGACATGTTGCCAGGAGGGACGGGTCCTTGGAGAGGGACATCATGCTTGGGCGGGTGGAGGGACAGCGCAGGAGGGGAAGACCCTCTATGAGATGGATTGATTCGGTGACTGGGGTAATCGGGATGGGTGTGTCAGAGGCAGTGCAGTTGGCGCAGGATAGAGCAGGGTTTAGGGCTGTTGTTCATAGGGTCGCTATGAGGCGAAAATGACTCGACGGCACATAACAACAACAACAACAACAACAACAACAAACATATTTAGAGATAGAAATTGAAGAGAAGAATATGCATTGTATTTTCCAAGCTGAAAGAACTGAAGAGGGGGAAATCAAGACTTTAGTTACAATAGTGAAGGAGTCTATGAGCAAATACTCCCACTCTCAGTCAGAATTCACTGCCATTGTATTGAAACTGGTCCTTTTGAAGCTGTAAATGAGACAAAAGGAAATTGCTCATCTTTCTTTCACAGTGATACTGGTGGATTCGAACTGTCAGAGAGGTGCTACCTTTGGGTTAGCAATGTGCCATACAACAGACCATGCTATTCGAAGAAAAGGCCTTTTATTACCGATGTGAATGCTGTGAGCTTAAGTAATTATACAAATACAGCAACTGTACTCTCAACCAGTAGCCATATTTTCAAATTAGGAATGATTTGTTTAACTTATAGTAAAAGTACAAATAAATAAAATACATAAGTAAGCAAATAATACTGTTGTTGTTATGTGCCCTCAAGTCACCTGTGACTCGTAACGACCCTATGCACAAGAGCTCTGAATCCTGTACTATCCTGGGCCAATCTCACTGTCTCTGACACATATGCCTCCATTGCCCCAGTCACTGTGTCAATCCATCTCATGAAGGGTCTTCCTGCATTGTCCTTCCACTTTTGCAAGCATAATATCCTTCTCTAAGGACTGGTCTCTCCTGGCAGCATGCCCAAAGTTTTAAGATGGAGCTTCAAACTCCTTGCCTCTAGAGAGCAACTTAGTCTCACCCTCTCCAGAATACTCCTGTTTATTCTCTTGGAAGTCCATGGTATGTTCAACACCCTTCTCCAGCACTACAGCTCAGAGGAATCAATTTTTCTGTCATGCTTATTCATTGCCCAGCTCTTTGATGCATAACAATAATTTGAGAAGACCATTGGCCGGATCAGGTGCACCATAACATCGTTGCACTCTGGAGAGATCCCTGAAAGCATACTTTTCTAATCAAATAGTACTAACTATTATATCATATGGATAATAATATATTTTATAATTTACAAAACCTTTTGCACATTTTATCTCATATGATCCATAAGACCTTTGTGTGCAATAAAAATTTGTTTTGAGGAAAATATCTCATCCCTCCCCATCAGTCTTCTACATGTTCCACTTATTTCAATGATAAATAAAAATTAATACAGTGCTCCAATTATTACATCTGCAAACTGCAAATGAATAATTCCTCCCTCCAATGATTTGGGAAAGTTTGCAGTAAGAGATCTTTCCACTTTGGAGTACTTTACTGAGGAACAATAGTATCAGTTTAAAGACTAAAGTGTGCCTGATTCTGGTCATGGTCTTTTCAATCATTTGTGATGCATCTAACAATTGGACAGTGAATAAGGATGACAGGAGGAGAATTAATACCTTCAAGATGTGGTGTTTTTTGGAAAAGAGTACTGAAAATCCCATTGACTGCCAAAAGAGCAAACGTGTATATTGGAAACTAATGTCTTGTTTGGAAAGTTAGGGAGTAGATGAAAGAGAACATCCTCAAGAAGATGAATTTACACAGTGGCTGCAGCAATGGGCTTAAGTAGCTTAGAAATTATGAGGAAGGTACACGATATACAGAACATCTGTTGTTCATAGTGTCACTTCGAGCCATACATGACTGGCACCTAACAACAATGGCCATTTGATGAGAGAAGGAAGAGAGACAAGACTTGACCCCTGGGTCTATGTTACTTTAATAAATCACACCTTCTTCAATAAAAGCAAACTATGTAATTTGCATTTTAAAGAGATAATTTTGCAAGAGGCAAATCCTTTTCTCTCTTACTTCTTCACCTAGAAGTTCTTTACCTTTCTGAGATGTTCACATACCTTTTTATTCCAATATTTAAAGACAAAACAACAGAGAATAGGTATTGCTTGTCCAGTTTTGAAAACATTTTAGGTAACCTTCACTTTCCTTCATTTACTTTCTGTGTTCTCATCAATTTTACCTTTCCCCTAAGATTCTTCTCACTGAATTAATAGATTCATCCTTTAAGTCTCATTCCCTAATCATAGTAATTTCTTTTTATCCAATGCTGTTGTTGTTAGGTGATACTGAGTTAGTCTAACTCTTACTGACCTTGTGCATAACAAAAAGAAACCCTACCTGATGTCTGTGCTTAATCCCATTGGTGCAGTCACTATGTCTACATCTCATTGAGGGTATTTATTCAATAGGTCCCTAAAGATAGTATGAAAACAAGCCCCTTATGTTTGTTATATATTATTATACATGTTTCTGTCTAGTTGAGGTTGTGAATTGACTAAATGCACCAAACATGTTTCTAATTTTGATTCTTTAGTGTTTTAGAGCAAACCAAAATAAATACAAATGTCATTGTAAAAAAATGGACAAGCCATTAACAACGGTATTTTATAGTATTCATTATAATTTTTGTTTACCTGTCTGTAATAGCAACTCAAAGTTTATGAGCTCCGTCTCACATACCTTTAGCATGCCATCAGAAGGGACTAGTCCTCGGAGAAGGATATCATGCTTGGAGGGTAGAGGGTCAGGGAAGATGGCGAAGACCCTGGATGAGATAGATTGACAAAGGGATTGTGGCAATGAGGTCCGGTGTGTCTGAGTGAGTCAGGTTAACTCAGGATAGGGCAAGGTTCAGAACCATTGTTTATAGGATCACTATGGGTCAAAATTGATTCAAAGGCACGTAACAGCAACAACAATATCCACTAGTTATTTATATCAATCTTTATTTAATTCAGATTGCTCTTCTTAAGTGAGGGAGCTCTGGTAGCCTAGTTGTAAGAAGCTACACTGCAAACTTAAAGTCATGTGGTTTGAATCCACCAGCTGTTCTGCACGAGAAAGATGGACAAACTCCTCTCATTTAATTAATTGTCTCTGAAAAACTCTTACAGATAAGCTATGAGATGGTTCCAGCTCGAAGGCACGCAACAAACAACACAGCTTCTTAAATGGCATCATCCTGTCCTCAACAGAGCTCAGCACATTATTTGCAGACTCTTTGCCTTACTGCCTTTTTACCTACTCACCCTTCCTACTGGCAATTAAATATGCTTCTATTCGTTTCCTTCCATCATTCAAAGCATTTCCATTATTTTAATAATGAGGGAAATTGTGGTTCAATAGTAGAATTCTTGCTTCCATTCCCAGGATCTATTCACATGCAATACATCTCATGTATAGCTCCTAATTATCAGTGAAGGCTATGTGTTGCTATCATGCTTGAACATGTTCAGCAGATCTTCCAGAGTAAGATAGGTTGGAAAGAAACGATCAGCCATCTATTATTTCTAATAGATAGCCAATGACTATCCTTTAGACCACAGCAATCAGACGTACAACCCATTACAAGCATGGCACAAGGCCAAGCAGCCTTTCTTTGCATTATGCATGATTGTCCCTAGCGGGCTGAATAGATGGAAGCTAGAGAAGAGTTTAATAGTTGTTCAGTGAGAAAACAAGTATCCTCACTCTGTATATGGAACCAATCAATCCTAAGTAACTACACTGAGGCCTCAGAGCTAGTAAAAGGTTGAGTTGGATGAATCCAAAGGTTTGATGGCAAACACTTGCCTCTTTACATTACTGCAATACCATCTCTAGAAAATACACACAGCCCTTCCATACCTATCTGCTGTATTTTCCCTCATTTTGTCTTTAAACTACACTTGGGGGAAAAGTGATGAAGCATAAAGTAGCCAAAGAAGAAGGAATGATGCATATTTCCTCCTATATTAGAGAGAGTGGCATGTGCATGGTCGAGTGAAAGCAATTCACATGCTTGTCCCTGGTGTTCTTCCCCAATGAGTGCACATGCCACAGCTCAGGCCCAGTGATCAAGGCCTTTCGTCACACATTCAAGTATTTATTATCTAGAAATTTTCCCAAAGTTTAATTTTGCTGAAACACTATTCTGCTCACACTCAGATTTTACAGATAAGTAACCTGGCTTCATTCGCCACCCCTGAGAGCTTGAAGTGCTGCAAGAGTTGACCCTTTAGAAGCTACATCATATTCATAAATACTCCATTTCATCACTGCATATCCTGCCCTCCCAGGCCCCACCCTTTCTCTTTCCTACAGAAATGGAACACTAAATTGCATCATTTTCTACTACTCTACAAATGTGTTAATTTCTGTGGAAATAATATCAAATATTGTTGGATTTATTTTTTCTTAATCCATTACATTCTCTGACCTCAGTAGCACTGACCTCTAAAAGAAAACAACTGCAAAGGAGTCTGGGTAATGCCATAATGCTACTTTGTGGGACCTAATATACAGAAATGGAAAAGTAGCTATTAGAATGGGGAGATTTCAACACAAAACAGTGCAAATATTTCCATCCTTGTTTCCCCTGTGCCTTTAGTTCCCTTCAACTGAGTGTGCTGGGGAGTGTAACCTTGTACTTACTCAGGTCCTAACCCTCTCTAATCTGAAGAAGTAATTGCCAGGGTTGGACTCACTCTTCTGAACTCTACACACAAACGAGAACTGTTTTGGTCGTGTGGGTTTTTTTTGTTTGTTTGTTTGTTTGTTTGTTTGTTTTTAATACTGGTTTACTTACAAGGTTCATATACATAGTTTTTCACACAGGTATTTCCCATTTCCTTCATGCACAAACACACACCCCTACACTCAAACTTGGCAATCCTATGATTAACCCCGTACCCCCATCCTTACCACCCCCTCCCCCACCTTGGATCCTCTTACTTGTTCTACAATAATGGTCTTATACAGTATTTGTCCTTATGGGAATGAGTTAGTTCGCTTAATATAATGCTCTCTAGTCTCTCCCAAGTTAGGTAGTAATTTATAATATCATTGTTCCTGCATGTTGTGTAGTATTTCATTATGTAAATGTACCATAATCAGGAAAGAGAACTTTTAACAGGAAATATAGTACTTCTCTGGGAGGGGTGCTCATGAAACGGGTAAATCATGATGCTTCTTTTCTATGGAACACAATTGAACGTAAGCCCCAAAACAAGAAGGGGTAAGAATTTTCATTTCTTATCCAGCTTGGAAGGAACTCTAAGTCTAGGACTCTCTAGTCTTAGGGAGTTACTCTGCTAACTCAAAAGGAAGATGGACAATTTCCTCCCTTGCCATTAACAGCCTTGGAAACCTACTGGACTGTCAGCTATGACTCGGTTCCAACTCAGTGGCACTGGAAGTGAAACAGCCCAATGGCAAGAAACTTCATTGCAATTGCAAAGGTGCATGGTTCGAATCCAGCAGCTGCTCCATATGAGAAGGATGGGCAATCTCCTTCTGTTGGATTAAATGCCTCTGAAAACTCACCAGGGGGTCACCTTGGGTCAGTTGCAACTCAATGGTATCCAGCAACAACAACAACTTGTGATAGAAGGCTTTATCACGTTCTTTTACTGACATGATCGGAGACATTTAACCTGCTGCCAGATGCACATCAATGACATGTCCAAGCCACACAGAAACAGAAAGTTGGTAGTGGCCCTAGAAAACACTGTCTTTATAGAATATTCTTTCACTCCCTTACATTTTGCAAAATGGCTGCAGAGAGCTACTCTCCCAGGCTTGTTGGTGGAGTTGAGTTTGTTGCTGCTCATAGTGAGGGTAACTGTGTCACACAGATATCCAAATATTGTATGTGACTCTTAAACTTGTTTTCACTTAGTCATTGTTTAAAGGCGTCTAGAAGAAAGTGTTTTATCTAATGTCAAACCTCTGGTAATGTGCATGGTAAATCATTTTATTTTAGAAATGACAAATTCCTATCATCTAACTGGAGTTAAGTATAAATAAATAACCTTAATCTGTGTCAAATTCAGATATATACCCCAGTTTGAAATTTGTCTAATAATTACAGTAAAAAAAATTAAAAGGGTAAATTATATATTGCGATGGTTTATTTTGACATAGCCTCTCAATTTTGCTCAAGATATAAACGTGTTTCCTCCATCTACATTCTCTCACATACATTCTGGCAAATTCACTGCATTATGACAGCAGACATGCATTAATTACCTGAATTTGCTTAACACAGCAGCACTAAAGCGTTCCATAGTATGGAGGAAGAGAAGAGGCTTTGCTTAGTTTGGCTCTTCCGTTACATTAATACGTTGAGAGTTCTCAACTCATAGGTGACCCTCCCTCCAATGAATATCTGAGTCTGTAAATCACAGAAGAGGAGATTGCCTAGCTTTATCCCATGGCGCTGCTGTGGATTCGAACTGCCAGCGAGGTGCAGTATCTGTGTTAGCAGTACAACTCCCTATAGATTACCCCACCAGAGCTCCCTAGGCTGGGAGTACTGGGAGACAAATGTGGTGGAAGCTTAAGCTCTGGTCTCTGGATACCTGTGATTATTTTCTCTTGTACTGTTGGTCCTGTGGGTACTTTATTCTGTGATTTTTTTTAACATTTCTGAATCTAGAAAAATGAGCCAGTTTGCTCTGGGTAAGTATATCATTCAGCATAAAATAGAGTTATGTTAAGAGTAGGAAAGAGGATTATGAGTGTGCTAGCAGCAGAAACTAATAGAAAGCTGGATTTATGTGGAGCTTTGTTGAAAGGAAAGCCCACATAACACCAGAGAATGGTGCAGTTGTCAGCAGTAACACACAGTGCAGGTAAAATCCACGTCAGTGCAGCTCCAGGGTCCTTCTGGGACAGATACGGAACAATGTGGGCTACTGTTCATACTAGCTGAACTGTTGTCATGTTTGCCTGCTTGTCCCCAGCATTGTCCATCATTTACACCCTCTTCCTCTCTTTCTCGGCAATATCCGGACCCCTAACGATATCAAGTCTCTCACTCTCTCATCCAAACTCCATTGGTATCACACTTCCCCCTCCAATTTCTGATAATGCCAGTTTTGCACTAAGAAGAGCTTAGGTGACACTAACGCCTTCAATAGTAAGGGCAACTCATTCACCAGGCATTTTGTATTAGGCCCAAACCCTTGTGCCAGTCTTTTCCGTGCACCCCAAATATGTAGTTCTCATTCTAGCCATAGAAAACTGCTGTAGTGCTCTATTAGTTTTTTCACCTCCAGGTCTCTTGTCATATTTTTTTTCTTCCCATAGTACTCTGTCATCCACTTTTCTGGCCTGCCTAAACCTCGCCTATTTCTGTTCACATTTTATTTCTTTCCTGGAGCCACCCTTGGTGCCTCTCCTCATTTCTATTCCAGCAAGAGGATGTAGTCCATATCCCACACTCCTGTAGCACCTTGCCCCTCTCTAGGCGTCCCTGGCTGGTAAGACTGATTAACATCGTCAACGGCTAACCAAAAAAATTGTAGATGAAAGTCAAAACAAAAGAGTCTCAGAAGAAAGTCCTGGTGATCTGCTTTCAAAGAATTGGCCAATACAAATTTTGTGGGGTACTACATACATTAGGTCATCCTGAGAGAGGATTGACCACATGATTAACTTGACTGCATACTCTATCTGTCATCAGGTTTGGTGGGCAGGAACTTGTCTTCCTCCAGGAGATGAGAGGAAGGGCTGAGATGATATTACAATGACTTCTGATACTTCAATTCCTAAAACCTTGTCTCATACCAATCAGGTACAGAATTTATATCTGTAGATTCAATGACTTCATTTTCAAGTCCAATCAAAAAAAGAAGCCATCAGAGGGTCCATTCTACTCCTTCATCAGCGCTCCCTGGAAACAATCTCTTGTGCTCTAGCCTATTCATTATGCTGCATCTGCCTGATGCTTTGTAATTCCTCAAGTGCAGTGGTTAGATCCACAAGAGAAAGAAACACACTGAAACGCCAGTGTCCTGAAGGCAGAGTTCTGATGATGCTAGAAGCCGCTTGGGGATGTTTCTGTTGTCTTTAAGCAGAAATAGCAGACTTTTGTAAAAGAAAAAGTAGCTAAAATACCTCTAATTTCCCCCTTCCTAAACTTCTTTTTGCTTGGCAGAAGCTCTGGATGTGTGGGAAGGCCTTTGGGACGTCTCTGTACTCAGCTGCCAGGTAGCTATGTTTGCTGTTTGAGATGAAGCTCCTGCTGTCACTCTCCCACCCACTCTGCCTAACGGCTTACATAAGGAGGGATTGACATTACATGGAAAAACAATAGAGGTGATGTATGGGACCGAGGTGGTTTAATAAGTGAGCACAATCAGACTGTCCCTTTGGGGGGAAATCCAATAAAAATATTGACAAGAAGAATTGATGTTATCTTTGTAGACTTTCATAGTGTATCTCTAAAAACAATGCATACAACATTTGCCTTTTCTTTCTCTATCTTGAGCCTCTTTTCTGGCCAAGGCAGCATAGCTTTCACTATGGTCTCAGGAGCTAAATGTAATGACATGAATGAGTAGATTCAGAAGAGTAAACAAGGGACAGAAAGGAAATCTTGCCTCTTCGATAGCTGGTACTTTAAAAAGAGTGAAGTACCCAGCTGAACTGCTTAGGCTATGCGAATTCAGCTCCATGAGGCTAGGGGGCGCCCGAACACAGCTGAACACTCTTTAATAAGCCGTTCTTTTAAATTTTCTGTCCTGCAACTGCATGAGTGCCTTTTGAAAGCACCCTCTTCATTGGCTCACTGAGAAAAGTTAAGCACCTGTGATTGGAGAATGGAAAAGTAGCTGCAGCCATATTTCTCAGTTAACTTTCTAGGACTTCAAGTGTCATTCTTCTCAAAGGTTAGGAGACTTTACCTCAGCAGTCATTATCTGCCACAAGAGTAACTAGAATGAGCATTTCATGACTAGAAAACTTAGAAAATCAGAGATGGAACTGCTAATACAACTCGATTGCTTATCCACTTTTTCTATTTTTAATTAGGTGACTCTTAGAGCATTTTTTTTAAAATGTGGAATTTAAAAATTTAAACAATTTCTCTTTGACTACAAATTTTATATATTTTAGACATACACAAAAATTAGCTCATTGTCGTTGAATTGGAATCCACTCATATCTGAATGCCCAGTAGATTTTCAGAGACTTATCTATTGCATGGATTTCACCCATTTTCTTCAGTGGAGCAGTTGGTAAATTCAAATTGCCTACCTATGGGTTGTCAGTGTATATAATTATGCTGCTTCTTATTGTCGTGTGCCATTGAGTCAGAATTGACCCAAAGCTGACCCACCAGCTGGTTTTTAGAGGTAGTTAATCACACAGGAGGAGATGGCTTATCCTTTGCCTATGCGGCAGCTGGCAGATTCAAACTGCATGGCTTTGAGGCTGCAACACAATTACTTAACACTAGGCCACCAGAGCTCTCTATAATAGTGCTTAGAGTAATATAACTTCTCAAAAAATTTTGTTTGCAAACTAAATGAGTGCATAAATAGATTCTATACCCAGTAGCATTTCCATGGAAAGTATCTGTAATCCTATTTTCACCTTCTTATATTCCTTGTCCTTTTGCTAACTTGGATAAAAAAAAAGAAAAGAAAAAATTCCTTTCCCTTTAAGGAATATAAAGATAAGCTTTGAGTCCCTGGACTTAGGGAGGAAGGGAAAGAGCACCGATTAGTGATATAAGGATATTGTTGTGGTTACTGTTGAGTCAGCTCAAATCATGACAACCATATAACAAAAAAAGAAATACTGCTGAGCCTGAGCCATCTTCAGTATTGTTAGTATTTTTCAGTCTTGTCATTGTGGCTGCTGTGCAACTCATATTCCAGCACTATATTAGCCAATGTTCTATTGTGGTACATACAGTTTTCACTGACTGATTTTCAGATCTAGATTGTCAGGCCTCTTTTCCTGATCTGTCATCTTTGGAAGTTTCACTGAAACCAGTTCATGTCGGAGACGTAGCTTATATTGGAAATACCAGGGATAGAACCCCCAATATCATAGCAATATGCAAGCTACAACAGCACAACAAACTCAAACACTGGCAGTAGGATTTAGGAATCTTTGAAAGAGAAGAAACATAAAAGCCTATAGGAGCAGAGCATGGAGGGCAGACAATGGTATGTGCAACTGGTCAGATGGGGAAGTCCCGAGGATTCATAGTGAGATGGTGAAGTGGGAATGATGTGCAGGCATAAGATAAAGGAAAGGAAGCATTAGGATGTGGTATCAAAGCAACAAGCAAAGGAGTTTAAATAAGAAAGAGGAAGAAAGAAAACTCTTGACATGGCCAAGTGTGGGAATTGTTTGCTTGCAAAAACAAGGTGAGCAGCAAGGAAACAACTAGAGCCAGAACATGTTTGAGCAGGTGAGGCATTGCATGACTGACTGTCTACAGGTCTCACCTTTTAGGAATGGGAACAGCCAATGATTCCATGTCACAAGTTAAATATACACAAGCCAGGAGCAAAACTGAGAAGTGGGGAGAAAGCTATGCAGACAATGCAGAAAAATGACAGATAGACCAAATGCCAGCTAGAAAATGATACCATCAACAAAGTCTAAAGAGACAGGCTGTTCAACTACCAAACTGGAAGAAAACCACTGCAGTGAGAGAAGTCTTAGCCCAGCCAGTTCACTCACTCCATCCAAGCAGGCTTCTAGCCTGGCTCCCAGAATTGGAGATGAGGAGTCCTCACACCAACCTGGCTGAACTTTATGAAGTGCCTAAGGACAACTTTAGCTTAACTTTAGGACACATTCTCCACTATACCTGTGGAAAAGGTTTCCCTATTGTCATTAGTTCCCCTTTAGCCATTCTCAGTGATGTTTCCTTAAAGCAGGAGCTGGATTTCACCACCAAAACCCATGTCCATCCCTGGTCATGTCCAGTGGCACCTGCAGGGATGTTGTTGTT
>NW_006399782.1:16778223-16815307 GCF_000299155.1 Elephantulus edwardii | reverse complement strand
TTAAGAAATGCTGAGCGAGTTTGGCCCTTTTGATTTTCTGACTCTAGCTCCTCGCACATTTCATTGTAGTATTTTGCTTTGTCATTCCGAGCAGTCTGCAGGGATAGGTGGCATAATTGACTTACTGCAAAGAAAACCAAATAAATCACAAAATACTGCCATCAACTCAATTCTAACTCATAGTGACCTCACATTTGTCAATGTAGGGCTGTGCTCCAGGAGATTTTTCAATGTCTCGGGTTTTTGAAGTAGATTATGAGGACTTTTCACGTCTCCTGAAGTACCTTCAGATGAACTTGCATTTCTGATTTTTTGTTTAGGAGACTTAGAAGGATGGGTTCAATAATGTATACTGCATTGAAAGAGATGAGGGAGAAAACCGTTTAAAAGTGATTAGGTGTTTCTGTCATGACAGGAGTCTAGAGCTAAGGCTACATGGAGTGGACCAGGGGGAGGTTTTGTAAAACAGTGAAAGAATTTTTCTTGTACTTTTCCAAGAGGGTAGTGTACTAGGGGGGAGGGTTGGGAGGGGAGAAAAGTGCAACAATGAATGAAAGGAAATCCAAAGTCTCTGTAAATTTTTACTGAAATTAATAAGAAATTGAAATTTTAAAAAAAAGTTTTAAAAAACTATTTAGGATGGATTCATTATTTAACATGAAGTTCTTCCCAAGTTCAACTTCACATTAATTTGTAAATAATTAAAATCAGAGGTATTGGTTTTTGTGGGTGTTTTTTGTTTGTTTCTGTTGTTGTTTTACATTTGATGTGTTGTTGCCTTTGTTGTTATGTGCCATCAAGTCACTTGTGACTCACAGTGACTCTATGTACAGCGATTCTGAAGCTTGCCATGTCCTTAGTGAGTCTCACTAATTCCAAGACACCTATCCGCATTTTTCCAGTTACTCTCTCAATCCATCTCATCCAGGGTCTTCCTCTCTTGTGCTATCCCTACACCCTTCTGAGCATGATTTCCTTCTCTAAAGACTGCTCCCTCCTGGCCATGGGTCCAATGTATGTGAGGTAAAGTTTCAAAAACTTAATCTCCATGAAGAAACTTTTTTTTTCTATAATTATATTTTATTAATTTTCATAAACATTTACAGAGATTTTGGGTTTCCATTCATTCATTGTTGCACTATTCTCTCTACCCTCCTCCCAGTTTGTTCTTGTCCAAATGCCACAGTGCTTGTCAAAGCCAGTTCTGATTAATCTTCTTTGTCAGTGTGTCCTTTGCCATTCCCTATCACTCCTACCTGAGAGAGACTTCACCCTGAGTCATAAGGAAAAGGGGATGGCGTATTCTCTTAGCTACTTCCTGCTGAAAAGGGACGCTGTGGGTTTCAGGGTGAAGATCTTCTCTCACTACTCTAAAGGGCCCCTTTGGCAGTAGGAAACACATAGACTATTATGGAGATTGATTTTGAATTTAGATGCACTCTTATTTATTGTGCTTGGCCATACATGTTCATATCCTTGAAGATGTATCATGGGGGTGTTGCAATCTAGAAGACACAAATTTGACTAACAAGTTATAAGTACCTGAGTCCAAAAATTATGGAAAAGTAAAAGAAAAGATTCTTTCATTGTTTTACAAACCCTCCCCCAGGTCTCCTCCACCATGTAGTCCTCGCTCTAGTCTCCTGTGATGACAGAAATACCTAGTTATATATCTTCCATGAAGAAACTTGGTTTCACTCTTTCCAAGACTGACCTATTTGTTTTCTTGGTGGTCCATGGTATGTTCAAGACTGCTCCAGCACAATAATTCGAAGGCATTGATTCTTCTGTCATCTTTAGTCATTGTCAAGCTCTGTGATGCATAGCTAGTAATTGCAAAGACCATGGCCTGGGTCAGGCACACCTTAGACTGACATCATTGTTTATTGTATTATGGAGAGGTCTGACAGCAGATTTTCCCAATGCAATTTGTCTTTTTATTTCCTGAGTGCTGGTAACAAGAGTGTAGATTGTGGTATCAAGCGAGCTATAATTATTAACAACCTTAATCTCTTCTCCATCTATCATGATGCTTGCCTATTGGCCCAGTGGTGAGAATCTTTGTTTTCTTGATGTTGAGCTCCAATTCAGATTGAAGACTACAGTCAACCTTCCACAGCAAGTGCTTCCAATCTTTGTCAGTTTAAGTAAGCAAGGTTGTGTCATCTGCATAATGCAGGTTTTTTATGAGTTTTCCTCTTCCTGATACAACATTCCTCCTCATAAAGTCCAGCTTCCCAAATGATCAGTTCTACATATAGATTAAAAAGGTATGGAGATAGGATGTATCCCTGATGCATTCTTTTCTTGATTTTTGAACCATGCAACGTTTCCTTGCTCTGTTCTAAGGACTGCTTGTTGGTCCAAGCATAGTTTCACATAAGCACAATCAAGTGTTCTGGGATTCTCATTCTCCTCAAAATTAACCACAATTTGCTGTGATCCACACAGTCAAATGCCTTTGCATAGCCAATGAAACACAGATAGACATTCTTCAGGTACTCTTTGTTTTTTGCCAAGTTCCACCTGAAGTAGGTGATAATGTTTCTAGGGCCATAATCTCTTCTAAACCCGGCTTGTATTTCTTGAAATTCTCTGTCAATGTACTGTTCCAGTCATATTTGGATAATCTTAAGCAATATTTTGCTTATGTGTGGTATTAGTGATAATTTTTTTTTATAACTTCCACACTATGTCAGGTCCTTTGTTTGGAATGGAAATAAATATGGATCTTTTCCAGTCAGCTGGACATGTAGTTGTCCTCCAGATTTCTTGTCACAACTTGGTGAGCACATGCAGGGCAATATCTGTTTATTGACATATGTAAATTGGTATTCTATCAATTCCTGGGGCTTTATTCTTTGCCAAATCCTTCAGAGCAGCCTGCACTTCCTCCTTCACCAAGGCCTCTTGATTACATGTTTCCTGAAATTCTTCTGTGTCCATCAATTCTTTTTAGTCCAATAACTCTGTATACTCCTTCGAGCTTTTCTTTTTAATGCTTCCTAAATAATTTAATAGTCTGCCCATGGCATCCTTAAGTATTGCAACTTGCAGCTTCAATTTTTTTCTTTATTTCCTACAGCTTAAAAAAAAGCCAAGTGAATTCAGCTTTTTAAATTTTCTGACTCCAGTTCCTCACACATTTCATTATAATACTTTGTCACTTTGTCCTACTGAGCTGCCCTTTGAAATCTTCTATTTAGCTCCTTGACTTCTTGATTTCTTCCCTTTCTTTGGCTTCTCGGCACTCTAGTGCAATATTTGTCATCTCTTCTGACATCCATTTTGGCCTTTTCTTCTTCCTCTGTCTTTGTATTGACCTTTTGCATTCTTCATGGATGATATTCTTGATATCTTCTCACAGCTCATCTGGTCTTCGTTCATTAGTGTCCAAATCATCAAAACTGTTCCTGAGTTGGTTTTTAAATTCAGGGGAGATAGACTCAAGACCAAACTTTGATTCCTGTGGTTACAATCAGACTTTCTTCAGCTGTAATTTGAAACTACAGAGGTGACATTGCAACAAAATCAGCTGCAATTTAAACAATAATAACAGATTAAGATGAAATAGACAAATTCCTAGAAATTTAAAGCCTACCCAGACTGACATGGTCAGACATAGAACACGTGAACAGCCCTTTCACAAAAGAACAAATTGAGCAGGTCATAAAGATTCTGACCCCCCCCCCCCCAAAAATATTGCTATACAAGAAGGTTTCATGCTGAATGCTACCAAACATTCAGAAAGCTGTCACCAATTCTACTTAAGTGAATTTTAAAAACATAGACAGACAAAGGAACACTCTCAGAATCATTCTACAAGCAAGCATAATCCTAATACCAAAATTATGCAAAATCACTACCCAAAAAGAAAACTACAGTCCCACATGTCCCATAATACAGATATAAAGATTCTCGATAAAATCCTGGCAGTAGAATCCAATAGTATATTAGAAAAATAATTCATCATGACCAAGTGTGATATATAATAGGTATGCAAGGATGGTTGAACATAAGAAAAACAGTCAATGCATCACATTAGCAAAGCAAAGAACAAGAATCACATGACATAGAAAAGGCCTTTAGCAAAATCCAACATCCCTTCTTGATTGAAACACTTAGCAAGAGAACTTGATCAACATAGAAAAAGTATATACACAAAAGCAAGGGCCGAAATAATTCTCAATGGAGAAAAACTAAAGGCATTCCCCCTGAGAACAGGAACCATACAAGGATGTGCACGTTCACGATTCCTATTCAATATTGTATTGGAAGTACTTGCTAGAGCAACATGAGAAGAGAAGGAAATAAGAGGCATCCAAATGCAAAGAGGTAGTAAATCTCCCTATACACAGATGACATGATAGTGTACAAAGAACACCCCAGAGACTCACTCAAAAAACCTGTTAGACTGACACACAAAAAATCAATGAGATTCCTTTACGGTAACAAAGAAAACTCAGAGAAGGAAACTAAGAAAGCAGTATAACCACAAAGTGAGGTATTTGAGAGTAAACCTAACTAGAAACAAAAAAGACCTTTATAAAGAAAACTACTAAACACTATTGAAAGAAACAATAAGAGATCTAACTAAATGAAAAAATGTTCCTTGCTTGTAGATAAGAAGACTCAATATAAGTGACAATCGACCAAAAGCAATCTACTTGTTCAATGCAATCCTAATACAGATACCAAATTTATTTTTCAGAGAGATATAAAAGGGAATAGGCAAGTTGATTTGGAAAGGAAAGAGACCCTAAATAAGCAAGATACTTCTGATAAGCAGAAATTAAATGGGGGGCATAGCACTACTAATAACAGTTATAATGACGAAAACAACATGGCACAAGTGCAACAGACACATATATCAAAGGAATAGATTTGAGAACCCTGAAATTAACTTATCTACCTATGGCCGATTGGCATTCAACAAGGAAATAAAAATTATCGAATGGGAAATGACAATTTCTTCAACAAATGGTGCTCATTAAATTGGATTTTTACCTGCAGAAAATTGAAACAGGATCCTCATCTCAGACCAAATAGAAAAATTGATTCAACGTGAATCAGAGGTCTAGAGGTAAAACCCAAAACCATAAAGGTCATAAAAGACAAAATAGGACAAAACTTAGAAGGTCTAGCCTATGGTATAAAGAGGCTGACAAATACAGCCAAAAATGCACAACTAGCAATAGATAACAATGATTAATAGGACTTTCTAAAGATTCATTCCCTATGTGCATTATAAAGGTTTTCCAATAGGCTGAAAAGAAAACCAGTTGATGGGAGGAAAAAAATTGACAATGACATCTCAAACAAGATCTTATAACAAAAGAAACAAGATTACAGAATCCTACAGGGCCACCACAGGAGAAAAAAAAAATCTAATAACCCAATTACAGAATGAACACAAGATATAGAAAGACCTTTCAAAGAGGAAGAAATTTGAATGGCCAATATATAAATGAAGAAATGTTCAGAATCACTGGGGATAAGAGAGATGCAAATCAAAGCTACGATGAGATCCCATCCCATCCCGGTAGTAGTGGCAAAGTTTAACAGGATAGCATGCAATAAATATTGGGGATAGTGTGGAGAAATTGAAACTCTCATACATTCTTGGTGGGATTTTAAAATGGTAAAACCACTCTGGAAGGTAGCTTGACATGCCCTCTAAAAGTTGATCACACAGATTCCATATGACCTAGCTATATCACTGCTAGGAATATACATCAAGGAAAACATAACTGAAATACAACAGAGATTTGCACACGAATGTTCATAGTATTATTCACAATAGCAAGAATATGGAAACAGTTAAAATGTCTATCAACAAAAGATTAGATTGAGAAAGTGCAGTACATTTATGTGATAGAATACTATGTAGTAGTACTCAGGAGAAATGATTTTGAAAAATACTATTATGGCATTTATCTTTCAATATGACTTTTCCAGACATTACTTGATTTTGCCCCACGAAGGGATTGGCTATCTACCATCCCACTAGGGGACTGGCCTGTCTCAGCAACGTATAAGAGGATTGACTAGTCCCACCAATGAAGTGACTACAAAATTCTCCCCAGCCAGAGGAGAGAAAAGAAACCTTCACAACCCTGGTGAAGAAGAGGCAGGTGAAGAGGAGGCAGGAGAATGTAGGACATGCTTCTGGACGGCAGCAACAGCAGCCATGGCTGAACTGAAGAATTAACATGAGATAAAAATAGGCTGGAGGGTTGGCAAGGAAAGCCAGTATTGGCAGGACTAAATAATTTGTAGAACAATTGGGGAGGGAAGCCAATACTGGCAGGACTGAGAACTTGGGAATACTTGAGCCATGAGGCTTGAGTCTGAGGAGCCTGAATGTACATTTCCGGAGCTTTATTGCCTGTATTCTGTTATTAATCAGAATTGTAATCTTTTTACTTCCCAATATTGTTCTGTGTGGTCTGTATGATACCACATTGGATAATGGACCCAGCAAAGCAGTAATGTTGGTGTTGAGATGAGTAGAAGGAGGCATGATAGCATGGGGGACATGTCTGACCTCATGGGAATTGGTTATTGATTGTGTGGACAGGGACAGTTCTGCCTGTGAAGATCAGATATAGTGCTCCCCACATGGCCTTGCTCTTTTTAGAACTATATAATGTGGAGAGGTTAGAGAGCACAGTGATGAGTGAACTAACTCAGGAGCACAAGAACAAATACTGCGTAAAACCATTATTGTAAAACCAGAAGGATAACCAGTGAGATGTGTATGGATATACAGAGTGAAGGAGAGGGGATAGAAGGGCTAAAGTTGGGGAGGGAAAGAAATCATGGTGTTGAAGAGTTCAATGGCTGGAAGTAGGGAGTAAAAAAAAAAAGCTCAAAACAAAGTACATGAATGAAAAACAATTAAACATATACACACACACCACTTGTATATGAAGATAAAAGGAGCTTTGGTGATATAAACATTAAGGAGTCGGCAAGTCCTTCAGGTTAACAATTCAACTCCTTAATGTTTATATCACCAAAGCTCCTTTTATCTTCATATTCAAGTGGGGAGTGTGTATATGTTTAATTGGTTTGAATCCACCAGTGGCTCCCAAGGAGAAATATGGACATTGACTTTGCATGCTACTTGCAGCCTTAGAAACCAAATGGAGGGTCAGTTACGTATTGGTTCTGAGTTTGGAAAAGTGACTGATCAGCAAAAGAGAGGAAGATCCTCAATCAGATGAATTGATAAAGTAACTGCAGCAATGGATTCAAGTATGTGAGAGATTATGAGGATGATTCAGGATAGAACAGGGTTTAGATCTGTTCACAGACTCACCATGATTCAATAGCATCTATCAATGACAGATAGCAATGAAAGAAAGAATCTTGGATGTATGTCTGTGTAAGTGTTTGTGGTTGATTTTTGATCCATTTGTGATATCATGTGACTAGCAGCACTGCCCTAGAGGATTTTCTTGACTATAATCTTCATGAAGATAGATGTTCAGGTCTTTCTCACATGGAACTACTGAATGGTTTCAAAACTTCAGTCTCACCCGTAGTAGCTAAGGATTTCCTGCTGCACCACCAGAGCTTCTGGTTATGAAGGAGTGGCATCCACTTTCTAAACAACATGCCTCCAGAAACTCTATGAACTTTGGTAAATGTCGATAGTTGTAGAGGACTTCAGGCCTTTTGTTCATAGGTTTGCTATGAGTTGTACTCATTTACAATTAACAACAATAACAACATCTGATAAATGTATGTAACATTAAGCTGGTAGTTTTTGTTTAAATTACCAGAGGTATAAAATTACATTCTTTATGGAAATTGGCAGGCATCCTGGTGGCCCAGTGGTTAAACACTTAGTTGTTACTTGATCCCACCAGCCATTCTGCCAGGGAAAGATAACAATTTGCTTTCATAAAGATTCACAGTCTGTGGAGGGCTCCCTGGGGCTGTTCTAGTCTGTCGTATAGGGTTATTCTCTGTGAGTAAGAATCCATAATAATGGTTTTGTTTGGTGGTTGTTTTCTTTCCCCCCACCCCACATATATGGAAAAGTAAGACCAAGTAAGTATTAATCCAATAGCTCTATGGTTGTGAGACCTTGGTGAAAACGGTAACCTTTCTTGATCTCAGCTTCTGTAATGTTCTCTTGTGCAAATTCATATGAAACTGCTGTGTAAACAACAAAGTGTCTTATAAAAGTATGTTTTGCTGGAACCTAAATGGATGCAGGAGCATAAATATATACAGTTTTAAGACATTAAGCCACAGGAGAATTTCTTTGTAGCATACAAATGTCTAAATTTAGATTCTAAAGATTAGAACAGAGAGGTATTCAAAGTAAATAGCATAGGGCCTTATGTATCAAGGATTACACATGTTAGAAAATGTTAAGTATTTCTACCTCCCATCCAAAGAGTAAAAAATGACTTAAGAATTTTTCAGTTCAGAGAATTTTTTTAAAAAGAGACTACAAAGAAAAAGCTATTAGATGCATTTTGTGAACTATATTCTTAAATTAGCACCTTTTCCAGAGACATATTCAGCATTATGTTAATAAAACTGGCTCAAGCAGCAATGATGGCATTTGACCTATTTAAGATATATCAGGGAGCTTTGGGAGTGCAGTGGTTAAGTATTTAGCTGTTAGCTGACCAGTGATTTGACCCAGCAGTCACCCTACAGGAGAAAGGTGTGACAGTCTGATCCCATAAAGATTTACAGCCTTGTTAACCCTACGGGACAGTTCTACTCTGTCTTATACAGTATATTAGAATCAATATGATAGCATTGGGTGCGGACATACCAATGTTTTTCCTTCCTATCGTAGAGCTCTCCATATCTATCCAATCTGGATGCTGAGCAAATTATCCAAGAAGCTGGACTCTCTGAAAAGGAGAGTCATCAGAATCTAAGGGAGACTCATCGCTGCATTATGCAGAGGACATAAACTTGCTTGCTGAAAATGAGGAGGACTTAAAGCACTTGTTGCAGTAGATCAAAGAATAATGCCTTCAATATGCATTGCCTCTCAATGTCAAGAAAATAAAGATTCTTACCAGTGAACTGATAGGCAACATCATGATGGATGGAGAAGAGACTGAAACTGTCAACAACTTCATCTTACTTGGACCCACTAGAAACACCTTTGGTATCATCAGTTAGGACATAAAGAGACATATTACACTGGTAAAGTTTACAGTTTGGAACCACTCCAAATTATTGAGAACTAAGGGTGTCAGTGTGAGGATTAATGTGTGTCTGATTCAGGTCATGGTCTTTCTGATCACTTGCTAAGCATCTGAAATCTGGAAAACAAATAGGGACGACAGAAGACAACTTGATGCCTTTGAGCTGTGGTGTTGGAGAAGAACACTGAACATCCCACAGACTACCAAAGGAACAAATATGTCTTGAAGATGGTATTTCTTGGAGGCAAGAATGATGAGGCTTTGTCTCACATACTTCAGGCATATTGCTATACTGCTTGGAAGTTGGAGAGGTGGTGAAGGAAAGGAAGACCCTGGACCAGGTGTATTAACCTGGTGACTGCTACAATGGGCTATATTGTGTCAGGAACTGTGAAGATGGCACAGCATACATAGTACAATGTCCTAATCTGCTCTTCATAGCGTCACTATGAGTCATACTCAATGACACCTAACAACAATTGTAGAGCTACAGAACCCTGATTCTATCATGTCCTCAGTATCTTCCTGTAATTGGCTAAGTCTTGCTTATCTCCACTCATTCCTTTGACATATTTCTTTTGCTTGGATCCAGCTCTTTATATTATTATTGTAAATTGTGAAAACTTATGACTGGTAGTTATATTCATGTGAAAATTCCTTATACTTTCTGGGATAATATACTTATTGCCCCACAGACCTAAAATGTATTGGAAATTCCAGGAAAATAAGAACTCTACTACAAAAACAAGTAGCACCATAGGTCATAGAAGCAGGATTGAAATTTAGAGCTTGTTGAGTTTATGATCATGTACTTAAACCTAAAGAAGAAAAAGAAAGAATTTTAGGAGTGTGAGGTTTGACACTGGGCAGGAAGACTTTAAGGCAGCCAATGGCAAATTCCAAACACACAAACAAATGAGATAAACCCACAGTCAGTAAGGGAATTCTGCCTCTATGACAATTTCTTCCTCCACCTTAATTGTTTTTCTGAGATGCAAGCCTTGGCCAGTTCAAAGAAGATGGCAGTCTAGGAAAAGATCTCGTTAGGTTGGCAGGTAATCTATTGAGTAAATGATGAGAACTACACTGTGCAAAAAAGCAGTCATTACCAAAAGTTTGCTTCAGAGTAGAAGCTATATAATCTAAGGGTAAAAAAAAAAATCAAAACCACGTGCACATACACACAAAATTCATCAATTTTGTTTACCGTTGGGTTGGAATGGACTCATAGCTGACTTTCTAGTGCATTTTTAGAGATAATAAACTTAGGTTGAGGAGGTTGCCTATCCTTCTCTTACTAAGCATCTGGTAGACTCAAACTGTATGCCTTTCAGATTATAGTATCGTTTCTTACCACAAGGACTATCTCTGAAAACTCACTAGAGGCTTAGCTAGCTGTTGGTTGATTCTTACTCACTGGCACACCAGAAGAACAGGCATTTGGAGCAGAAATGTACTTTCAAAGATGCAACTTTTGCTAGAAAAAATAAATTAAAAAATCACAGATTCTCAGAATAGAAAGAGTCTCAGTCCCTGTTGCATCACTTGTCTCTGCTAGCTTTCCATTCTGATGTGTGGAGGGAAAAATGGGGTCACAGGGCCTTCTCCTTTCTCCTCCATCTCAGCACCCTGAATCTCTGTTATTTAGTACAATGTAACCTCTAATCTTGACATCACACCCCTCCCTTCATCTAAACTGCACAAATGAAAGCATACTACTCCTTGAAGCACATTGTTTCCAAGCTGTTAACTGGATATCCGATGAAGAAAATAGTTTCTGTGATGGACTAAGGTTTATTCTTCAACTATGATGCATGTATAGAGTTCATGGTTTAAGAAATAGCTAAACTTCACTTTTGTGGGATCTTCCCCCCCCCCCTTCCTTTTCCCCATCCCCTGGGAGTGAACAGTGCCGCTCCATCCCTGCTGTATCTCACCAACGACAGTAATGAGCTCCAGGGGGACCTCACTTTTGCCTTTGAAGTAACATGTTTCCCTGAATACACTTTGAAATTTCTCTTCATACATTGTTTGTTTCTTGTTTGCTTTGACTGTCTTCTTGCTGGGGAGTCTGACAGCTGTTGAGGGGAGGGGCAGTCCAGCATGACAGCTCTGAAATGTGTGAATTGAACAACAATAACAAAAATGCAAACCAAACAAAATAAGGTGGGGGTGGGGGAGGAAAAACCTTGCTCATTCCTCTGCCAAGATAGCAATGTCAGCCCTTGGGCTGGAGTTATGAAGCATCCTGCAGGCTGCAGGCAGAGGAAGACAGCCAAGGACAGACACATCTGTGTAGCATGAAAGATTCCACAGAGGAAACAGCCTAGTGGAAACAGGCTCCACTGGACAGAGCAGAGAGAGAAAAGCACTCTGCCCTCCACTCCTCAGAAGTTCGAATGCATAAAGGATCCTGCTATCTCTGAAACAGATGAGTGAGCATCGCATCTTTACACATCAGGCAGGGTGGATCCACAACACATCAGCTTTAATCCTTATGCTTGGAAAGATCTAGAATTTATTATTATTATTACTATTATTATTTTAATGATTCAAGAGACTGGATGTAGAAGAGGTATATCAATTAGATGACACAAAGAATGATAAAAAATGCAAAGGAAAAGAAAAACTTGGTCCCGACCCTTAATTTAGCCATCCACTCCTTCTCACACTAAGAATGAAAAAAAAAAAAATTTTCAGTATACAGAGAATTAATCTGCCACTAACTCCAACCAACTGAATCATGGATGGAAAATGTGCAGTATTGGGAATATAAATAAAGCTAGATTAAAAAATGTTGAGGTGGGATAAGTATATAAAACTGGCAAATGTAAATTCAACATTGTTATGTTGCTATTATATCCTTTCAAGTCAGAAGTAACTCATAGCTGACCCTCCAAAGAGCTTTCAGAAGCTGTAAATCATAAGAAAAGATTGCCCATTTTTCCCCCTGTGGAGAAACTGGAGGATTTGAACTGTATGCCTTTGGGTTGACAGCACAACTCCTAACCCACTAGCCTCCCAGAGCTATCTAATTCAAAATTGTTTGACTATATTAAAAAATAAAAACACACACTTTCTGAAGTTGACATTAAAACACAAACTCACTGTCATCAAATCCATTCTAACTCAGCACCCTTCCATTGGTTTCTGACACTCCAAATTTTAATGATTTTATTGTTAATACATCTAAACTTTAAAACAGTTGTTTTGTAAAACTTGAAGTTTTCCATTTTTCTTATTAATTCTTTTAGTAGGAATGTTTAGAGGATTTTTGTTCTGTTGATTCCTTTGAATTTTTTTTTACTCCTAAATATATATTGAATGCTATTGGAAGTTGTTGGTTCGTTTGGATTTTTGTTGTTGTCGTTGTTTGTTTTTTGGTGTTTGGGGTTTTTTTTTGTGTGGTTTTTTTCCCCCTTTCTGGAAGGTGAGTTCTTGTTTTAGTCTGAGGGTTGGATGTGGATGTGGACAGTTTGGTTGTTTTTATCTTGGTCACAATCGTGTGTGAGCTGTTTGGATTTGCTGGATTTGGCTAGCAATGACCTGTGGGCTGGAAGCCTCTAGTTTAAGTCAGCCAGGAACAGGTGGGTAGTCCTGTGTATTTAAAAGTTGGCTGGCTGGGCACTGACTAAGTCTTTCGTTTGGGAGGCTATTGTGTAAAGCATTTGGATTCTGGACAGTCAGTTTTTCTTGTTTTGGTTGAGTATGTTAGTTGTGTTTAAAATGAACATTCTTCTAAATGGTACAGCACTGGTCTGTCAGTTTGCTGTTCTGAGGTAACTTGGGGTTGTTCTGAACACTGTGCCACTGATGTGTTAAATGCCAGAATGGTTACCCATGGTGGGCAGTGTTTGGTGGATCTCCAAGATTAAGATAGGTTTGGAAGGAAGAGTGGCATCCATGTCCCAAACAACATGCCTCTAGAAACTATGAACTTAGAGGAACTATTTATTCCAGATAATAGGAAAAAGTGTGTAGATATTATATTGATCACTTTCTGTGCTCTCCATGCCACCCCTCACCCATCTGAAAGGAAAAACTGTCTACTATGACACTTATTAGGGCCTACAAAATAGCTACTATTTACAGTATAGACAAGAATTTCTAGTGTCATATATAGGCTATACACCAAATCTACTATAGTATCCTGCTTAATGGGAAATCTTTGTGTAGACTCCATTAGAATACATTAGAATGATTAAAAATGATACGACATTATGAGATCCTTCTATAATCCACTTGTATATACCAATAGTTATTAGCAGACTAACGGATTAGTGTAGATTAGTGTAAGTAAATAGGGAAGCATAGATAGATTAGTGTAAACTAATATATCAATTACCTGTCAGTTTGTTACACTGTGGTTGCTACAGTGCTGTAACTATGACACCAATAGCTCATACCAACCAAATCACCCATGAAGAAGGTTTCAGTGAAGCTGCCACATAACACAAATAAGGGGGAAATGTCTGTGTATAAACCTCTCAAAATTAGTTAAGTAAGAATCACCTCAGTTATAACAAATATTTTTCCCAAACAGTGCTAGAAAATGTGCGCTCCTGGGTTCAATGAGGTACCTCTGGTGATGTAGTCCATAGGGAGCTGTGCTGCTAAACTTAAGTCCATGCCTTTTGGGACCTTTGAATACACCAGTGGCTCCTTGGGAGAAATATGAGCAATCTCCTCCCATAGGAGGTGACCTGAATGGTAACAACAGCAGCAATAACCACCTGGAATATTTAATAGAAATTAAGTGGCATTCCTAATCACCACAAGTGCTAGATAGCACCTGGACTTTTTTTTTTTTTTTTAGAAAAAGTACTCTAGTTTTTTACGGATAAAATTGTTAACTTCTTAAGTCATTAAAGTTAATTTGAAATTACAATGATTGAGACCATGCTCCTGGATGGGATGAATTAACATTATAAAGATGTGTACTCTCTAGAGATTAATCTAAAAACTGAATGTGGTCTAGTAACTATGCCAGTATAGAAGCAGAATTATTTTAAGGAAATTCAACACATTTATGCTAAAATATGTACAGAAAAATGAAAATCATATACTACTAGCCCATATTGAATAACAACAACAACAAAAAGGAGACCAAAGAAAGTCTGAAGGAACTAGGATATGTTGTAAAGGCATAATAATAAAAACAGTATGTAACTGTTACAGAAACAGACAAATATAGCAAATTAAATAAAATAAAGAATATATAATTAGTTGCACATGTGTAGTAACTATATGTAAGAAAAATAAGTGACACAAATCCATAAAACAGTAATTATACTTATATAAGTAATATATTTGAGAAAATAGGTGCATTATATGGTAAGCAATGGAGTAAAATCCTTACTCTCTCACCTTTTACAATAAAAAAAAGTGAATTCAAAATAAACTTAAGACGTGCATTTGAAAATAAAACAATGTGGTTAATATGAAGAAAATGTATTTGCTACCTTGGAGGTAAATACATAATTTTACTGTTAATAAAGTTGAAAGGTGATGTGCTTTTGTAATATATTTGTAACATCTAAAATCTTGAAAGTATTGGTGTTGAGAAAATGCAATTAATCTCTATAAATTTACTAGAGTAAGGCAAGAAATTGAATAGAAAAATAGGCAGAGAGGATTCAAATAAGATTCACAGGAGAAAAAAAGCTTGTGCACAAAAGAGATACTATTAATTATAAAAATATAAATTGAAATTACCTTCAGATATCATTTTATACTCATCTGATTAACAAACAAAGCAAAGCCAACAGCAACAAAAAGAAAGAAAAAAAAACAACCCAAATCAGCACATGACAACAACAAAAAACTCAAACCCAGCTTGAACAACAAGAAAAGTTGACAAGCGTATAAGATAATGGTGCATTTTCTGATGGAAATGTGAAAAATGGTCCAAACAAACTCAACAACTTGGCAGTGTTTAAAAGAATCATACATGTCTTTATTCCAGAACCCTTCAGTTCCACTACAGCATACAGAAAAAGTAGGAGACTACTACTTGCAGGAGTAAATATAAAAGTTATTTTCAAGGAGGCTTCAACCCATGAACATTTCACAAGCACAGAAATTTGAGTGAATCACTTTCCTGATCTTCAAATGTCTTATATTCATCAATTCATTTTCCTACTCACTTTATTCAGATTTTCCTCTTTTAATCTGTCCTTTTCATTGTTAACCTTATACTATAAAAAGAAAAAAACTCTCACTCATCTGGACCCAGTTTTCAAAAGGCTGACTCCCTCATTCACGCCACTGGCTCCTTGTCTGCTATTTCACTATTCTCAGTAATGAAAAACTACTCGAATAATACTTAACATTCACTCTGTGTATAGTATGACTTCAAGAAGCAACCTGAGAAGAGATCTACCCTTACTTTTCATAAAGTGGCATGGCATCTTTAAACAAAAGAATTTACATGATAAGTGTTTCATATTTTCTTGAACAATTATTAGATCCTAATGAGAAAGTCCTTCTCAATGGAAAGTTTATTTAGAATATTAAATCATTTAAGATTTAGAATTGACATTTATATTATAGGAAAGGAGACAGAACGCAATAGTAGATTATTTGTTAGGCTGCCCACTGAAAGATCAGCAGATTCTAACAGTTGCTTCTCAGGAGAAAGATGAGGCAAGCTGTTCTCAGGAAGATTTACAGATTTTAACATGATGGATGATTGTCAACAATCAGAATCAACTTAAAGATATTAGACCTCTTTTGTCTATTTTTGTTGCTATGAGGTGTCATTGAGTCAAGTACAACTCATAGCAATGAGACAGCCGTAGACGTGAACACTGTACTATCCTCCATCATATCTGACATGCTTGAGCCCATTGTTGCAGTCACTGTGTCAGTCTATCAATCTGAGGATCTTTCTCTTTTGCTGACCCTCCACCTTTCTAAGCATGATATCTCTTTCCAAGAAATAGCTCTTCCTAGTAACATGCCTAAAGTATATGAGACAAATCTTTGCCATCTACATGGAACACTCCGACTGTACTTTCTCCAACACATAGCTGATTTTTTTTTGGCAGCCCATGAGATATTCAGATACTCTTCTGCAATGCCATAGCGCAAAGCATCAATTCTTCTTCTCTCATCCTTATTCATTGTCCAGCTCTCAGATGCAGTGATTGATTAAAAAGACCATAGCCTGAATCAGGTGTATTTAAGTCTTCAACTGACATCAGTGTTCCTCAGTAATTCAGAGAGGTCCCTGACATCAACTTTTCCCATGTAATATATCTCTTGCTCTCCTAGTACCAAAGGTACTGACCGTGGAAACAGGTATGATTAAATCATTGACACTTTCAATATTTTCCCCATCTAAAATATTGTTGTCTATTGGTCCAGTGGTGAGAGTTTTTGTTTTCTTGATATTAAAAATGTAATCTCTATTGAAGGCTGTAATCTTTGATCTTCTGCAGCAAGTGTTTCAAGTCTTAACGTTCAGTAAGCAAGCTTGTGTCATCTGAATAATTCTGATTGTTGTTGAGTTTTCCTTCAATCCTGATCCCACATGTTTCTTCATAGACTCCAGGTTCTTGAATTATTTTCTCATTATACAGATTGGATAAGTATGGAAAAAGGATAAAGGCCTGGCATGCAACTTTCTTAATTTTAAACCATGTAGAGTTCACTTGTTCTTGGTGGAGGTATAGGTTTCACATAAGCATAATTAAAAGTTCTGTGATTCTATTTTTCTTAATGTTAACCATAATTAGTTATGGTCCACAAAGTCAAATGCCTTTGAATATCAGTGAAACACAAAGAAAACATTTTTTTCTGGTATTCTCTGCTTTCAGCCAGGATTCGTCTGGCATCAGCAATGATATTCCTATTGTCCATGCCTCTTCTAAACTCAGCTTGAACTTTTGGAAATTCTCTGTCAATATACTGTTATGTTTATAATAGTTAACTAAAGTAATTTTCATGTACTGATATAAAATACCATTATCATTGAATAAAAACCAAACCATAGCTGACTTTTGAGTGGGTTTTCAGTGACTATAAGTCACAGAGAGGAAGATTATCCATCTTTCTCCCATGAAGCAACTGGTGGATTCAAACTCATGGCTTTTGGTTGACTGGGCAGCTCCCTATATATTAGACAACGAGACCTCAAAAATATATAACAAATGATAAATACATATTAATAGATCAATATATTTGACTGCTAGCAAAAAGACTGATAGTTTTTGCCCACCAGTAAGTACTTCAGTCAAAACAAGAAAACAAAACATAGCTAAACAAAACTTCCAAAACACAGTCACTGAGAATCATACGGAGAACATCTATGCTCTGACAAAATGAGGTCATCATAACTCAGAATTAACTTGACTGCACTAGAAATATACTTCTGTCACAAAAGTTGTGTTGTTGCTATGTACTGTTGTTGAGTTGGAACCAACTCATAGCTGACCTTCAAGCGAGTGTTCAGAAGATTTAAATCACATGGGAGGAGATTTCTAATCTTTTTCTTCATTATTAAAAAAAACCCCTCACAATTAAAGATATAATAATTTCAAGGAATAATAACATAATTAAATATATATGTTGTGATTGTTGTTGTGGTTGTTTTATGTGGCATCGAGTTGCCTGCAACTCATAGCAACCCTATCTATAACATCCCTAAACCCTGCTCTATACTGTGCCAATCTCACTGTCTCTGACATACCTACTCCCATTACCCCAATCACTGAATCAATCTATCTCATCCATCTCATGGAGGGTCTTCCCATTCTGTGCTGTCCCTCCACCCCCCCAAGCATGATGTCCCTCTCCAAGTATGTCCAAAGTATGTCAGACGAAGTTTCAGAATCTTTGCAGTATGTCCAAAGTATGTCAGATGAAGTTTCATAATCTTTGCCTCCAAGGAGTAGCCTGGCTTCACCCTCTCCAGGACAAACCTGTTTGTTTTCTTAGCAATTCATGGTATATTCAATACTCTTCTCCAACACCACAGCTCAAATGAATCAATTCTTCTTCTGTCATCCATAATCATTGTCTAGTTCTCCAACGCATAGCAAGTGATTACAAATACCATGACCTGTATCAGGCACACTTTAGTCTCCAGACTGACACTGTTGCTCTTCAGCACTTTAGAGAGGTCTCTAACTGCAGATTTTCTCTTTACAATATGGCTTTTAATTTCCTGGCTGCTGGTGCCAAGAGTGTTGACTGTGGAGAAAAGCAAACTAAAGCTGTTAACAATCTCAATCTCTTCACCATCCATCATGATGCTGCCAATCACCCCAGTGGTGAGAATCTTTGTTTTCTTGATACTGAGCCTCAATCCAGACTGAAGACTGCAGTCTCAGACCTTCTGCAGCAAGCGCTTCAGGTCCTCCTCAATTTCATCAAGCAGGGTTGTGTCATCTGCAGAATGCAGATGTTGATGAGTCTTCCTCCAATCCTGGTGTCACATTTCTCCTCCTAGAGCCCAGCCTCCAGGATAATCTGTTCTGCATAAAGACTGAAAAAGTATGAAGATAGGATACAACCCTAGAGTACACCCTTCCCAATACTGAACCATGCAATGTTTCCTTGCTCTGTTCTGAAGACTGCCTTTTGGTCCAAGTATAGGTTTCATTATTTGCATGATCAATTGTTCTGGGATTCTCTTTCTTCTCAAAGTTAGCCACAGTTTATTGTGATGAACATAGTCAAATGCCTTTGCACAATCAATGAAACATAGATAGATATTTTTCTGGTCTTCCCTGCTTTCAGACAAAATCCATCTAACATAAGTTACAATATCCCTAGTACCGGGACCCCTTCCCTTCTAAACCCAGCCTGCACTTCCGTCTGGTAGTTCTCTGTTGATGTGCTGTTCCAGTCATTATTGGTTAATTCTCAGCAGAATCGTGCTTGCATGTGATATTAATTATATTGTTTGATACTTTCCACACTCTGGGGATCACCTTCCTTTGGAATGGAAACAAATATAGATCTCTTTCAGTCATTTGGCCAAGTGGTTTTTCTCCAGGTTTCTTGGCACAACTTGGTGAGCACTCTAGGATAGCATCTGTTATATTATACACACACACACACACACACACACACACACACACACACATTTATTTATTTTCTGGTAAAGTTTTTGGGCTATGAAGAATAAAACGCTTTCAACTATAAACTATATTTCTTTAAAATGTAATCATATTAGGAAAATACAATATGAATAACATTCAAGGAGAAAAAGACATAGTAAGAATTGTTGACAGTTGAAAAATGTTTGGTTAGGTATGTATACCTGTATAAGAATATTAGCATCAAAACTCTGGGATGAGTAATCTCTTAATGCCACATATAATTTTATTTCAAAACAAATTAACTAAATAAAGAAAATCTTTTAGAAAAATGGCTAATTCTTGATTCGCGGTGAGACATTTACAAGATGAGCTTTTCCATGACTGGAAAAACAACATCAGAGCCCACCGGGGTTATATGTAAAGGACACAGTAACCTCCTTAATAGAGGCTTCTGTGTCAACGAACATAAAATCTTAGCATTAAAAGGAATAGTGACTACCAAAGATTGAAACACATATCAAAGTCTAGAAGTTCCCAATGATTAAAACACCTCCCCAAAAAACCCCTTTTCATTCATAACCTTTGAAGGTTGCTAGGGCAACAACTCATTATTCTGAAAACTGATAAAGTGAAAGGATCATGTATTCTTCTTAAATTTCTTACAAAGCTGTTTTTCAGAGTAACCAAACAATTGATAAGAGAAAGCTCTTCTTTTTTTTGTAGGCAACACTGGCTGTAAAGCGCAAGAATAATGATAGTATTAGAAAAATTATTTTGCAAACTTAATGAAACACTGAATATTACTTATTTTGATTTATCAATAATTACTTTTTCATAATTTTTTATAGTGAATTGGGTGAAAGATTATGGAACAAATTGGTTTTCCATTCAACAATTCATGTTTATTTACAACATTGAAAACAAATCCTATAATGTAAAACCCTCTTCCCTCTTCCCCTTTGTGTTCCATCTTTTCCTCTTTCCATATTATCTTTCTTTCCTATCCCTTAGTGTCTTCTGAATTTTATCCTTAGGCAAATGCTGTCCTTTGGTCTTGTACAGTAATTGTTCTTGTGAGTGTATGCCTCTTTAGTATTATTTTTCAGCTTCTGCACTTATCATTGTTTACCTGAATTGTAATCCACTGAGTAGCTTGCAGGGGTAAAACAAAAAAAGTCCTCCTTGTCATTGGGTTGGAACCAACTCATAGTTTATCCCCCAGTGAGATTTTGTTTTGTTGTTGTTAGGTGTCATTTAGTCAAGTATGATTGAGCAACGCCATAAGCAACAGATCTGAACCTTGTTCTATCCTGTGCTAGGCTCATCATCTTTGACGTACTTGAGTCCATTGCTGCTGTTACCATGTCAATCTATCCCACTGAGGTTCTTTCTCTCTTTTACTAACCCTCCACCTTTTCAAGTATGGTATCTCTTTCCAAGGAATAGTCTTTGTTAGCAACATAGCCAAAGTATGTGAGATGAAACTTTGGCGTCCTTGCCACCAAGCAGTATCCTGGTTGTATTATTCTCTTCAGGACATAGTGGTTTGTTATTTTGACAGTCCATGGAGTATGCAGCACTTTTCTCCAACGTCACAACTCAAAGGCATCAATTCTTCTGTCATCTTCATTCATTGTCCAGCTCTCAGCTGCATAGTGTGTGATTGAAAAAAGACTATGATATGAAACAGGTGCACCTTAGTCTTCAATGTGACATCACTGCTCTTCAGTAATTTGGAAAGCTCCCTGACAGAGGACTTTCCCAATATGTGTTCTGATATCCTGAATCCTGATACCAAGGATTTTGATTGTTAATAAGATGAAATTCCAGTGGGATTTAGGAGACTCTAAATCATACAAGAGGAGATATTCCATCTTTCTCCCTTAGAGGAGCTGGTGGGTTCAAACCACCAGTGCAACCCCCTTAGGACTACCACAGTTTCTGGGATTCCACAAGTATCCACCATCAGACTGGTAAACTTATCTTTCATCATCATCATTATTGTTGTTGTTAGTTTTGATTCACATTTTCCTCTGATTGTATCAAGGACCTTTCAAAGTGAGTTGCAGTGATAGCCAGGCACCATCTTATCCTTCTGGGCTCAGAATCATGGAATTTGAGACTCAAGGATTTGATTAGTCCTTTGGATTAATTGTTTCCATGCTTCTTTGCTTTTCTGCATTCTTCTTGGAGAACAATAGTTGCACATTAGATTGCCACTAACAGTTTTTATGACCCTTTTCATTTTCACCCAAGCATGATGCAGAACATTATCTTTGTGAAAAATATTATGTCAATTGACTTTGGTATCTCAGGCGAGTGTGGTCCAGAGCTGCCGGACTCAGAGACTGATTTCTTCAAAGTGTATTATCTTCAACATTTTGGCCCCTATGTGCTATATTTACAAATATATTTGGGGCAGTAACTATTGATAACTACTAAAACCATTTTACCAACAGATGACAAATTCTGAAAGTCAAGACATGAACCAGTGACTAATTTTAACATCACTGAAAGAAGGAAAAAATAGTCATTATGCTTGTCTTTACATAATATCTAATTTTTATGTAAAAGAAAACACAGCACTTCATCCATGATGTAGTGTTGCAAAAATTTGAAAAAATAATGCAAAATGAAGTAAATAAATACATAAATGTAATTGAATTCAATTCAATCATTTTACTAAATTTAACTTTATATGAAACACTGCAGAACATGTTAAGCAACCCCAAGGTAATACAATTAGTATATCTACAATGTGGAGTTTTCTGTAAGATCAAGGATCTCATTTCTAGAACAAGCAAATCACATAGAACATATAACTGAAATGTAAATGTTAACGATTAAAAGAGACTTATTTAAAGTGTTTGTTTAGTGTTATATTGTTGATTTTCAAAAAAGATTTCCAAAGTAATTAGTGCTGTTGAGTTGACTATAACTCATAATGACCTTATAGAAGAGACTAAAACTGTCCCGTCCAGTTCAGAGGCTGTCAGTTCTCACAGGAAAAGCTTACTTTGTTCTGGGAAGCAGCTGGTGGGTTTGAGCCATTGACTTTTTGGTTAGAAGCACAGCTTTTAACTCATTATCCCTTCAATCACCATATCCCTACACCCATACACATCAATAATGGCAGAATATTTCTTCTAAGTTAGGTCATGAGTGCATGGAAGTTCAGCAGACTAATTTATTTAGTGTATATTTAAAATAATAATAAGATTTTCCATACTTAAAAAGTTGTACTTATATTTCACTAGATGCACTGTTGTTGTTGTTTAATGCCGTCGAGTCGTAGACGACTCATAGCGACCCTATGAACGGACAGCCTGAGCACTGTTCGTACATAGAGTTTCCAAGAGGCAAGCCATTTTGGAAGTGGATGCCGCTCCTGCTTCCAGGCTTGATTTAGTCGGGAAGCTCCAGCCAACACTGTCCACCATGGGTGCCCATTACCACAACTGGCACATCACTGTCACAGGCTTCAGCATCACAGCAACCACGAGTTACCTCTTTAGAGCAACACACAGACCAGTGCTATACCACCTAGATGCATTAGATAGGTTAAAAATGGATAAACCAATTTTATTTTCAAATATTTATAAATGCTAGAAATAATACTTCATAAATATTTAAATGTATACTGCAACACACTTTAATATTAAAAAAATATCAAGGAAATGCTTTATTTTCAAGACAATTAAAACAAATAAAAGCTCATTGTCATCAAAGCAACTCTGACTCATAATGACTCCATGAAGACAGAGTAGAATATCTTAAAACACTTGAGTTTGCAAGGCAATAAATCCTTAAGGCACCCAGTTGTTGCATTGCTCTCCTGAACAGCACCTGGTGGGTTTCACACACAGGCCTTTGGGGTAGCATTTGAGCACTTTAACCACTGAGACACCAGTGCTTCTTTTGAAAGGCATGTTTGACAGTAAACATTTGAAGACATATCTCAGATGAATTCTTTCCCAGATGCTTCACCCTTATTCTGTAGTTACTATGCTTCATATCAAAAAAGAGGATTAAAATATTTCCACTAGTTCCTATAATCTCCTTAACAGTTAGGAGTACACATGTGACCCAGTATTGGCCAAGGATATGATCCAACGTTGGCCAAGGAAATGAAGATGTATAGGGGAAGAGGCTTTGCAAAATCAGATATTAATTAGCACCAGCTTGCTCATAACTGATTTCTGCTTGTTCCGACATGTTTATGTAGCCTTTACTAAGATGGCCTTAGAAATATGGAGTCTTGGCACCATGTCACTCTTTCTTGTCAAAGCTTTAACCATAAAAAAACCTATTTCCTTCACAGAGGTACAAAAACTCTAGTTTGGCACTGCTGTCACTCATGCCATTGTCTCAGTAACTACTTCCTTATATAAAGATCCTGTGTTACCATCATGGAATTCATTGTGTATTTGATTTCTTTGCATGTCAGAGTAAATTTCAAGTTATGAGCTCCAGCCTAAATATCCAGGAAACTGAAGATGTGTTTGATAAGGGCAAGGTCTTTATGGGGTAAATCTAGAGGTCAATGACTTTCATGTAGGAAGTTTGAAGTATCCATTGGGAGTCAATCTTGGAGTCTATCAACCTCCATGGTTGTTAGCATTAAGCAGTAGCACCATGTAAGTTCCTATATCCAGCATCAATTAAAAAAGATATTTGACAACAACAGGGCTAAAGAATTAATTGTTTTGCTATAAAAAAATGAAAGCAAAGATTTCACAGGTGGTACTATCCTATGGCTGTACCTACAAGCAGCTTGAACTGACCTAGATAAAGCTGAGAAGACTAAAGAGAAGAGGATGGGGGCTTTCAGAAAAGAGAAAAGAAATGCTGAAGAAATCACTCACAAGTGTTTGCAGGAGATAACATTAGACACATAAATGTTGTTGGACAACCTTGAAAGAAGTTGAAGCTGGAGCAACAATCTCATCTTACTGACTTATGAAGAAGTGGCCCTTGCTTCAAAGGGAACCTCACCAGTCCCTAGAGTTTGAATAATGATAGAGAGGTTAGTCGCCAGCAAGTTAGAATCCGGTAGAGGGACTAGAGCCCTTATGTAAAAATGAACAAGTATACATTGAACAAGAACAAAAAACAATAGCTACCTTCTGTTAATAACAGGCAGAATGTACCCCTCTCTTTGAAAAACCTAACCAGCTTCAAGGCCACCCACTTGGCAACTTAGTAACTGACATTCTATCCGGGAATTTTCTGTGGGAAAATTATAATTTCTGGTAAAAGTACTCCAAGCTGATCCAAGCACAACATTTCTATTAGAAATTGTTAACTGGGACCTAGGAACTTATCTTGTTATGTTAAACCTAACTAACATGTTCTTTAGCATACAATTCCCTAGTCTTGTTTGTACAGAATCAATTTACCTTCACCTAGATGAGGCCTTGATGGAGATATCTACACAGTCCCACCACCTGTCATAACACAGTTGTTAGACAGTTGATTGTTACCTTTTTCCATTGTTGTCTATTGCTTTAAATCACATTGCTGGCATCAGTTCAACTGTTGAAGATGTGTTTCTGTTAGGCGTTTAGAAGCTCTAGTTACTTATCTATAGTGGAGAGGTTGAGCTGTAGACCCCAAAGGTGCAATAGTAAGGGTTAAGAATCATCCTAGAGATTGTCTGGTTGGAGAAGAAACATGTTGCTGAAACCATAGTTAATAAGCTACAAACTTACCCTTTCCTCCAAGGATACCAAAAAGAAGTACAGACTCTTTTGGGTCTTTTGATAATATGTATGCCTCCCTTGTCACAGTGTTTGAGACTACTCTATCAAGTGGCTGTAAAGAATGGTAAATGATCCCTCTTGGTACAAAGATAGAGATAAGAAGTATGTTTTTAAGAAGGTGGAAGTGTTTTATGCACAACTGAAAATTCTGAATATCACAGCCTAGTATGCCACTAAATATTCCTGCCTTTTCTGCTAAGAGAGCAGAGGGCCTGTTACAGCGCATGCCTAGTACACAGGAGGCTTCAGTAAGGCATCCACCACGGTGGATTGGGGGAGCTGTACAAGACTCCACTGGTGCCATGTGGTTTCACAATGGCTCAGGGAAAAGCAATCAATGAGCTAAAAGTAAAGATTATTTTGATGGTCATCATCCAAACTCTGAACACTAACCTAAATATTTCCATTGCAGTGGTCCATTCATCTACTTCTCCTTCAGGAAACCAAAAAGCAGATGCTATCTATAGCTCCAATCAGAATGGCACATCTGGGAGAAGAAACTAAAGCTACCCATTGGATTCAAAACAAAATTAGTCACTGCAGTATACATGATAGGAGGAGAATTGATGCCTTGGAGCTCTGGTGCTGGAGAAAAGTATTGAACATACCATGGACTGCTAGGAGAACAAACAAGCAGGTTCACCCTAGAGAGGGTGAGACTAGGCTGCTCCTTGAAGGCAAGGATTCTGAATCTTTAGTCATGTTGCAGTCCTTGGAGAAGAAGAAAAGAGAGGAAGACCCTCGATGAAATGGATTGGTTCAGTGATTCAGTGACGGGGGTAATGGAGGGTGGGTGTGTCAGAAACAATACAATTTTACAGGATAAAGAAGGGTTTAGGGCTGTTGTGCATGGGGTCACCATGAGTTGGTGGCTACTCAACGGCACATAACAACAACAACAACAACAACAGTATACGTGTTGATTGGTAAATAGTTAAAGCAGCTTGAAAAGCAATACATATGGTGATTTGATGGGTGCTACACAAAATTTCCTTGTGTATTCATGCAAATGCACAAGACACCTGTCCCACATTCCTGGACATATACATAAAGAAACTTTGTTAGTAACAGAGTGGCATGTAAGTGTATCTGGCATGTAGATTTCCTGATGATGTGGCACAAAGTTCTGCTTGAAGCTCTAAAGGTAATTAACTGGTTCACCACTGAAGTGACTTTGCAAGACTTAGAATCTGATAAAACAGCATCACAGACTCCAGAAGCGTATCTGCACAGATAGTTGCTAGAGCAAAGCAACTTGGTCCCCTGAACACTTCCAGTCCTGGCACCAGAGGGTGGAACCATCTGTTGATGCTGAGTATGAATTACCCCACTGGAGTAAATGAGTTACTTTGTCCCAGATGCAGAGAAACTTACTGGCATTATGTGGGAACCCATGATACTGTTGTATGGAGACTTGCAATAATCACATCTCACTTGTACTGGGAAGATCACTGTAACCTGAATAATGCAAAGGGTCTCATTTTGGAATAGGACAAAATGGGTAACTTACAACTCTTCTGGTAATCTTCCCAGGCAAGTGCATATGGTACGCTTAGATAAGAAAAATGGGTTCTGGTAGCTTAGTGGTAAAGAATTGTGCAGTTCAAATGCATCAGCTGCTCTGTGGGAGAGACAGGCAATCTCCTTCTGTGTAATTTACTGTCTCTGAAAACCTGTTGGAGGGTCACCTATGAGTTGATTTAGACTCAATGGTAAATAACAACAAAAACAGGTAAGGGAAATGGCCAAAGCACGGACTGTTTTTACTTGAGGGGAAATTACAATTGTGATTTTCAAAGGATGAAAGATTCATCACTCTTGGTACCTACCAAACGCCAGTCTTTATATAGGTGTGTCCTACTCTCTCTTCTTACTTTCAGAGACTCCAGGACCTTCCTAGAGTAAACTCACAGCTTTGTCATAGTCTACCACAAAAGCAAAAGCAACTACTGGGTGTGAGAACAACTCCCTTTGCCTAGTGCTGACGGCATGCCTTGCTATGTGGAGGATGTGACAGGAACAGATTGCGCAGCTGTAGGAGACATATGGGCATGTGTCCGAAGCTCTCTGACTAACTCTGAGCTAAAAAGACTGATAATGATTTATTTTTTTTAAGATAGGAAAATAAACTCGAATCTTTTTCCTCCCTTTAGTTAAACTGCCTGTCTGTGTCATAATGTGAAAGATAGTAAAAGCTAAACTGAAGGTTGTGTGGTAGTTTATAGAAATGAAAGAATGTTAACTTTATTTTTCTGGGTTTTTTTGAAAAGAAACAATGAAATATTTACACAAAATTTAAAAGGAGATAGAAAAATAAAATAGGAGGTCTCAAACTTCCTGATTTCAAAACATAGCCGTCATAATCAAAACAATGTATTGTTACAATGATAAGTATATCCAAAAAGGGAATAGAATTGAGAACCCAGAAATAAATCTACTCACCTATAGAAAACAGATCTGTCAGAGAAGTAAAATCTTTTAAATGGGGATGAGAGATCTGAACATCTGGTGTGAGCAAAACAAATTTATTTTCAAAAAATTGAAATAAGATCCATATTTCACATTATAGACAAAACTAACTCAGAATGGATCTAGAACCCATATGTAAAATCTAAAACTATGTAGATCACTGGGGCTTTGGTGGGGAAACTGGGCAAATTCAGAAGCCCTAATTGATGGCATAAAAAGACTAAAAAAAAAACCCCTTAAAATGCACAAATTCAAGATGATACATTAGACAATTTGGAGCTCCTCAAATGACATTCGTATGTGCACCAAACTATCTATCCAGAAACTAAATCCTAGAAAAATATTTGGCAGAGACATATTTGACAAGAGACTCATCTTTTAAATTTACAGAAAATCCCAACACTTCAACAAGAAAAAGACAAACCACCCAATTACAAAATGGACAGAGGGTCTGAAACGGTACTTCAACAAAGAAAACATTCATATGGAAAACAAGCTTATGAAGAAGTCCTCAAAAGAATTAGCTATTTATTTTTTTCCTTGCCATTAAATCAGAATCAGTAGATATAGCTGACCCTCTGGTGGGTTTCTGAGACTCTAAATCACATGGGAGAAGATGGTCAATTTTTCTCCTGAGGAACCACTGGTGAATGTAAACAACCAGAGAGGTCTTGCCTTTGAGTTAGCAGCACCAACTCCCTACGGACTAGGCTATCAGAGTGCTCTTGTTAGCTATTAGAGAAAATACCATCAAAACATCAATGAAATATCATCCCTTTCTAAAAAGAATAAAATGACACATAGAGGCAAAAGGCCATGAATGTCTCTCTAAAAGGGCCAGAGGGAGTGAGAATAAAACAACCCCAAACTGCCCCAGAACAGAAAGCAGATAAAGAGCTTATAGACCAACCCCATGATGCTTCTAGAGCCATATCAACAGCAAGAGGTTCATTTATTTGTTGCTAACTCGCAGACTCAAAGTTATGCTACCAACAAAAAGGTTTATTAGGGAAGGAAGTTGGAGAGTTGGGGAAGCAAAGAATACCACTGAAAATTGAAGGTTTAGACCAACAATCCCAAGGCACAATTTCTCGACTAGTCTAGGCGCTGATTTCAGTTCAGCAGTCAAATCTAAATAATCCAGCAATGCTTGTCATAGAGCAGTTATATATAAATCAGTTTCTCCTTCAAGCATCTGGCAAGAACAGAAAAACCCTTTAACTATGGCCATTACAAATGCCAGAATCCACAGGTCACACCTTGCCAGTTTTGACACAGCAATCTCCCCACCACTATCACCAGGATCTCACCTAACCAGCATCTTGCCACCACAATCTTGCTTGCCTCAAGTCTACTACCTAGTGTAGGAAGTACTCTTTTATCCTAGTCCCACAGCTGTTGATGATTTGCAAGGCTCTGTGCCTGTAGTTAAGATAGTTAGAGACCAGAGGCTGCTAACTGTAATGTCTAAAAAAAAAAAAAAGCCAACCCTTAGGAACAATACCATGATCCCACACCACCAGTAAGTCAGCACACCATAAATGTTGGTGAGGATGTGGAGCAATTGGAACTCTCATGGACTATGGTGGGACCACTCTGTAAAATGGTGCAACTGCGATGTAAAGCAGTTTAGTACTTCCTTAAAAAATTAGGAATAGAAAAAAAAACTATTTGATCTATCAAACCCACTATAAGACTTATATTCTACTGAAATAAAATCTTCCATATCAATATTTATATGTACACCCAGTATTATTGAATAATTATTTATAGATACAAAGATGAAGACACAACCCAAGTATCTCAACAATAGATGAATAGGGGGGGGAAACATGTTAAATTCACATTAATAGAATGTGGGGGAAAAAAAAAGAAGTTCTAAAACCCTGCAGAACAAAGATGGATCTTGAGGCAAAAAATAATTTAGTTATAAAGAATGATATAATATCTCAATATAAAAAGCTAGGGTGTACTGGTGGCCTGATGGTAAGAAATTGTGCTGAAATCCCAAAGGCAAATAGTACAAATTCACCAAACTTCTCTGCAGGAGAAGAATGCATAATCTCCTCCTGTGCAATTAACGCAATTAACTGCTTCTGAAAACTTGCCATAGGGTCAGCTCTGGGTCAGTTAAAACTTGACGGTAAAAAAACAACAACATATTTAAAAAGCTAGGAAAAGCTGTCAACCAAAGGGTACATGGTTCAGATCCACTAGCTGTTCCACAAGAGAAAGATGGACAATCTCCCATGTGATTTACTGTGTCTGAAAACGTATTGGAAGGTCAGCTATGGATTGGTTCTGATTTGATGATGACAACAACAATAATATACAAAACTAAAGAAATGTTTACACACAGAGTTTATTTTGGTATTTATTGGTGATGGAAATTACGAAGAAGGAAGTAAATATTAGTAAACAGCTAAATGTAATGATCCCCTCCCCCCCCACCATGACCTCTAATCATTCACTGTAACAAAACTGCATGGGGAGTGTTATGCAAGACCACCAGCTATGCTGAGGAAAACTTTGGAGGGAACCAGCTATTAGATGTTTCAATTAGTCATTTTTCCCTCTACATAGGTTGGATGACTAATCCATCCGCACATTAGGATTGCTACAGACCTCCACCAGAGTTTCTTTTGACTTTGTCCTACCCAGGCACAGTTTGTCATCTTAATATCACATGCAAACAAGATTCTGCTGAAGATTATCCAAAAACAACTGGAAAAGCACATCAAAAGAGAACTGCCAGAAATGCAGGCCGGGTTTAAAAGAGGCCATACTACTAGGGATATTTTAGTTATTATTATATGGATCTTGGCTGAAAGTAGGGAAAAGCAAAAGAATGTCTATTTGTGTTTCATTGATTATACAAAGGCATTTGACCATGTGGACCACAACAATTTGTGGCTAACTCTGAGAAGAATGGAAATCCCAGAACACTTGTTTGTGTTTATGCAAAACCTATACTTGGACCAGGGGGCAGTTGTCAGAACAGAACTTGGAAACACTGAATGGTTCAAAATTGGGAAATGTGCACCAGGGATGTGTCCTATCATCATACTTTTTCAATCTATAAGCAGAACAGATTATTCAGGAGGTTGGGCTCTATGAGGAGAAATGTGGCATCAGAATTGGAGGAAGATTCATCAACAATCTGCATTATGCAGATGACACAACCCTGCTTGCTTAAACTGAGGAGAACCTGAAGCTCTTGCTCCAGAAGGTCAAGGACTTCAGCCTTCAATATGGATTGAAGTTCAATATCAAGAAAACTAAGAATCTTGCCACTGGGGTGATAGGCAGGATCATGATAGATGGTGAAGAGATTGAGATTGTTACCAGCTTTAGTTTGCTTGGTTGTACTATCAACACTCTTGGGACTAGCAGCCAGGAAATTAAAAGACAAATTTCACTGGGAAAGTCGACTGTCAGAGATCTATCTAAAGTTCTGAAGAGCAATGATGTCAGTCTGGAGACTAAGGTGCACCTGATACATGCCATGGTGTTTGCGATCACTTGCTATGCATCAGAGAGCTGGACAATGACTAGGGATGATAGAAGGAGACTTGATGCCTTTGAGCTGTGGTGCTGGAGAAGAGAACTGAATATATCATGGACTGCTAAGAGAAAAACAGGTTTATCCTAGAGAGGGTGAAACCAGGCTACTTGAAGGCTAGTATTCTGTAGCTTTGTCTGATATACTTTGGACATGTTGCAAGGAGGAACCAGACCTTTGAGAGGGACATCATGCTTGAGAGGATGGAGAGACAGCACAGGAGAGAAAGGCAATTGATGAGGTTGAGCCGTGACTGGGGTAGTGGGGGTAGGTGTGTCAAAGACAATGAGACTGGCACAAGATAGAGCAGGTTTCACAGTTGTTGTACATAGGATCAGTATGAGTTGCAGGTCACTCAATGACTCATGACAACAGCAACAATAAGAAGTTTAATGAAGGGAAAAATTGACCACAAATTGTGTTTAATTTCTCAGATATATTGTAGAGAACTCTGGTAACATTGTACCTAGAAAGTCGCAATTTTATTCTAGAGATAGTACCTCTCTGATGGCTTGTATCCACCAGTATCTCTGCAAAAGAAAGATAATCTCTTATCACGTGGTTTGCAGCCTCAACAAATTCATTGGAGATTATGTTATGAGTCAGTTCTAACTATATGGCAATGAGACTGAATTTTTTAAAGAATAAATTGAAATTATTATTATTTTGAAAATGTTTAAGAAATGAATAATATTGTAATTACAATGGCATAAAATGTTGTATTAATGATCAAATGAAAATTCAACATGATTTGTAAGCTTTTCATCAAAAAAATAGAAGGATTATATCACTTGGATCAAGTGTAGTGTTTTCTATTAGTCTGATCCCTAAATTATTTTGTTCTTCTCTTGGTTTCATAGCAGTGAGGAGATCAACAAATTCTGTGGAAATGGACTCTGATAGCAGGGAAAGCTTGGAGCTATTAACTGCCCAAACTAGGCAGAAGGTGGTCCCGCAGAACCAGATGGATCTGGGAATTTTGACAGTCAGTCAAGGCCGTGCATGCGCTGTAGTGAAGACTGAATGTTGTTCCTGCATACTAGATTGCTATCCGAACAGGACTGATTTGTAGATGTATGTAGAGGTTTTTGTACATTCCTGATGGCTGGGCTGCTGTGGCAAATTGGTTTTCCTCTTTTCCCTTTAGCTGGTAAAGGATTTTCTTGAGCGTTGGCCTTTTCCTGGGTAAGAGTAATTTTGCAGTGTTTGCCTATGTTGTTATTTTGATTTGTGCCTCTAGCTGAGGCAATGCTGCATCCACATAGAGTGGGGCCACCTCTTGGGGCCTTCAAGGGACTTGTAAATGAGAGAATCATGCCCAATGACATTGTAGCTATAGCAATCAGCTTAATTAAACACAAGAGAGATTGTGAAAATGGCACAGGAAGGGTGAGACTTCCCTTCTTTGTTTGTAGCATCACTAAGGTCAGGAGCCAAGGTGAAGGGACCTACGAACTAGTATTGCTTATTAGCTCACTTACACTTGCTACACTGTTATTAGAGAACCCCTGATGAAGTGATCTTGGAAGTCAGGGGGCCTTACATCGTATTATTTTTGCTTGCCAGACCTATAAAATCCCCTGCTTTTTCCAGTGGAGATACGATGAATGGAGAAAGACTAAAATCTGGCCCTTCTGCTGCCCACAGCATTGCCCCAGTTTGTAATCTCTTAAATAAAACTACATTCCCATCATGGAGTTCCAGCCACCATCTTTGTTCTCTTGACACTTTAGGACAAATAGAAAAGTATTAATCTGTGTTTAGAAGATCTGGTGATGTAAAAAGCTGTTAACTAAAAGATTGCCAATTCTAACTCACCAAAATTGTTCTGCATGAGAAGAATGAATAAAATAATTACCACATTAGCAATTTACAGCATCTGCCACCCAACAGAGGGACAACTATCAATTGGTTCCAACTTTAAGACAATGAGACAGAAAGACAGAGACAGAGACAGACACACACACACACACACACACACGGAGAGAGAGAATGACTTCCTGCCCAAAGTATATGAGTTAAAGTTTCACCATCTTTGCCTCTGAGGAGCACTTTGGTTAACAGATTTGCTTGTTCTTTTGGCAGACAATACCCTTTGCTAACAATTCAAAGACATCAATTCTTCTTTATTCTTTCTTATATGTTGTTCAACTTCACACACATATGAAGGAATTGAGAATACTATGGCATGAATCAGATGCATCTTTGTCTTTCAACTGACATTTTAAGATAAGAATTCAGATAAGGTTGAATTTTCATTTATTATAAGATTTACTAGAAGACAAATACAACAAGGCTACTTGGGTCAGGTAATAATCAGTAAGACTTTTGCTTATTAGGTCCCATTGTTTAAAAAAAATCTAGAAAGACTGTCTATGAAAATTAATGTATTCATTCATGGTGGAAATTTTTAGGAAAATCATGGTAAGTTAATTGATCTAAGCCTGAGTTTAAAATAAACTGTGCTGTACCTTGCTTATCCTGAGAAAACTTACTTGTATTCTCTATGATACTTCATAAACTCATTGGAGGAATAAACTATAAAAAGAAATGCAAAGTGTCTGATACCAAATAAAACTCACACAAATGGAAGTTGCTTTTAGTGCTTTTTTCATCCAGGATTGAAAAAAGTAAAACCTTTGAGAGGATAAGCAAAGTGACTGTATGGAAGAGAACAGTTACCAATATTTAAAAGCATGGCAAATAAAAATAAGATTTAAGACTAACAATGGATATCCACATCTCATTTCTTATGAAGAAAAGGTGACTTTAAAATTCATAAATTTGAATAAAGTATGCATGAACCTTCTAGATATGTTTTAATGGCGGTTTGCATTTACAAGTGCCGTACAAATTAAATACCCTAATAACATCATTCAATTATGCACAATTAAATTCTATTATCTCTCTTTTCACCCTAGACACTTTTTTGTTTGTCTTCATGATAAAGACATATTCTAGAAAACTTGCTTGCTAAGGACAATTTACATTTAAAGTGAGGATGTTGATGAGCAAACTTCAGGCAGTGCAAAAAACTGATAAGATACAAAAGCCATATACTGGGCTTTAAATAGGCCTATGACACAACTAGTAAAATATGAACTGGCATCATTACCCTCATTAAAATTAAAAAAAAAGACTAAGCATCCTTTTTTACTCAATGGCTTATGTTGGTCCAGAGGAAACGGTTTGTATGTTGGATCTTATTAGTCACAAAATTGACAATTCGATTAGTATTTTGGACAAAAGTACAGAAACGGGTCAATAAGATATATAGATGACACCTGAAAGGGAGAAAATAAGTATAGATTAACACTTTTAAGAGTTTGACAAATTGCAATATAGGCTTAAACTGGTTATTAATATTTTAGGATTAATACAAAATCCTACTTAAAGTTTTAAGATGTACAGGATTTGAAAATTGTATTTAATATATCCACTTCCTAAACAACATGCTTCTGGAAACTCTAAGAATTTTGACAAGTGTCATTGGTTGTAGAAGGGCTTTCGGCCTTTTTATTTTTTTTTCCTTTTTTTTATGATTGCTATAAGCCGTGCTCAACTCGAAGGCAATCAACAACAACACAACATATATTTTTAGGGTGAAAAATGTCAGTCCTGTGTCCTGTGTGATTTATTGTTAGGTGCTGTCGAGTTAAGTATGACCCACAGTGACCCTATAAGCAAAAGATCTGAAGCTTGTCCTATCCTGTGCCATCTTCACACTTCCTGACACATTAGAGCCCATTGCAGCAGTCACTGTCAATTCACTTGGTCCAAAGTCTTCCTCTCCTTCACTGACCCTCCATACTTCTCAGCATCATGTCCTTCTCCAAGGAGTAGCCCCTTCTAGCAACATGCTTAAAGTAAGTAAGGCAAAGGCTTAACATTATTGCTGCCAAAAAGCACTCCAACTGCACCCTCTCTAACACATACTTGTTTGTTCTTTTAGCCATACATGAGATGTTTAGTGCTCTTCTCCAACACTACAGCTCAAAGGCATTAATTCTTCTTTGGCATCCTTATTCTCAATAGTCTAATCCATAAGCAACCAATGGTATGGTACATGGAGCTGTAATGTATTAGGAACTAACAATGGCAGATAACAACAGCACTCATTCATCTTAGTGTCCAAACAAACAGGCTTTTAACTAATTGAAAAAATATAATTCATACTCAATGTATGAATGATTTTTACCTTCTTAAGAAAAGTGTCTGTTCATTATTCAATATGTTCTGGGTAATGTTTGGGGCAATGTAGGTATCACACGTACTCATTGGCACTGAGTTAAAACCAACCCAAAACTGACTCTCTAAGTTTCCAAAGCCTGTAAGGAACACAAGAGGAGATTCACCACCTATATCTCATGGAGTCACTAATGTATTTTAATAGGCAGAGGAACTCAGCCTTTGAGTTTGCAGTGCAGCTTGCTGTGGACTTCATCAGAGTTTCCTGTTGTGGTGATATGGTCTACTCTTTCTTAGATATAGCTTGATATTTAATTAAAAGGCTTGTAGTTGGAAGAGAGAAGAGTCAACAGCACAGTGATGAAAAATATTTAAAATTAATATTTCTGTCACACTGCACTAATGCAAAATCCATGCTTGGACCTGGAAGCAGTAATCTGGACAGAGCAGGAAAACATTGCATGGTTCAAGATTAGGAAAGGTGTACATCAAGGATGCATCGTTTCTCCATACCTTTTCAATCTATATACAGAACAGATAAATTGGGAGGCTGGGCTTTACAAGGAAAAATGTGGCTTCAAGATTGTAGGAAGACTCATCAATAACATTGTGTTATGACATTATGCAGACGACACTACCTTGCTTGCTAGAACTGAGGAAGACATGAGGTGTATGCTGCAGAAAATAAAGGACTGTAATCTTTAATAGGAATTGAAACTCAACATCAGGAAAACAAAGATTCTCACTACTGGGCCAATTGTTAGCTTCATGGTAGATGGAGAAGAGATTGAGAAGGTTAACAACTTCAGCTTGCTTGATGCCATAATCAACCTTCTTGGCACCAGCAGTCAGTAAATCAAAAGATTAATTGCACTGGGAAAGTCTGCCATCAGGTACCGTGATAGACTATTGAGAAGCAACAATGCCAGACTGGAGACTAAAGTATGTCCGATTCCTGCCATGGTTTTCACAATTACTTGCTATGCATCAAAGAGCTTTACAATGACTAAAGATGATATAAAAAGAATTAATGCCTTCTGGTGTTGGAGAAGAGTGTTGAACATTCCCTGGACAGCCAGGAACACAAACAGGTTAGTCCTGGAGAGAGTGAAAACAAGTTGTCCCCTGGAGACAAGGATTTTAAAACTGTCTCGCATACTTAGGGCACATGGCCAGGAAGAACTTGTCCTTGGATTGAAAGGGTGGAGGGTCAGCACAGAAGAAGAAGATTTATGGATGAGATGGATTAACTCAGTGACTATAAAAGTGATATTGGGTCTTTTGGAAATGACAAGATAGACTCAGGATAAGGCAGGGTTCAGAGCTTTTGTACACTGTTTTGTTATGAGTTGCAGGTGACTCAATGGCACATAAGAACAACAAGTGGTTAAAGTTGGTCAGTGTATCTGTATTGAGAATCCCAATTATTCAATATAACATCTGATCTTGACCTGGTTATTTGTAACTTTCCTTGGTTCCTTAATCTTGAAAATTATGGTTAGGTGCACACTAATGTAGTGTACTTGAGGTAGAAGTGAACGCTGGTTATTGGCTAGTTGGTGCATTCATTTTCACCTAGGAAAAGTTTCCTTGTTCTAGCCCATCCTCTAGAAGAATGGAAATAGGCTTCTTTAAAAGATTGTCAGAAGGAAGAATCCTAAAATTATGAAAATAGAAGCTGTGAGGCTTTTTTATGTCTAAGCTCTATGAAGAGACCTTCAATGTCATTCCACATATTTCTTGGTTATAATATCTTCACCATTTGGCTCAGGCAAAAGGGAGAAAAAGAGTAGACAATTTAATGGAAAAGGATGGTCACATGACTGACATACAGGATGTAGGCTTGTATATATAGAACATATATAT
>NW_006399782.1:16742234-16775452 GCF_000299155.1 Elephantulus edwardii | reverse complement strand
ATATATATTATAAAGAGAATATACATATATTCTCCAACCATTGTAATGTCAGGGATTTGGGACCTTAGGGTATGAAAGCAATATTTCTGAAAAAATTTAAAAGGGGAGTCACAGTATAATCAAGCATATTTTTAAATAGCTGCTCTACCTGAACTGTAAACAGAGATGAAAAGAGAATGGCTAAGGTAAAAATAATTCAATTAAATTATAACTGTAATCCACGTGAGAAATTGTGGTAGTCTGAAATAGAGTAATGGGAATGTAAGGGGAGAAGTGGGAAAATGGAAAAGCTTTTATTGTTGTTATTAGGTGCCATCAATTCAAGCATGACTCATAGTGACCCTATGAAGAGAAGAACTAAACTCTGTTCTGTCCTGTGCCATCCTCACAGTTCCTGACACACAAGAGCCCACTGTTAACAGTCATTGTTTCAACCCACCTGGTTCTTCCAAGTGTCAAGTCCTTCTTGAAGGAGTAGTACCTCCTAGCAACATGTCTAAAGTATGTGAGGCCAAGCCTCATCATCTTTGCCTTGAAAGAGCCCTCTGGCTGCACCCTCTCCAAATCATGTCTGTTCATTTTTCTTGGCCATCATGGGCTGTCCAGCACTCTTCTCAAACACCACAGCTCAAAGGCATCAATTCTTTTTCTGTCATTCTTATCCAGGTCCTGGATGTATAGCTAGTAATTTGAAAGACTATAGTCTGAATCAGATGCACCTTAGTCTTCAAACTGATGTCACCACCCCTCAGTAACTTGGAGAGGTTCCTAACATTTGTCTCCTTATTTCCTGACTGCTCTTACCAAGGATGCTACTTGTTGATTCAAGCATGATGAAGCTGTTGACAGCTTCAATCTCCTCTCCATCTATCATGATGCTGCCTATCAGTCCAGTGGTAAGAATCTTCGTTTTCCTGACATTGAATTGTAATCCATAACAAAGGCTGCATTTCTTGATCTTCCACAAAAAGTGCTCCAAGCTCTCCTTTCTTTCAGCAAGCATCTGCATAGCACAGGTTATTGATGAGTCTCCCTGCAACCCTGAGGCCACACTCCTCCTCATAGATCCAGATTCTCAGATAATGTGTTCAGCATACAGATTGAATAGGTATGGAGAGAGAACACAACCCTGACACACTCCCTTCCCAATTCCAAATCATGCAGTGCTCCGCTGCTCCATTTGCCCAACAGCCTCCTGATCCAGGTATAGTTTCCTTGGGAACACAATCAAGTGCTCTGGGATTCCCATTCTTCTCAGTGTCAGCAGCAACTTGTAATTATCCACACAGTCAAATATTTTTGTATAGTCAATAAAGCACAAATAGTCATTCTTCTGGTATTCCTTACTTTCAGCCAGAGTCCATCTGACATCAGCAATAATATCCCTGGTGCCAAAGCCTTTTTTAAATCCTGCTTGACTTCTGAAATTTTCTTTACTATGTACTGTTCCAGTCATTTTTGAATGATCTTCAGAAATATTTTGCTTGCATGTGCTATCAATAATATTGTTAGATAATTCCCACATTCTTGGAAACCATTTTTGGGAATGGGAGCAAATATGGACCTCTTCCAATCTGTTGGCTAGACAGCCGTTCTCCAAATTTCCTGGCATTGATTGGTGAGTGCATCCAAAGCTGCATCTGTTAATTGAAACAAGTCAATTGGTATCACGTCGCTCCCTGGAGCTTTATTTTTTGCCAAGGCCTTCAATGCAGCTTCTGCTTTCTCTATTATTATTAGCTCCTATTCATACAGTACTCCCTAAAATTTTTCAGTGTTGGTCAATTCTTTCTGGTACACTGCCTTTGTGTATTCCCTCCATCTTCTTTTGTTGCTTTCTGGAACATTCAGTGTATTTCCTTTAGGATCCTTCAATATTGTGACATGAGGCTTTAAATTTGTTTTTCAGTTCTTTTAGCTTGAGACATGAGAACAAGTGCTTCCATTTTTATTTTCTAATTCCAGTTCTCTACATATTCCATTATAATGCTTTGCTTAGTCCTCCACAGCTTCCCTTTTAAATCATCTGTTTAGCTCTTTTGCTTTTAGGAAGGACACATTCTTTTAATTTTCTTTTAATACTAGTTTATTTACAAAATTCAAATATATTGATTTTGAGAACAAATTCTTCCAATTTCCCTCACCCTCCCATCAAATTATACAACTCCATGATTAATCTCCCCTTCCCCTGCACATCCTTTCCCCTCTGCTTCCACCCTCCCCAAACCCCTCCCTGCTTGGATCCTTATACTCAATCTGCAATAATGATTTTATACCGTATTTTTTCTTGTGGGATTGAGTTAGTTCACTCAGCATAATGCTCCCCAGTCCCTCTCAAGTTTGCCAGTAATTTACAAAATCATTGCTCCTGCATGCTGCATGGTATTCCAGGAAGGACAAAATTAATAAATATGGTGAATGTGATTGCGTTTTGGAACATTAAGACTTGTTAACATGTACTCTTTCACATCACATGTGTTAAAAAACCTAGAGCTATACCAAACAAAGCCAAGATATTTATTATAGACCCTGGGTTCAAAAGAAATTAAAAAGGAACAAAATTTGCTGAAAATGAAATGATTCAGCCACTGGCTACACGTTTTATTGTTCAGCTGTCCAGTGGTACTGTGGAATGCTCAAACGTCTATTAAGAATCCCTTCATAGCATCCTTTTGCAATGCCAGTCTCAATAGAATTTTAATTTACATGTTATAAATTATGCACTATTTCATAAAGCAAGTGAAATCTTTTAGTATTCTAAAGTACAACACTGTATTTTTGGCAGCTGAGAGTTTTGAACATATAATTTCACATTCCTTGATTCAGTAATAAGCTTTCCAAAAGGTGAGACCTCCAGAAATGTTGAAATGAGTTATTCCATCTCCTTGTCAATTTTTTAAAAAGTAATTTCCACATTAAGTACTATTCACATACAAACTGTAATGGGGTGTCTGATATGACCACAGTAGATGCCTAAAGTAAGTTAACATTTAATCAAGAATGTTTGTTTTAATCTTCATAGAGATATTAAAGGTAAACATTCAGATACCAATTGAAACAGACTCTATATTGGTAAAAAGAGTGTACTTTGAGCCCTAAAAAGGGAAAAGGTCTCTTGTAAATACCTCATTAAAGAAAACTGAAACTCAGTAGGTGGTCTGCTTCCAAAGGAGAGCAAAATAAAACCTTTAAAATACACATCAGCCTGATAAGGAACACTCTAAACAAACTAGTAGAATTTAATTACTTGTAGAGCAGCTAGCCAGTTACAATGAGGTCACTGCTATGGATTAAATTAGGACAATCCAAAATTTTTACAGAATTCTTGTTGTTGAACTGTATATTAGAACCAATCCATAGCTCACCCTCTGGGCGGTTTTCTGAAGCAGTTATTCTGCAGGGAAGAAGATTGTCCATCACTTGAAAATTGTTTGTCATTGTTGTTTCTGCCATGGCGTCACTTGTGACTCATAATGACCCTATATACAACAGCCCTAAACCCTGCTCTATCCTGTGACAATCTTATTGTCTCTGACACACCTACTCCCATTACTCCAGTCACTTAATCAATCCATCTTATCAAGGGTCTTCCTCTCCTGTGCTGTCCCTCCATTCTCCCAAGCATGGCATCCGTCTCCAAGGACTGATTCCTCCTTGCAACATGTCCAAAGTATGCCAGTTAAAGCTTCAGAATCCTTGCCTCTAAGAAGCAGCCTGACTTCACCTGCTCCAGGACAAACCTGTTCGTTCTCTTAGCAGTTCATGTGCTAAATACAAGGTAGGAAGCTCTGATGGCCTATTAGTAAGAAGTCGGAAGAAGTGCTGACAACCCAAAGAGGCATGGTCTGAATCCACTAGCTACCTGATCTATGAGAGAAAGAAAGATAATTTCATCGTGTGCAAATTATAGTCTCTCAAACCTATTAGAGAATCGGCTGTCAGTTGGTTCTTACTTCACATCAAATAAGTTAAGTCAGATCCTGATCAGTTTAGGACACTAATTCTACTGCATGTATAGGTAGATCAGTAACTCACATTCTCATTTCTATGTTTTTTCATCTTTGTTCCAAATTATTTCCAGAGACATCAGAGTATTCCCAATTTATAATACATTGAAATACACGTGAAATATGTCATATATTTTTTCCAAACAATATGATGTTAGAACTAGTTAAACAATTAGAACAATTAAACAAAGAATACTTTTAAAAATATTCTTCATTAAATGGATACATCCTTTAATACTGAGGTATGGAATATGTCATTAGATACATTGTTGTTATGTGCTGTCAAGTTGATTACAACCCACAGCAACCCTAGGAACAATGTCTCTCAACCTTGTCTTAGCCTAAGCCATCCTCACCATCTCTGACACACTTGACCCCATTGCCACAGTCACTGTTTAAATCCACCTCCTCCAGGGTCTTCCTGTCCTGCGCTGACCTTCCATCCTTCCAGGCCTGACGTCCTTCTCCAAGGAATGGACATACTTTTGACAACATACTGACAACATACTCAAAGTATGTGAGACCGAGTTTCAAATTTGTTTCCCCCAAGTAGTAGCTTGGTTTCACCCTCTCCCAGACAGACCTGTTCTCTTGGCAGTCCATGGTACATTCAAGACTCTTCTTCAGCACTGCAAAGGTACTGGTTCTTCCTCTGCCAATCTTAGTTATTTTCCTGCTCTCCAATGCATAGTAACTAGTTGAGAAGTCCATGGCCTGGATCATGCACACCTTATTCTCTAGACTGCCATCACTGTTCATTAGCATTCCAGAGAGGTCCCTGACAGGAGATTTTCCTAAAGTCAACTTGTGTTTTGATCTCCTGACTGCTAGTTCAAGAGTATTTATTATGGATCTGAGCAAGATGAAATAGTTAACCACCTCAAACTTCTCTGCATCTATCATGATACTGCCAATTGGCCCGGTGGTGAGGATCTCTGTTTTTGTGATATTGAGAAGCAATTCATATTGAATTCTGCAGCCCTTGACCCTCTTCAACAAATGCTTCAAGTCTTCCACAGTTTTGGTGAGCAAAGTTGTGTTATCCATATAATACAGGTTCTTGATGAGTCTTCCTCCATTCCTGATGGCACACTCTTTTTTGCAAAGTCCACCCTCCCAAATGATCTGTTATGCATATAGATTGAAAACATATGGACCAAAAGACACATCCCTGGAGCACTCCTTTCTTGATTTTGAACTATGTAATATTTTCTTGCTCTGTTTGTAGAACAGTTTTCTAATCTTTGTTTAGGTTTCACGTGAGCACAGTCAAGTTTTCAGGGATTCCCATTCTTCTCAATGCCACAAGTTCTATATTTATTAGTTAATTCTAGAAATTACATTTATTTCAACTTGTATTTTATATGGATTGAGAGTTCAAAAGGATATATGGCTTTTGTATGTGACAGAATATGGTGCTAGCCAATAGAAGCTTGTTTCTCATTTTAAGAATTGTAAACATCATGAATGAAAAGATTTCAGAAGAAATATTTTTAAAACTTTGAATGTCATTGTTAATAATAAGAGATCAAAAACCCATGGCATAGGTTGCCATAATAGGGAATTTTAGGATAAGAGAATTAGAGAGAGAAAGTAAGAAAATATGAAAGATGTGGGCTAGAGATAGAAACTTTTTAAAAGCTTGCAGGATTTTAATGGGGCTGGTGTGCCTGAGTCTTTGGGTGGATCAAATGGTTAATAAGACCAGGTATTAACCAAAAAGTTGAAAGTGTAAGTCCACCTAGAATGGTCTTGAAAATATGGTCTATGGTCTACTCTCACAAAATCAGTCCTTGAAAACCCTATGGGGCACAGACAGGGTGTCCCTGACTTAGAGTAACTCAGTGACGAATGATGTGTTGTTTTATTTTCCCTGCAGGCCCTTAAAACATTAGGGTTGGACAGCATCCTTAATGGAAACCAGATAGAAGCCTTTCCCAACACGTCAAATGCAGAAGAGTATTTTTGAATATTGCTTTCGAACATTTAAAAGAGTTGGATACCTTGTTACCTTGTGACCACTGCAAAAAATGCCTTCTTTCTCTCTTAATAAAATGGTCCTTGCATAGAGATCAAGAACAGAGATTGTAAAAATGGAAGAAAAAGCACTGAAACAAAAGCATGGGAGTAATTTAAAAGATGGTAGTAAATGAAGTAGATTTTCTAGGACCCTAAGAGGTCTAAATGGTTTGTTCTCAGCTGTTCATTGAACAATTAGGGATTTGAACTCCTCCAGAGAGACCTGGTAATCTGCTCCTATAAAGATTACAGCTAAGCCCCCCTTATGCTGCAGTTCCACTCTGTAATGTGTCGGGTTGAAGCCACTGAACAATGGCAATGAGTTTGGCTTGGAGGAAGTACAGATGAGAGCTGCATAGCCCAGGTGACATTAGCCTGTCATACTCATTTATGCTGCTCTACCTTTTAAATGTTTCAGGCATTCAGCTTCAGCACAGACATTTTCTATAGCTTCAAAACGCTACTTATGCAGAAGGGAGAAAAAGCTTCCCTGCCAAAGCTCTTTCATTGTCCCTGCTCCTTCATCAGAACACAGTCTGAACCCTATCATAAAAGAAAAGTCTTGTCTAATGAGAAAGTGGGAAGACCACAGGGAAGAAGTGGAATCACGGTGGCACAAAACCAAAAAAGGGACAGTTCTGTGCTTAATAAATATTTATTGCATGTATCTGCCAATTACCTTTTATAGATTTTTATACACATCCTCTGTATTTCATCTTTTTCATGTCACAGTTTATTCAAGCCCTGAAAAGTGCACATGTCAGGTAAATCTTGATTTACATGCAAATTGCCTTTGCCAACTTCCCGTTAACTGAAAAATAGATTCAGAGGTTTATCATTTTCCTCATTAAGTCTTGATTTTTAAGGAAAAAAAAGTTCAAGTATATAATAACATTTGTAAATTCAGACAAAATTCCAAACTACAGTTTGCTGGCCCTTGCTGTGCCGGTGTTACCTCTCTCTGTCCTTCTCCAAGGAGCCCAGGTGTTTAGTTGGGCTTCTAAGTGAAAGTAGAAATATGCTGCTTTGCAGGACAAAGATCAGCAGTCTGCTTGCATAGAGATTTGTAGCCTGGGAATCTTCAAGGGCAATTCTACTTAGTTCTATAAAGTTTCTGTGAGTTGGAATCTAGTCAGCAGCAGCAGATTTGATTTTGTTTGGGATTCTTATAGAAATGACTGTTGTCTACTGAAGTCAATAAGAAAAGAAATGCCTTCATTGGTATATTTCTTTCACCATGTCTGTAATAGGACATCCTGCTAGCATTTCCAGCTTCTGATCTGACCTTAAATTTCGAACTTGCAAGCCCCTACAATCACCCAGAGTATTTATCTATGTACCTACCTATGTATGTATCTATTTTAAATAAAGACGCCCTAGAGTTCAAAATACTTAAGCACCTAGTTGCTTTGTGAAAAGTTGGTGGTTTGAACTCAGTAAAGATTTTGGTAAAGGTTTGCATCCTAGAAAACACTATGGAATAGTTGTATACTTCTATTAAGGTCTTGTTGAGACAATCAATTTTAAGACACATATAAACAATATTCTATTAAGCTACTGTTGTTGTTGTTGTGGGCTGCTGAGTATTCGTTTTCATTTAATCCAGTCAATTCAGCTTCCAAGTAAGCTAAAGTATGCAAAGTAAAACTACTCGTAGTTTTCAAAACAATGTGCTTTTCCAGTTGCTAGTTTTCCCAGATTGCACATCTTTATAATAAGAAAATGCCCATTTTTCACCCTCAGAACATGTTGGATTAAAACTGCTGACCTTTCTGTTAGAGGCTCAACACTCAATGTACTGTGCCACCAGAATCCTGGTTCATTTTCTTAGAGAACTCTGAAGAGTAAAAATTTTGAATTCTTGAAAGGGCTAGAATTTTGGAACAAAAGGCTTATTGCCAAAGGACATTTAATAGCCAGTGAGCTGAAGTGCCATGTTTGGTAGAGAGCTGTACTGCTAAGATGGAATGTTGAAGGTCATTTAAAGATGTAATGACAAACAGGTTTATATCCTGATATATTTTCTCCAGGGAGTTCTGGTGCCATAATCCAGAGGAAATTGCTTTACCAGCTGAAAGGAGGCATTTATCTGGAAGTTCAAATCCACCAGACAAGGGAGAAAAATGGGCAATCATGCCATGTGATTTGTTATTGTTGTTGTTGTTATGTGCCGTCGAGTCGCTTGCGACTCATAGTGACCCTATGTACAATAGTCCTAAACCCTGCTTTATCCTGTGCCAATCGCACTGTCTCTGACACACCCATCCCGATTACCCCAGTCACTGAATCAATCTACCTCATAGAGGGTCTTCCCCTCCTGCGCTGTCCCTCTACTCTATCCAGCATGATGTCCCTCTCCAAAGACCTGTCTCTACTTGCAACATGTCCAAAGTATGTCAGACGAAGCCCCAGAATTTATGCCTCCAAGGAGTAGCCTGGTTTAACCCTCTCTAGGATGAATCTGTTTTCTTGGCAGTCCAGGGTACATTCAATACTTTTCTCCAACACCACAGCTCAAAGGCGTCAATTCCTTCTGTCCTCCCTAGTCATTGTCCAGCTATCTGATGCATAACAAGTGATTGCAAAGACCATGGCCTGTATCAGGCGCACCTTCGTCTCCAAAGAGACACCGTTGCTCTTGAGTACTCTAGAGAGGTCCCTAACAGCAGACTTTCCCATCGCAATACGATTTTTGATTTCCTGACTGCTGGTGCCAAGAGTGTTGACTGTGGAGCCGAGCAAAGTGAAGCGTGAACGATCTCAATCTCTTCGCCATCCATCCTGATGCTACCAATTGGTCCAGTGATCAGAATCTTTGTCTTCTTGGCATTCAGCCTCAGTCCATACTGAAGGCTGCAGTCCTTGACCCTCTGCAGTAAGTGCATGAGGTCCTCCTCAGTTTCAGTGAGCAATGTGATTTATAGTCCCCAAAATCCCAATCAAGGAGCTGAAGTTCTTTTGAGTTTAATACCAAGAAAATATTGGATTTCAATAAACAATAATAACAGTATATAAGAATTTATTGGAAAGCAAGAATAATATTTTACAATGGAGAAGGACTTTCAAAGACTTCTTGTCTTTATTTCGTATTTCTGTGGGTTTTACATTTTCATAACTATAAAAAATTGTGAAGACAATCCAGTGCTAGCTGTTCAGTGGATGGTAATTAAGTTAATCAAGCTTCGCATCCAGGCTCCTCACTTGCAGGGACCTTGACGCGTGGTGGAAGCTGTTGAGTATTGTTAAGTGAAGGAAGCAGAGAAGGGAAGCCCACATTGTGACCAAGAACTTATCTTCTTTGAAGTGTTTGGGGAAATTGCCTAAAGAGGTTTCAGAAATAAGAGATAAGGATCTCTAAGCCTTAAGCGAGTTAAGGTTATTTAATTTATAATTCATAATAAATATTCCCTTTCATTAATAATTTTGGTGTTTTTAAAAATTTTATACCCTTAAGAGTTCCCTTTCAATTTTATAAACTTCAGGACTCACAAACACCAGATGACTCCTGCATATATTATGAGGCTTTAAAGCAAACTAAGATCTATCCTTTTTCATGATTGCTGAAAAAGTCTTAAACATGTATTTCAGTGAAAGGGTGATACTTGGTGAGTTGTAGACGTACACTGTAAAAAAAGCCTACTGTGGAGTTGTTTCTACCTCAGAACAGGGCTTCCTCAGGTTGGCGAAGCTGTTAATCTTTCTTGAGCAGAAATGTAGATAGATTTGAACCTCTGGCTTATTGGTTATTAGATCAACATATTATCCACCATCAGGGCTTTTTTAAAATATAATTATCAAACTACACTCAGAACCATCCAGTGAAAATAAATTCATATCTGAACCTCCAGAGGGTTTCCAGAATTGTGAAGACTGGGATTCTTTTTTCTGGAGCTATGGGTGGGTTTTAACACCAGAGAGGTATGATCCACTACCTATAACTATTTATTGTTATGCCATTGAGGTATTCAGAGACTGTAAATTATAGGGAAGGAAATTCTCCATATTTCTCCTATGGAACAGTTGGTGGATTTGAACGTTGAGTTAGCATCACAACACCTCACTACAAAGCCACCAGAATTTCTTCTCTGTGGACTGTTGTTGTTATGTGCCGTTGAGTCACCTGTTACTCATAGCGACCCTATATACAAGAGCTCTGAAGCCTTCCCTGTCGTGAGCCAGGCTCACTGACTCCAACACACCAACACCCACTGACCCCGTTAGCGTATCAATCCATCTCATCCAGGGTCTTCCTTTGCTGTGCTGCCCCTCCACCCTTCTGAGCATGATGTCCTTCTCTAAGGACTGGTGTCTCCTGACCACATACCGAAAGAATGTGAGATGGAGCTTCAAAATCCTAGTCTCCCTCAAACTGTTATACTGCCATCTAGTTGGAACTGATTCATAGTTGACCTTTCATGGGTTTTCAGAGGGTGTAAGTGACATAGGAGGAGTTGTTCATCTTTCTTCAATGAGCTGCTGGTGGATTCAAAATGGTTTGCAGCACAACACCTTAACCTCTAGGTTACCAGAGCTCCCTATATTTTTATGACTGCAAGAAAAAGCCATCCTAACCAATCAAAAAAAAAAAATGCCGAATAGAAGTTATTAGGTGATCCTGCTTCCTTACTTCCACTTGGTGGCAGTATGCAAGCAGTGCAAGCAGAGTAAGAGGACACTACGGCTAACCATGAGGAGCATCTGTGTACATCAAGGTTATATCCACTCTCTATGCTTATGCACTCTATATGCTGAGCAAATAACTTGACAAGCTAAATGAAGAAGAATGTGGTATCAGGATTGGAAGGTGTCAGCAAAAACCTGCCTCATGCAAATGATATCCTCCTGCTGATGGAAAATGAAGAAGATTCGAAGCTCTTACTGGAGATCACAAACTACCGCCTTCAATATGAGTTACATCTCAACATAAAATGAAAATCCTCATGACTGGATTAATAGGCAATATTAAGATAGAGGAGGGAAAGATTGAAAAATTTTGCCAATGACCTAATTAATAATTAATTACTCCAATGACTTAGATTCACAATAAATACTCATGTTAACAGCAGGCAAAAAATTAAAAGACATGCTGCATTTGAAAAATCTGCTCTTAGAGATTTTCTTCAAAATGCTAGAGAAAAAGATTGCCATTTTAAAGGCTAAGACGCGCCTGATCTAAACCATGGTGTTTTTTTTTCAATTGCTTCCTTTGAATCTGAGAGTTGGACAATAATTAAGCAAGAATGAAGAAAAATTGATACCTTCGAATTGTGGTGCAGATAGAGAGTATTGAAATGTACTGCAAACAAAACAAATCTGTCCTGAAAGACATGCAACCAGAGTGCTCCTCAGAGGCAAGAATAATGAAAGTCCATCTCACATATTTGGAAGCCAGTGTTTGGAAAAAGACATAATGCTGGAAAAAGTAGAGTCAGAGAGAGGAAGCCCCTTAGTGAGGTGGGTTGGCATAGTCACTGTAACAGGGGCATAAGCATGATGGGTACCATGATAAAGCAAGATTCCGATTGCTTATTCATATTTATGAGTTGTAATCAACTGAAAGCCACCTACAAAAAACAACTCAGCTCTCTCATTGTTGTGGAGTTGAAATCAGATCATAGGTGACCCTTTTTGTCACTCCAAAACTTAGGAAGGGTTTTGGGGTCTAGAAGTACTCTAAATTCTTCAATGCTTTATACTTTTCAAGAACATATGTGGCAACAACAAATGCAATTACTGATTGTAGGGAGCTCTGGTGATAAGGAGTTGTGCTGCGAACCCATAGGCACGGAGTTCAAATCTACCAGTTAGTTGCTCCACATGAGAAAGATCAATGATATCCTTATCCTCTCATGTGATTGACTGCCTTTTGAAGGTCAACTATGAATTAGTTCTGTCTCCAAAATACACAATAGCATCACTAATTGTAAGGAGCACTAGTGGCCTACTGTAAAAAGAGTGGTGGTAGGAACCCAAAAGCTGGCAGTTCAATTCCACCAGCTGCTCCAAGGGATAAATATAAAAAAATCTCCTTCCATCTAATGTAAAGCTTCTGAAAGCCCAAAGGAGGGTCAGCTAAGGATTCGTTTCCACCCAAGGGCAAAGAGTTAAATGAGTTTTATCACTGATTGTATTGCTGTTGTTCTTAGGTGCTGTCAAGTCAACTGAGATGTGTAGTAATTCTATGAACAACAGTTCTGAACGCTGTCCTATCCTGTGCCTATCATCCTATTTTCATCATCTCTGCTTTACTTGAGATACTGTTACAGTCACTGTGTCAAACTATCATATTAAGGGTCTTCCTTTCTTCCGTTGATACTCCACCTTTCCAAATACGATGTCTTTTTCCAAGGACTGGCCTCACCTCTCACATACAACATTCCCAAACTATGTAAGACCGCATTTCACCATTCTTACCTCTAGGAATTACTCTGCTTTTATTTTCTCCAAAACATGTATTTTTGTTCTTTTGACAGTACATGGCATATTTCATGGCCTTTCCCACCCAACTCAAAGCTCAAAGGCATCAATTCTTCTTCTGTCATCTTTTCATTGCTGAACTTTGAGGTTACAATGAATTCATTTTCCACTAAAAGATCAAGGATTACATTATAATTTAAATCTACGTTACTGTTATTCTGAATATTTTGTCCTTAATGAGATGTGACCTGAAGTCAGTGAACTTATTTTGTTTTACTTAAATACATTTTAAAAACATGCTAATTCCATTCTTTACAATAAATACAGTATGATTATTCAGATGAAATAAAATTACTTCAGTCTTTTGTAAATGTAATCTCAGTGTCCTCCTTCTGTTGTTTTTTTAAAATATACACCTTTTATGGGGTTTTTACATAGATAAACTTGACTTCCTTGAGAGAAAAAAAAAAGGAGCTCACAGACACTCTGTACTAAACAGACCGTTGGCAATATCTAAACAGCTGTTGGCTCTATAATACATATTTGGCTAAAAACAAACCCATCTGTATTTAATGCATTATTGCCAAAGTGTAGTAACATGCTGTTTCTAGTCTGAAAACACTGGTACCCTCTTGTAAGATGATCAAATTGAAAATCTTACAATGTGGCTTTTGCACTTCTTGGCTGTACACGTAAAAAAAGTCTAGAAATGTGCCAGTGGATGGTGGATTTGTCTCCAGAGGCTTCCATCTGGGAGGGAAGGGGGATGGCAGTGGATAGACATGAGAAAGATAATCCTTATCTTGGAAAAAGTCTTAACTCTTATTTTGCATAATAATATAACAGTATCTTATGTTTCTACATAAATTGATAATTTTGTGTAACCTTTATTGTTTTTACTGTTGAAAAAGCAATAACATTGAATGATTAAAAAAACTTAAAAGGGTGGAAATGCAATGGAAAAAAAAGATATTTTTAAAATTCTGCCTTTACTCACTCCATAGGTTATATATGGATGTGCCGTTTCAGAATAGTTATTTAATGACTCAGGTGTTTAGCATGACACAATCCATCCACACTGAGATGACAGTACATGGGTCAGACAGGAGGTGTAGTGAAGTGAAACAACTTACTGTTGTTAGATCCATTGGGTTGACTTTTACACAGTAACTCAAAAGGACAAAGTAGAACTGCTCTGAAAGCTTTCACTAGTTGTATTATCTATGGAAGTCAACGTGCAGGTTTTCCCTCTTTCTAAGAAGTTATAGGATGAGCTTGAAAAGCCAACTTTTAAGATAAAGGTCCAGTTTGACCATTGTGCTACCAAGGTCTTCATTGTAGAGTGTGAGTGTGTGTGTGTGTGTGTGTGTGTGTGTGTGTTGTATGCCATAGAGTCAGAACTAAACCTGCTGACCGTCCAACAGGTTTTCAGAGGCAGTAAACTCCGTGAAAGGAGATTGTCCATCAATCTTTCACAGAGCAGCTGGTGGTGGGTTCAAACTTACCATGAGGCCACCAGACTTCTCCGAGCTTCCTTAGATAACCCAATATAGTTTTCTGTCTCTCCAGTGTTTATGTAGAATTTGAACCCAGGTTTGCCTTATTTAAATCTGGGACTTTCACAATTTGCTACTTCTCCTTACGAAAATAATGCCATTCACAGAACATATTCCCAGAGGTCAACAGATCATAGACAACTATTTTTACTATGATTTAAGATCCCTCTGGGATTTTGAAAGCCAGATTATAACTGAGAGCAATAGTTTAGTTCAGCCATGAGTGAAATATTCACAAATGTATTAAAATGTATCTGTAAACAATTAGATTTGGGATTTCCTACCATTTTTCATTTTAAGGGAAAAAAAAGTGTTAGCTAATGAATCTTTTGAGTTAATTAGTGTAATGGAATTTTCCTCTAAATACTAGCACTTACTTTATTTGACAAAACATTGAACAATTTAGGGAAATTTTTGTAGATTTTTTCCCCTCATGATTTGAATAATGCATAGCTTTTTCTCATAATAGGCAAATGCTCAAATCAACCTCAAAGAAATCTTCACCTGTAAATGCTCTAATTAAATGAGCAGTTTTCTCTCTCCCCCCAGACCCTGCGCCAGAGTAAACAGTCAACAGCTGGAGCAGTAACAGGGAGCTTAGAACAACTAATGAGGACCCTGTATTTCACAGCTCAGAGGCTATAAAACACTTTCTAAAAAGAATTACAAGAATCTCACTTCTTTGTTTGAGTTTAAACCTAAGGAACTGTTGCTTTTAAGGGAATAGCTTCCCTGCACTAATAATCAAATTCGTGGAACTGTAAAACCCAAATGAAGATAATTTATTAAGTAATTGGTTTTGTAATATGCAATTTCACAATTCCATCATTACAATGGAGATGTGTCTGGAGTATGATTAAATGTTGCATGAACTTGGGGTGTTGGTAGTTTGGGGTTTTTAAAACATTATTATTCTTTTTCTTCTTATTTCTCAAATGAAAAAGGAATGGTAACACCATCTCTGGGAATGTTCAACTCAAAAATGCATAAGACTGAAATATATTAATCTAGTCCCAGTGCACTAGCATTTCCTTTAAAATATATATTTAAGCATGTTGACAAAATGTCACTTCCCTAGAAAGCCATTCTAAATAATTCAAATTAAACGTTCTGAAGAAGTGTGTGTTGAAACTTTTCTTTAATTCCAGTTTCCCATCTGTCTCTGATTGCTGTTTGTTTTCTTAGAAAAAAAAGAATAGTGCAGATATTTCTCAGACTTCTGAAGTAAGGAGTAAAGTTCTCGAAGAGTTGGAAAGAGCTGATAAAATATACAGGTAAAATATGCTTCCATTTGAGGAAAATCCAAGTGAGATAAAAACAAGATTGACAAGGAAAGAGAGAGAATGAGAGAAATGGAAGTGGTTGAAGGAGAGAGAAACTAAACGCAACTAATCTGAGCAAATTTAATATTTGGAGAGACAGGCACAAAGAAAGAAAAGAGAAAACAGGAGAAAAATGCTACTACTTCATAAACAGGAAGAAAAGAGAAAATATGCAATAGTAATGATTTCATTTCACAAAATAAAGCAGATTGCAGTGCTAGCTAATGTTAGTCTCACTTTGTTCTATTCTTCATGGGTTTACAAACACTGTGGTTGAAGAGTCAACCCAGCCTGCCCCTTGCTCTACCTATATCCGGCCCCCATGCCCTCAAAACTCCATCTTCCAGTGACAAAGGTGGAGACCCTCCTAAATCTTAGGGGATGTGCCTTTAGATAGTTCACCTGAACCTTGACAAGAGTGGATGGGTAAAGAGATTGCCTATATTTCTCCCAAGCAAGTGCTTGTAGACTGGAACAATTAGTGAGGTACATTTTTAGGACTAGCAACACAATTGCCTATGGATTGCATCACCAGAAAAAAAAAAAAAAAAGAGAAGCCTGAGAAAATCTTGTGTGTTTGTGTTTGTAAAAGAGTTTCATTATGTACAGATGTACATATGTACAGATGCAGCCAATACCCATCAACAACCTACTTTTTAAAAATAAGATTACTTGTTCAGACGAGGTAAAGCAGTATCAGGAGAAGAAATGAGGGCAGAGTAGGAAATTGAATTAATGACAAGACATTGTGAGTGTACTCTGGTCTTCTAAGATGCTGGAAAGAACGGGGCAGGGTTGGATCTAGAGATAGTAAAGAGAACGCTGGTAGCGTAGTCAATAGGGGATTGCACTGCTGAACTAAAGTGTGTGTTTCAGTCCACCAGAGACTTCATGGGGGAAATGTGAGTGATCTCCTATCATGAGATTTACAGATCAAGAAGGGCAACAGAAGTCAGCTCTGCGTCTCTTCTGACTCAGTGCCACAAGACTGAGTATGTCATTGTCAGTATGCCTTCATCCTGTGCATTGGATCCTAATCTTATTTTTACTTCTGTTGTAGTTCTCCTGTCTAACACATCTCTCCTATCTTTTGTCACTATCTCTTTTCCCCTCTAAATATGAAATCCTCTATAAACATTTTTCCCTATTTTTGTTTCTTTTCTGTTCCCTATTTCCTTCTAATATTCAACTATTACTTTGACTTCTTTTTTTAAAAAAAATATGGGTCTACATTCATTATCTTTTCTCTGCTCTCACTCTTAAAGGTAGAACATGACTCTGCTGGATGTCTTTACCAGGACATCCCTGTTCAGGGCAAGCTTGGCCACTGTTTGCTTAGCATTATTTTGCTCTTGAGCAAAGCTGATTAGGGAACCATGATATAAGAAGGTAGCAGTTGGACTGCTGGAATGTTAATTTCAGGCCATTTAAGAGGCAGGTTTTGGAAAGAATACAAATACAACAGCCAAGGCATTAAATGGCGTATTAACCATGTTGAGCCTTTCAAGTTATCTTCTTTCTCTGTCTCCCAGAAGAGCATACTCAATGCACTACCTCACTTACAATTCATTCTTTAGTTCACTGCAGTGAAAGCAAAACTTTCACTCCCACTACTCTTCTGAAACCTCACTGCCAAAGATTATCCAGATGACTAAATCCATGGAAACTTTATTCTTGCTTTTACCAGGAATATTTTTTCCTCTTTAACATATAAATTTTCCCCTTTTCCCCCATGAAACAACCACACTGCGTCCTTGTCCTACTCTTAAGACTGTATTATATTTCTTTACTAATTCCTCCCTATTTTTTCACTCTAAAACTCATGACTAACACTTTCCTAGTATCTCTGGCTTTTAATCTGCAGGCTTCATAATGAGGCAACACAATTCAATTGTCAATGACAATTTATACACTGATGAAGCACTTCTGCTTTGAACATTGAGCCAACTCTTGATTTCAGACCCCTAGATGGAACCACCAGCTGTGTATATTCATATGACCTTTCAATAGAAAACTCCAGCCCAAGTATCTAAATTCTTTTAATCAATCACCTATTCTCAACCAACCTCTCTTCTTCCTGTTCTCTGTTGCTTTTCCAAATAATAATTTGGGAATGAAAGTCAAAAGGGAAAAATGAGGGAGAATGTGAAGATGAGAAGGTGGGGGAAATAAAGAATCCCACAAACTAAAGAATCCCCAGAAAACTCAAACATGTTGCCTTCAAGTTGATTCTGATTAATAATGGTTCTTTATAGCAGAGTAGAACTGTCCCAAAGGGTTCTCAAGACTGTAAATCTTTTTGGAAGCAGACTATGATAAAGCTTGGTGTGACTAGTGGATTTTTGCCATTAGCTTTGTGTTAACAGCTGCTTGCTCAACACTATGTTAGCTGTGAGTTTGTCATACTGCAATTGCTTGCATTTTGCTGTGATGCTAGACGTTTTAACACTGGTATCTCAAATACGAGCAGGATCACCAGTATTTGAAATGTTGGAAAATTAGAAGTCATGAAAAAATGACATAGAATTAATGAACATTCTAGGCATTAGTGAGATGAGAGGGACTAGCTTTGGCCACTTTGAATCAGAAAATCTCTTAATAAACTATGCTGGGAATGAAATATAAAAGAAGAATGGTATTGTATTCATTGTTGGAAAAAAATCAATCAAGTTCTATCCTGAAGTACAACATTGTGAGTGACTGGTTATCATTCATAGGCATACAGGGAAGACTAATTAATACAACTATTATTCAAATATACGCTCCTAAACCTAAAGCTCAACAAGAAGAACTTGAAAATTTTTACAAAATTTGACAAAATATGTAATCAAGATGTGTTCATGATAACTGGTGACTGAAATGCAAAAGTTGGAAAAAATGAAGAAGGAATGGTAGTCAGAAAGTAAGAAATTTGTGACAAAAATGAGACTAGAAAGAGAATTATCAACTTTTGTATTTTCACTGATTTATTCATTGCAAATACATTTCTTAAAAGACAGAAATGATAACTTTGCATGTGGATTTCACCTGACTGCCCAGGAATCAGATTGACTACACAGGAATCAGATTAACTACACTTATGAAAGAATTTGCTGAAAAAAAAACTCAGTATATGCAGTTCAAACAAAGCCAGGTGCTGACTGTAATAGACCATCAAGTACTTTTGTGAAAGTTCAAGCAAGGGCCAAAGAAAATGAAAACAAGTCCACAAAAACCAAAATATGATCTTGAATCTATCCCACATGAATTTTAAAAAAGCATCCTAAGTATAGGTTTGGAGCCTTGGACACCAAAGTTCGAAGCTCAGATGAGGTGTGGAATGATATTAAGGATATCAATAAAGAGAGCAAAAGGACAGTACAAAGGAAAAAAGAGGAAGAAAAAATAAAAATCGATGTCAGAAGAGATTGGAAATTGCACTAGAACATCAAGAAGCCAAAACAAAAGGAAAAGATGCTGAAATAAAAGAGCTGAACAGAAGATATCAAAAGGCAGCCTGAGAAGACAAAGCGAAGTATTATAATAGAATGTGTGGAGAGCTGGAATTGGAGGGGAAAAAAGGGAAGAACATGCTTGACTTTTCTCAAGTTGAAAGACTTCAATGACAAATTTAAGGGTTGTGTTATAATATTGAAGAATACTATGGGGAATGTGTTGAATGATTCAGAAAGCATCAAAAGAAGATGCATGGAATAACCAGAGTCACTGTACAGAAAAAAAAAATTGACACTGAAAATTTTCAGAAAGTACCCTATGAACAAGAGCCAATGGTAATGAAGGATAAAGCTGAAACTTAACTGAAGGCATTAGAAAGGAAAACAACAACAACAACAAAAACAAGGCCCTGGGAATCAATGGTATAGGATACCAAATGACATGGTTTGACTAATAGACGCAGCCCTAGATGTGCTCACCAGTCTATACCAGGAAATTTGGAGGACTGCCTTCTCTGGTCAACTGATTGGTAGCAATCCATATTTACTTCCATTCCCAAGAAAGATAATTCAGCAGAATGTGGAAATTACCAGACACTATCATTAATATAAAAATACTGCTAAAGATTATTCAAAAATGGCTAGAACAGTACATAGATAGGACACTACCAGAATTTCAAGTAGACTTTAGAAGTGGCTGTGGCACCAGGAATATTATTTCTCATATAAGATGGATCCTGGCTAAAAGAAAAGAATGCCAGAGGAATGTCTCATTATGCTTTATGGATTATGCAAAGATATTTAATTGTGTGAGTCATAACAAATTATGGCTAACATTGAGAAGAATGGGAATTCCAGAGCATTTAATTATTCTCATGTGAAACCTATACCTAGACTAAGAGGCTGTTGTATGAACAGAACACGTGCGTATTGTTGTTATTGTATAAGATTGAGTCAGGACTGACCCATAGTTGATCCTCTGGTGGGTGAGGCAGTTAAACATACAGGAGGAGATTGCCCATCTTTCTCCCATGGAGCTTCTGGTGGATTCCAATCGCATGCCTTTGGACTTGCAGCGCAGATTCTTGCCATGTGTCAAGGTTGTTTCCTCTCTCCATACCTATTCAATCTGTATGCTGAGTAAATTATTTGAGAAGCTTGAATCTAAGAAGAAGAATGTAGCACCCGAATTGGAGGAAGACTCATCAATAACCTGTGTTATGAAGACAACAGAACTTTACTTGCTGAAAGTGAAGAGGATTTTGAAGTACTTGCTGCAGAACATCAAACAATACAGCCTTTACTATGGATTGCATCTAGATGTTAAAAAAGAAAATTCTTACCAGTGTAATAATAGGTTACATCATGATAGATGGAGAAAATATTGACAATGATGATTTAATCTCACTTGGATCCATAATAAACATCGTTGGTAGCAGAAATCAAGATATGTATTGCACTGAGAAAGTCTATAGTCAAGGATTTCTCGAAATTATTGAGAAACAATTATGTCAGTGCGAGGACTGAGGTGTGTCTTATTTAGGTCCTGATCTTTTTGATCACTGGCTATGCATCTGTGAGCTGGACTATGAATAAGGGTGACAGAAGAAGTAATGCTTTTGAGTTGTGGTGTGGAGAAGAGTACTGAATAGCCTATGGACTGCCAAAAGAACAAACAGATATGTCTTGAAGAAGGTGCAGCCACAGTGCTCCTTGGAGGCAGAAATGATAAAGCTTCATCTCACATACTTTAGGCATGTAGCTAGAAGGGGCTATTTTTTTGGAGAGAGACATAATTCTCAGGAAGGTGGAGGGTCAGCAAAAGAGAGCAAGAGATTCAGCCAGATGGATTGACACAGTGCCTGCTGGTTGATAAGGTCATTATAGGCTATACTTAACTTGATGGCACCTAACAACAACAGCAGCAGGATCATTCATAGTGGACAGGTTTCAGTTGAGGTTTCAGATTAAGATAAACTAGGAAGCAAGACTGGCTCTCCACTTTTGAAATCTTAGGCCTTTGAACATCCTATAGATAAGAGAAGAACAGCAAGTACCATAAGGAATCCTTACAATGAGAAGTCAGGAAGGCAGAAATTGTGATTTGAAAGAGGATTGGCACTTACTGAACTGCTCTACAACATTTATTCACATTCATGGAGAACAGTGTTTCTTTACTTAATTCACATTTAGGGAAAACTCTGCTCCCTCATTGACATTTACTCTTCCTTTTTGGATGTCCCCCAAATTAGGTCATACTTCAAAGAGTGCAATTCCAGTTACTTATTCTAATCTGCACTAACAATAACTAAAACATATCAGAAGCTTAATACTTATTCCTGAAGGAAAGGGAAAACAAAACCAAAACCTATAAAGATTCAGACTCAGACTTGCCAGAATTTATTTTTATTAAACTTACACAGAATATGAATTGTGGATGTGATATTCATTTTCTCAATTTACTATACAAAGCAGATACAATTCTCCTTATCCTCATTTCATAGATAACTTGTTTAAGTGAGGCACAGGGAAGTTCTGAAACATGTTCAGGTTTGCACAGATAAGCAAGCGGCAGACAAAGACTTTAAATTCTGGCAAGTCTGGCTTCAGAACATAGATTTTTAACTAGTTGGTCACACTGGCTTCTGATGGATAAATAAATGTATATAAAAAGAATGTAATTACTTGAGTATTGGGGAAACTTCCTGCATCATGTACTTGATTAAATACTTAGCTCCTTATTGAAAGTTTGGCAGTTCAAACCCACCCAGAGGTAATATGGAAGAAAGACCTGGTGATCAGCTTCTGAAAGGTCTTGAGAACTCTATGAAATATTTTTCTCCTCTGCTACTCATGGAGTCTCCATGAGTCAGAATTGGCTTTACAGCAACTAGTTTATTTGCTTTTGTTCTTTTAAGAAGACTCAGGAGTTCTGCTTATAACGTGCTCAGCTGGAAATGGAAAGGTTCAAATCAACCCAGAGATACTTCAGAAGAAAGTCGTAGCCATCTACTTTTAAAACAGAAGCTGGTTCATACTGTGAGCTGGTGCAGATTTACTGCTTGCTATCAGATGGTTTGCTCTAAAATGAACTTTCCTTGTGGGTGTAGATGCTCAAAATTTCCAAACTGACAGAAGATTCTTTAGCAATAGAACATGGTTATTCCCTCAGAATATTGTTTTGTTGTATGAGCATATGAGAAATTGGTTATTCAAAATGGGGATATTAAGAGATGAGGCATGAAGTAGCTGGCTTACATGCTTTCACAAATGTAGTTATTAGTAAGATGATTTTAAGGTGACTGCGAGGAGAGCAGACAGGTTTGTTCTAGAGAGGGTGAGATCAGGCTGTTCCATGAAGGCAAGGATTCTGAAGCTACATACTTTGGACATAATGCAAGGTGGGACCAGTCCTTGGAGAAGAACATCATGCTTGAGAGGGTGGAGGGACAGCGCAAGAGGAAGACTGTCAATGAGATGGGTTGATTCAGTGCCTGGGGTAATGTGGGTACATGTGCCAGAGACAGTGCGATTGGTACAAGACAGAGCAGGGTTTAGGGCTCTTATACATAGAGTCGTTATGAGTCACAGGCAATTCAATGGCACATAACAGCAAAAACAAGAAGGGGAAAAGTCAATTCTTCAAATATAAAGTTGTTGTTATGTCTTTTGGTTGGGTTTTTTTTTTTTTTTTTTTTTTAAATTCCAGGTCAGAACCTAATCCAGTTAGTGAAAGGCAAGGATCTCCATGCAAATGCAAACACAATCTTATCTGTCCTTTATGCCTTAGTAAAAACTGATTTAGCAAGACATTTTGTGACAGCAGATTTTGATCATGGGAATGTTCAAGGGGACACAAACTGAGATTATTAAGTAGATGCATTCTGAAAACAGAAAAAAACAAGTAAAAGGAGAATGAGGATGTAACTGGGATCTCCAGCTTCTCTGGATTGGCTGGGTAGATTTAGAGGAAAATTACTGGGGCAAGTGGGGGAAAACCCCAAATCTCCATTTAAATAAAAGTGTACTGGCTTAAATTTGCTATAGATCAGATGAAGAATAGAGGTCTCAACCAATGGAATAAAACCTGAGGGAGTTGTGAAAATAATACAAGGAAATTTTTGAATTTATATGTTCTCCTATCACAGTTCTTAGACTGAATAAATAGTAGATCCTACCTGTCTGTGAAAAAATTGGTACCATAGTTGCCCTGATTGTCAAAAAGCTGTATACTTCTCCAGTGATTTGAATCTATCTGAGGCTCTCTCCAAGAAAGAAAGATGGGCAATCTACTCCAGTAAGAATTCCATGCTCAAAAACTCAAAAGAGAGTTGGAATCCACTTGATGGTAGTGAATTTGAGTCGACTTATCTGTATATCACTATTTCTCAACACTTAAGAGTTTCTAAATCTCTTATGTAGAAATTTAATACATAATACTTTTGCCACTGTGGATTTCCTCAATTCAGAGTGGAATTCATGATGATTTTTAAACCTCATACTTTCACTAGTATAGAAAAAAAGGGCCACTTAATCACATAAATGCTTAAGCATCCAGATCTTCACCAGGTTGGTGGTTCAAATTTCCCCAAAGCCACTTTCTAATAAAAGTCTGGAGATCAATTTTTAAATATCAAAGCAGTCACAAATTCCATGAAGCATAGTTCAACTTTACAACCTTGTTAGTTTAGGAAAGAAAACGCAAAACTTGAAAAATTTTTATATTTTATAGAAGTATTATATTTACTAGGTATTAAACTCAGAATGTGATCTTTTTAACATCATCACAATTTGGAGTGAATGGAAGAACTTGTGTCTAGGAGTAGTTAACGATGAGTCAGCAAACTTGTAGTACACACATTAGCAGAAGGATATGTATGTGCACTGTTGGAATTTACTGGTACATGTAACCACACATTATTTTTACCTTTGCCTCTTTAATTCAGCAATTAAAACACTTGTAACACCTAAGAAATAAAGCTATGGTTTTCTGACAATTATCATCTCTAGATAGAGTAACAAGATCAGGGAAGACACATTCATTGAAATACCCACTGGGCCACCAACATCAGCTGCATTTGGGATCAAATCGAGCCATTAAACCACAGACCAGAGCGTCTGTGATTTGCATGAGTAATTAGAGATGATTAATAGGACGCCTTGCTTAATTAAACTTATCTCAGAAGGGCACTTCTTGAAAACTCATAAGCTTGACAATTCATAATCACCTTTGATATTTTGAGCACAATATTTTTCACTTCCAATAAAGGATTTTTTTGGCTGTTGGTTATTTTTTAAACTATTTATAATAGATGTTGTTTAATGGTACATGTCACACTATGTATTAGATATCCTAGAAATTCTACAATGATTTAGAACAGTGTTATTCTTGTGAGATGTTCTCAAGTTAACTCCTGCAATGTGCAGACCTATATACATAGGGTTTAAAGTGTATCAAAGATGATAAGGATGGAACAGAATAGAGCAAAGTTCAGATTCATTGTTCATTTTAACATGACAGCACCTAACAACAGTAGTAACAGCAATATACAGTTTAAGGAAGCATCACCCAATCCTGTGCAAGGCTCACGATCACTGCTCTGTTTAAATCCATTTACTTCTCTGATATATGGAGTCACTACGAGTGGAAATTACTTGACATATCTCACAACACAGCAATTGCTAAGACACTAAAACACATTAGTATCTAACATCAGTCTTTTTACTTACTTACTAATAATCTGTAATTTGAACAATGAATAAGGTTGACAGAAGAAGAACCCAGGTCTTTGTGGTGTGTTGGAGAAAAGTACTGAATATCCCATAGACTGCCCAAAGCATAAACAAATACATATAGGAGAAAGTACAACATGGGTGCTCCTTGGCGGGTAAGAGTGGTGAAGCTTTATCTCACATACTTTAGACAGGTTTTTAGCATAGTCTCTTCCTTGGAAAAGGATACCATGCTTGGAAATGTGGAGGACCAACAAAAAAAGAACAATCTCAATAAAAAGGACTGATGCAGTGATTGCAACTATGGGCTCAAATATATTAGAAATTATGAGTATGGCACAGGATAGGACACGGTTCGGATCTGTTGCTCATAGGGTCACTATAAGTCATATGTGACTCCATGGCACCTCACAACAACAAGAACATATAGGTGTGCTTTAAAGCTAATCCAATACCTTTTTATTAAGGGTCTTGTATGTTGAAATTTCTTCCAACTACTTTAATCGTCACAACAGATTGAAAATTTAAATATTAATTTACATTAATAATTACATTACATTCTATTCTATTCCATTCCGTTCCGTTCCGTTCTGTTCCGTTCCATCCCGTCCCATCCCATTCCATTCCATTCCATTCCATTCCATTATATTATATATAGATTCCATTAGTAACTTGGCTCTGAGAGTTTACAAAGTTTGTCACAAAATCTAGGAGTGGATGTGATATTATAACCATATTCAAAGTCTATAGTATGTCCTATTTTCACAATCACCAATGTTACCCCTTTTACATTTCAGAGTTCTGAAGCGGGTTTCTCTAGATGCATGAGCATTTCACAGGGACCAGCTTTTATGAGGCCACTCAGAGAGAAATAGTAACTATTATTCATGAAAGAAAATATGAGAGCTCCAATTGTATAGCACTCAGGTGAATTATGTGGTATACTGTTTTCTTGAAATAACTCCTGGTAATTCTAAATATCATATTTATTTAAACAAAATTTTATTTCAATTGTGATTTTAATGAATATTTATAGAGACGTTAGATTTTCATTCACTCATTGTTGCATCTTTTTCCCCCCTTGTATTCCCTTCCCCCTCCTGCAGTTCACTTTTTGTTTGTTTTGTTTTTTGGGTGTTTTGATTTTCTCCTTTATTTTTTATTTTATACTGATTTATTTACAAAGTTCAATTACATTGTTTTTTTTTTTTTTTAATATTCATTCATTGTACAGTTACCTCCACCCCTCCACCAGAATCCTCTTTATAATAATATATCTCTTATTCTGGACTGTTGTCTTACAGATAATGCCTAATTTCACATTCATTAAACAGTTCTTTCTTTCATCTGTTCCAATGCAATGGTCTCAAACATCATAGTTTAAGGAAGGATAATAAATTAATATTCCATGTATTATTAACAATCCTTGAATAGTCACTTCTTTTTTGTGAGTATTCTTAGGACATTTATTTATTTTAAATTTGTGAAAATTTATCTTCCATGCATTTATAGGCTAAATTAGTTACTGTCACAACTCTCTTTTTAAGAAGAATCTCCTTCTTATTTTACAGAGAGGTAGTTGAAACATTAGGGAGCTCTGGTAACATGGTCTGTGCTGCTAACCAAAAGGCCATATCCCCACCAGTTCATATCCACCATTGCTCCTCAGGAGAAAGATTTATGGTCTCAGAAATTCAACAGAGAGCTCCGATGAATTGGAAAACACTCAAAGGCAGTGCGGTTCAGTTTTCTATTTGAGCTGAAATATTGTTTTCCATTATGCAATTTTAATGACAAAAGTGATCCTAACTTAAGGCATGGTTTCTTCGGTCACCTCATAACTATGAGAAAAAAATAAATGTAAGGGAATACAGAACTGAAGTATGTAAACCATGTTGCTGGAAAATAAGATTGGATATATCATAGGTGGTCAGAAGGCAAATTCATCAGTCTCCCTTCTATCAAGGATAGTGAGACTTTAGCTTGCTTATTTTTGGCATGTCATCAGGAAATATTAATCCGTTAAAAAAACAACATCAGAGCTAATAAAGTAAGAAGTTGATGTAGGTGAGGAAGGTCCTTGGTGAGATGAGTTGGCACAGTAGCTAAAACAATGGATTTAAGCAAAATGAGGGTGGCGAAGGACACAGTATCTGACATATCTATATCTCTATATCTATCTATATATCTATATATCTACATCTATATCTATATCTATATCTATGTCTATGTCTGTATCTGTATCTGTATATCTATATCTATCTATCTATCTATCTATCTATCTATCTATCTCCCCTTCTGATACACATAAAGTCACCAGGAATGGAAGTTAACAAGACAGCACTAATAATAAGGTTATATCATGAAGACTCAGTGATGATCATATCAACTTTCAGATTGTCTAGGATTCAAAAATAGGTATGACAATTTTATTGTTGCCTAGCCTTTGTCAGAACTTTATTGAATTTGATGGGTTTTATTTTCTGACTTCTGTATGGAAAGAATAATGGACCTCAATAAGCACAAGCAAAGAGGGGAGGAAAAATGAAAAACAAATAGACAAAGAAGACTCAACCATAGCTGAGTTAAAACACACATACATATACAGATGAAAGAAAGCAACTTATTGGAAAACAGAAAGTTTAAACCTATTCTGAATTTACTACATCATGTTGTTATTCATCATCAAGCTGGAACCAACTTATTGTTGACTCTCTGCTGGGTTTTCAGAGGCAGTAATCATGAGGGAGGAGATTACCCATCTTTCTCTCATAGAGCAGCTGGAGGATTGAGGCGTGTGTCTGGGTTTGCAACACAATTTAATCAATAAATTCAGACAAGAGAAAAGAGAACTCCGACTACAATTTTTCTTAAACTTAAGTTCTACTTGTAAATAAATAATTTTGAAAATAGGCAGTGAAATAATAGCCTATTTAGCATCTTTTCAAAATAAGGAATTAATTAAGACATCTTTCAAGTTTGTAACTGAACAATAGCTGAAAGGCTAACTTTTGTTTTGACAGATGTCACCATCACCAAACATTTAAGCAATTGGCCTTAATTGACTGAACTATATTTTCTACCTAAATCTCTGCATCTTTTCTCCCAACAGTCACATAACAAGAACATGATGGAAGTTATTAGAATAAGGAAGAAAGAAAATAACTTAGAGAATTCAGGTAATGTCCCGTGCCTTGCTTTCCCAATTTAGAAAATAGGACTAATTATTTTTACTCATTAATGACTTGCAATCTAAATAAATTCCTCTAACACCTTGTAAGCAATTAAATGGTATTTCTTTCAAGTAAGAAGTTCTTTTTTTTAAAAAAAAAAAATCAGTGATGGTTTTTCCTCATCAGTATTGCTCAGAACTGACCTTTGGTCAAAGTGCTTTGAATCTTAAAGAAGCAAACCCAGAAGAAAAGATCAAATGACCCCAAATGATCACTGACTACAAAGCCCAGTGAAGTACTAAGCAATGGTTCTGACCTCAGGCCAACTTACTCAGGGAGAGCATCTTACAGATGTTAGAGAAATGGACTAAAATGGGAAGTCTATAGTTCTGCATGCAGCTGAGTGTGGCTTGGGAATGGAGTTAACATTTCTAAGTTTGATTTCTCAACTGGGGTCATGACTCTTGTCTTACTTGCTTCAGAAGGTCAGAAAGAGAATCACGCAAGATCTTTGTTGATCAGTGATGGAAAGTGTTGAAAAGTATAAATTGGTAAAGAGATAGTCAAAAAGAGTGCCTAGTCTGTAGGATAGCTGACTCTTTGTCTCTATACAATTTGCCTCCTCCATGGTAACATCTGAGACTTTAATTTATAGAAAGGCTAAAAGAGAACAAAACCTGTGCCAGGGCAAATGACCTACTTCATATGTGTATACTTGCCAAAGATTACTGAGCAACTGCTCTGAGATACTTTAGATGAGATGGATTGACATGGTGAGAGTAACAGTGGAGTTAAGCACTGCAGATTGTCAGAATGGTGCAGGATCAGGCCTGTTTCAGTCTGTTGTGCATAGCGTCACTCATCACTTGCTGTAAACTAGAGTTGACTAGATACCTTTAGTAACAGCAACAAGACACTTTCGTAGCTTCTTCAACAAAACTGCTGGCTATGACCCATGTTGTGTTCAGTTTTTCCATATTCTCTAGCCTGTAGAAGACATCTTCCTTTTTTATTTAAAGTATGTGAAACCAAGGCAAACACTTACATGGGAAATATGAGGGAAGTGAAAGAATGAGAAACCAAAAATCGCCAACACATCAAATCTAATTTGAAATACTCCTGTCTTCAGAGAAGAACTGCTCCTTAGAGTTTACAGGGATATAATCTGTATCTAAGCAGTTTGCAAGGCCTTTCTCCTGTAGAACTGCTGGTGACTTAACTGTAAACCTTCAATTAACAACCCAGCACTTACCAAGTATGCCTTCAGGGCTCCTAATGCTAAGGGATTCAGAGCAGAATATTTGTTAGTTATGACATGTTGTTGTTATGTGATATCCAGTCAGACAGCTCTGAACTCTGCCCTGTTTTGAGTCAATTTCACTGTCTTTGATACAGCTGCCCCCATTGCTCCAGTTACTGTGTCAATCCATTTCATCCAATGTCTTCCTTTTCTGTTCCATCCTTCCAAGAATGGTGTCCTTCTCCAAAGACAAGTCCCTCTGAGCAATATGTCCAAAGTATGTGAGATGAAGCGTCAAAATCTTTGCCTCCAAAAAACAACTTGGCTTCACTCTCTCCAGGCCAAACCTGTTTGTTCCCTTTGCAGCCCATGGTATTGTTCAATACTGTTCTTTAGCACAACTCAGAGATTCTTTTCTGGCATCCTTATTGTCCAGTTCTTTGATGCATAGTGAGTAATTTTAAAGACGATGGCCTTTCTTAGTTTCCTTAGTCTCTAGACTAACATCATTGTTCTTCAGCACTCTGGAGAGGTCCCTGACAGCAGATTTTCCCTATGTAATTTATCTTTTGATTTCCTGATTACTGGTGCCAAGAGTGCTGATAGTGGAACCAAGCAAGCTGAAATTGTTAACAATCTCAATCTCTTCTCCATTTAACAAGATGCTGTCACTTGGCACAGAGGTGGGAATCTTTGCCTTTTTTGATGTTGAGCTTTAGTCCATTAATGTAGGCTACAGTCCTTGACTTTCTGCAGCAAATGCTTCAGGTCCTTTTCTGTTTCAGCAAGCAAGATTGTGTCACCTGAATAACACAGGCTGTCAATGAGTCTTCCTCCAATTCTGATACCACATAACTCCTCATAAAATTCAGCCACCTTAATGATCTGTTCTGAATGAAAAGGTATGGAGACAGGATGCATTCCTGACATTTTCCTTTCCTGATTTTAAATCATGCAATGTTTCATTATTCTTTCCAGACAACAGCTTCCTGGTTACAGGTTTCCCTTGAGTGCAATCAAGTGTTCTGGGATTCTCATTATTCTAAAGAATTTACAACTTGTTGTGATCCACACAGTCAAATGTCTTTGCATAGTCAATGAAACAGATAAATATCCCTCTGGTACTCTATTTTCAGCCAAGATCCATCTTACATTGGCTATGGAGTTGCTGGTGTCACAGCTTCTTGTAAATTTAGCCTATATTTCTGTTGCCTCAGTCACTGTTTCAATCCATTTCATTGAAAGTCTCCTCTTTTGCTGTCCTTCTATGTTTCCAAGCATGATGTCCCTGCCCAAGGAATAGGCTCTCCTAGCAATATTCCTAAAATATGAGAGATGAAACTTTGCTGTGTTCCTCTCCAGGGAGCATTCTGGATGCATGTTTTCCAAAACATATCTCCTTTTTCTTTTGGCAGTTTATGGAATATTCACTACTCTTATCTAACTCCACATTGCCAAGGCATCAGTTCTTCATCTGTCATCATCATTCTTTGTTCAGCTGTTAGATGCCTAGCAAATGATGGAAAAAACTGTGGCCTGAATAAGGCATTCCTTAGTTTTCAAATGGATATCATTGCTTTTCAGTATTTGGAAAATGTCCTTGACAATGGACTTGTACAATGCAATATATCTCCTGATAGTCTGACTGTTGATATGAGGGGTGTTGATTATTTATCCAAGTAAGATGAAATTATTAACAACTAAAATCATTTCAAAGTGCCTTTGTTTATTTGATGTTGATATGTAATACATATTGAAAGCTGTACAACAATAATCCTTGATCTTCTGTAGCAAGAGTTTCAAGTCCTCCTCACTTTCAACAAGCAAGACTGTGTCAGCTGCATAACACATGATTGTTGATGACTATCCCTCCTATGCTGATGTCATGTTCCTCTTCCTGGAATCCAGCTTCACAGATTATTTGTTCAGCATATAGATTGAATATGTATGGAAAAAGAATACAACCCTGACACACAGTCTTCCTGATTTTAAATCATGTAGTGTTCCCTTGCTCTGTTCAGACAACAGCTTCTTAGTCTAGATTAGATTTTGTATAAACATAATTAAGTGTAATAAAATTTCCATTCTTCTCTATGTTAGCCATAAATTTTTTATGATTCACACAGTCAAATGCTTTTGCATAGTCAATAAAACACAAGTAGACATTTTTCTATCGTTCTCTGCTCTTTCTATAAAGATCCATCTGACATCAATCAACAATGAGATTGCTGGTGCCATGGCCTGTCCTAAATCCCACTCCAGCTCCTGGCAGTTCTCTGTAAATGTACTGTTCTAGCTGTTATTGGATGAACTTCACCACTTGCGTGTGATATTAGTCATATTGCTCAATAATTTCTTAGGCATGGGAACAAATAGGGATCTCTTCTAGTTGTCTAAGCAGCTATCCTCCAAATTTTCTTGTCCAGACTGGTGAGTATGTCCATGGTTGCATCTGTTAGTTGACATATATCAATTAACATTTTATTAATTCCTGAGCCCTTATTTTTTGGCAATACTTTCAATGCAGCTTGAACTTCTTCCTTTATTACCATTCACTCTTGTTCATTACATCTTGTAAGTACATCTTGAAATTTTTCAGTTGACCAGTTCTTCTTGGTACAACAATTCCTTCCATCTTCTTTTGATGCTTTCTGGATCATTAAAGATTTTGACCATAATAGTTCTCAGTATTGCCATTTGAAGTTTTAATTTATCTTCAGTTTAAAAAAAAATGCTGAGTGAATTTTTCTCTTTTTATTCCTTGACTCCATCTCTTTGTACATTTTGTTACAAGATTTTGCTTTGTCTTCTGTACCTGTCATTTAAAGTCTTCTGCTCAGAACTATTACTTCTACATTCATTCCTTTTGTTTTGGCTTTCCAACACTCTAATGCAATTTGCATAGCCTCTTCCAACATCCATTTTCTTTTTTTTTTCTTCTTTCTCTTCTGATTTTGTAGGGAGCTCTGGTGGTCTAGTAGTAAAAAACTGTGCTCTGATTCCAAAGGCATATGATTTCAATCTACCAGCTACTTCATGGGAAAAGGATAAGCAATTTATGCCCTGCAATTTACTGACACTGAAAACCCACTGGAGAGTCAGCAATCAATTCTATTCTGTCTCAAAGGCTCACAACAACTATAACTGTGTTGCAATGACCATTGGCTCTCTTTGTGAATGATATCCTAGTTGTTACCCCACAGCTCCTCTGGTCTTTAATCATTGGTGTTCAATGTCTCAAACCTATTCTTAAGATAAGTTTTAAACTCAGGTGGAATAGTCTCAAGATCATATTTTCTTATATTTGTGGCCTTAATAAATTCTTTCTTGAATCATTTTAATTCCAATATTCAGCTAAACAATACAGGCAATAAACTAAGCTAATTTCTTAGCAATAAACAAAAGAAAACAAAATAGAAGCAACTAAAAAATCCCAAGAAAGATGTTGTTGCTTGAGCAATACAAGTTGTCTTATTATTTTTTTTAAATACTAGAAGTTACCTGGATATTACAGGAAATACTTAAGAGAGAGAGAGGAGAAAGAGAGAAAGGAGAGAGAGGAGGAAGAGAAGGAGGAAAGGAGAGAAGGCGTGAAGAAGAGGGAGGAGCAGAGAGAGGGAGAGGGAGAGATGGGAGAGAGAGAATGAATGAATGAATGAATGAATGAATAGGTATATATACTTACCAAGTGAGTATATGGGGGGAAAGTCTGAAAATAGAAACCAGACTATAATGGTTATTTGTTGAACACACTTTCTAAGTCAATGAATTTATTTTAAAGACGACAAAACTGAGACCCAAGAACATTGTCTGAAAGTTTACCAGTTTTGATAATAATGGAGAGAATAATTGATCTGTCCTTCATATGTGTTGTTGTTATGTGCCATCAAATTGACTGCAACTCATAGCATTCCTAAGTACAACAGCTCTCAACCCTGCTCCATCCTGAGCTAACCTTATTGTCTCTGTCACACCTGCCCTCATTACCTCAGTCACTGTATCAATCTATCTCATTGAAGCTTTTCTTCTCTTGTACTGTCCCTCTACCTTCACATGAAGTCCATCTCCAAGGACTGGTTCCTTCTTGCACCATGTGCAAAGTACCTCAGATGGAGCTTCACAATCCTTGCCACCAAGGAGCACCTTGGTTTCACCCTCTCAAGGATGATCTTGTTTGTTCTCCTGATAGTCCATGGTATATTTAATACTTTTCTCCAATACCACAGCTCACTGCATCAATTCTCCTTCATCTTCATACATAGAAAATTAAAACTTTACTAAGTGGCAGTAGTCAGAACAGAGTAGGGTAACACTGCA
>NW_006399782.1:16738990-16741270 GCF_000299155.1 Elephantulus edwardii | reverse complement strand
AGAGGGCCTTCCCCTCCTGCACACATATTTAAAAATTTTATTGACAATTGACCAATTCTTTTATTTTATGATTATGAAATACTTTCCTTCAGGACTTTCTAAACAACAGTGTATAGAGTTATGCTTTCACCTTTGTCCTTGACTTTCTTTTTCTGGAAATGTTTTGGCTTCTCATTAATTGGGTCAGTAAGCAATCATTAACAATAATAAACAAAAGCACTCATTAAAATAATCTTCCCTCCTGTATTTTCAGAATTGGAATTTTGTTACATTTCAGTTGCACATAATAGCATATATCCACAATGTAATTTCCTGCCCTAAGACTAAATGTGACATTGGTTTAGTCTCTGGGTCGTGCTCTCTATTCTGGTTCATTCCAATTAGTCAGAAGCACAATCCCTAGATGCTTTGCTTCAGTGATTTCTGGGAAGCAAGACAGAAAACAGCTAGAGTCTTAGCAAACTGGAAACAAGGAACTGAATTATTATTTAGGAATAATTTCCTCCTCTTCCTACCTTAACTTATCTCCATCTGCCAAGAGCCTATTTGGAGTTTTTACAGAATAAGATAATTGAGAACTAGTATCCCTCCAAGATATGCCCACCACGCATGGGAGCAAGGAAGATGTTGTTTCCAGAGCAAAGAAGAGAGTTTTTAAATAATTTATCTGGCAAGAGTGTGAGAGAACAATAAGCTAGTTTCCAGAGACTTGTAAGCCTTAAAAAGATGCAAAAGGGAACCAAGGAAGGAAAAAAAAACCCAAATATCTTATTTTTTAAGTGATCCAGAGGAGACTCATCCTAGTACTACATCAGACATACAGAAGGTGCTCACTAAATTGTTTGTGGAGTGAAGTGATACTGGCTGATATTGTACTGAGGGGAGAAAAATATTTTGGATGGATGTTTCAAAGCTCAGAATTGTCTCAATGAGAACTCAAGAGGAAATTCTGAAAGTCACTTAAAAATATGAAAAATATGATTTATATCCTCGTGTATTTTTTCCAGAACTCTTATTAGTTAACATCACCAGCAACAAACCATATTACTGCCAAGGCATTTCTAGTATCATGTTTGGCAGAGTGGAGTGGTGCGAAGAAGAGAAAGACCTTTGATGAGATGGCATGATTGGTTTTTCCTTGCGCATGAAATAAATAAGTAGGAACTGCAGTCAAACCTGAGAAAAATCTCTGTGGGCTTTGGAATCACCATTGGGTATATGAGATATTGGTGCTAAAACTCTATTAACCTCTGCTACTGTTTTAATCAACAAAGCCTCATATTGAGATCTCTAATGTGGACTGAATGTTGAATGGAGAATTTTACTCACCTTAACATTTATGTGATATGTGCAGAAAATCAATAATTTGGTTTATGTTCATGAAAATAGGCAAGAAAAGACAAGGAATGGTTTAAACTAGAAAGTAAGGTACTTTTGTGTAAATATCTAAACTCAGAATATATATGTATGCATACACAGTTTTTTTGTGTTATGTCTAATTTTTCCCATGTACCAAATCCAAAGAAATGAATCACAAGTTGTCCAAAAGAAGATGAGGGGTATTTTCTGCACTGAGTCAGATATGTCTGGCCATTTCCTTGTACATTCATACAAACATGTGCACAAACCCTTAGAATCATAAACTGCTGTTGTTATGTACCATCAAGTCAGAACTGATTCACTGCCGACCCTCTAGCAGGTTTTCAGAGGCAGTAAATTGCAAAGGAAATTGTTATCTTTCTTCTGTGTAGCAACTGGTGGATTTGAAAGGCATGCTTTTCAGTTAGCAGCATATCTTGTTACTACTAACCTACAATAATGAGTACATATATCCCGTAAATTTTATGTCACTGTTATTTAATAACAGTGTTATTCCATAGGCTCTGAGAGTTATTACAAATCTTTAGTAATTCATTCATTCAATCATTCATTCTCTCTCTCTCACATACACACACACACACACACACACACACACACACACTACATAGCTATATGCTATTGTTAGTTGCTGTCAGTTTAACTACAATTTGTAGCAACCCTAGGAACAACAGATTGGAACCTAGCTGCATCTGCCACCATCCTCAGGATCTTCACAATACTGAAGCTCACTGTTAGAGTCATTGTGTTCCAGACCCTTCACCTTTCCCAGCATGGAATGCTTTTCTATGGATTCAATCTGCTAAAGGGATTCAATTCCAGAACATTTAATTGTGCCCATACAAAGTCTATACCTAGACCAGGAAGCTGTTGTCTGAATGGAACAAGGGAACACTGTATGGG
>NW_006399782.1:16705794-16738615 GCF_000299155.1 Elephantulus edwardii | reverse complement strand
TAGCATTTGTCCCTTTGTGACTGAGATACCTCACTCAGCATAATGTCCTCCAGGGTCACCCATTTTGAATAATATTGCATGAGTTCCTTGTTTTTCAGTGCAGCATAGTATTCCATTGTGCGAATATACCACAGCTTCTCTACCCATTCATTTGTTGTTGGGCATTTAGGTTGGAAACAACACTGTATGGTTTAAAATCAGAAAGAATGTGCAACAAGGGTATATTCTTTCTCCATATGTATTTAATCTGTATGGTCATTACATAATTTGTGAAGCTAGATTTTATGAAGAAGATTGTGAAGAATGTCAGAGGAAACCTCAACAACTTGCACTATCCAAATGATATAAACTTGCTTGTTGAAAGTGAGGAGAACCTGAAATGCTTCTTGCAGAATATCAGACTACAATTTCCAATATAAATAATTGCAACTTAAAGTAAGAAAGACTAAAGTCTTTACCACTGGGACGATGGACAACATCATGATAGATGGAAAAAGGATTCAAATTGGTAATAATTTCATCTTACTTGGATCCATAGTCAACACCTCGGGACCAGCACTGGAGAGGCACTCCTTTGTCCAAGTCCATTATCAGGGATCTCTCCAAAACACTGAAGAACAATGATGCTTCAACAATAAGGTATACCTTATTCAGGCTGTGGGGTTTTTTTTAAAATTATTTGCTATGCATCTGAGAGCTGGACAATGAATACGAATGACAGAAGGAGAATTGATGCCTTTGAGCTGAGGTGTTGGAGAAAGGACTGAATATCCCATGTAATGATGAAAGAATGAAAAGGAATGTTTCAGAGAAGGTGCAGTCATAATGCTCTTTGGAGGTAAGGATGGCAAAGCTTCATCTCTCATACTTCGGACATGTTGCTATAAAGACTATCCTATTATGCTTGGAAAGGTGAAGGTGTCAATGAAAGAGAGGAAGACCTCGCTGAGATGTGACAGGGTGACTGCAGCAAGTGTATCAGAGATAGTGAGGATGACACAAGATGGGACAGGATTCAGATAAGGATTAAAATAACCCCACAAAACGCTCATATTATTGTCTCTGAGTGAAACAATCTCATTGTTGACCTTCTGGCCGTTTACAAGAGGCTGTGATGTAAATCACACAGGAAGAGATTGCCCATCTTTCTTTTAGGGATCAGCTGGTGGATTTGAACTGTCTCTCTAGAGGTTGGCAATGCAACTCCTTATCCACTAGGCCACCACTAAAGACATTATTGCCATATATCTAGGCTTCTCCAATGAGGAAAATATGGACCCATATGGAATAAGAAAAAGTTAGCTGTTTTACAGACATATGATGGTACATATTGGCACATTGTGTCATGGAGTTATGTACAGTCAGTTGTTTGTTTGTTTTTAATTTTTTTCTTTAAAAGAGAGGTGATGTCAAGGCAATCTTTTTCTAGGGACTTGTTTTAGATCCTTTGTGGCTGTAATCAATCCTTCCCCTCCCCTCTTCATTTTTGTTAGATTTTTTTTTCTTTTCTGTCTTTTTTATTTTTTCCTACCTCTCTTTGGAGGAAATAGAAGATTTGTACCAACTTTTTCAGTCAGAAGTTGATCAAACATGCAATCAAGATAAATTGATAATAATGGGCGACTGGAACACAAAAGTTGGGAACAGGGAAGAGGGATCAATAGCTGGAAAATACGGGCTCGGTGAGAGAAATGAGGCTGGAGATAGAATGATAGAGTTTTGCACATTCAATGATCTAGTCATTGCAAATACCTTTTATAAGAAGCATAAAGGCAGGCTATACACATGGATCTCACCTTATGGCATGCATAGGAATCAAATAGATTACATTTGTGGACTCAGTGGAGAAGCTCAATATCAGCAGTGAAAACCAGGCCAGGTGCTGATTGTGAGACAGACCACCAACTACTCATATGTAAGTTCAAGCTGAAGTTGAGGAAGATGAAATCAAGTCACAAGAACCAAAATTTGATCTTGAGTCTATCTGACTCAAATTTCAAAACCATCACAGGAACAGGTTTGAGGCCTTGAGCACCAATGAGTGTAGGCCAAATGAGCTCTGGGAGGATATCAAGAAAATCATCCATGAAGAATGCAAAAGATCATTACAAAGGCTGAAAAAGAAGAAAAGATCAAGATGGATGTCAGATGAGACTCTGAATGTTACATTAGAGCACCGAGAAGCCAAAGCTAAAGTAAGAAATCAAGAAATCAAAGAGCTAAACAGAAAGTTTCAAAAGGCAGCCAGAGACGACAAAGCAAGATACTATAATGAAATGTGTAGAGAGCTGGAGTCAGAAAATTAAAAGGGCTGAACTCGCTCAGCGTTTCCTAAGCTAAAGGAACTGAAAAACAAATTCAAGCCACGGGTGGCAATATTTAAGGATACTTTGGGTAGAATGTTAAATGATCCAGGAAGTATCAAGAGAAGAGGGAAGGAATACACAGAGTCACTCTATCAGAAGCAATTGGCTGACACAGAAGAATTTCATGAATGACATACAAGCAAGAGACTATGATGATCAAAGAGGAAGTTCAAATTGCTCTGAAGGAATTGGCAAAAAACAAGGCTCCAGGAGTTGACGGCATACCAATTGACATATTTCAACAGGCAGACACTGCCCAGGATGTGCTCACTAAGTTGTTCCAAGAAATATGGAGGACAGCCAGCTGGCCTACTGACTGGAAAAGGTCAATATGTGTTCCCATTCCAAAGAAAGGTGACCCAACAGAGTGTAGGAATTATCGAACAATATCATTAATATCACATACAAGCAAGATTCTGCTGAAAATTATCCAAAAACGTTTGGAACAATATGTCAACAGAGACCCGCCAGATGTGTAGGCTGGATTTAGAAGAGGTCGTGGTTCTAGGGATATTATAGCTAATGTTAGATGGATCTTGGCAGTAAGCAAAGAATACCAGAAGAATGTCTATCTTTGCTTCATTGACTATGCAAAGGCTTTTTACTATGAGGACCACAACAAGCTGTGGCTGACTCTGAGAAGAATGGGAATCCCAGAACATTTGATTCTGTTAATTTTAAATCTATACTTGGACCAAGAGGCAGTCATCAGAAGAGAGCAAGGAGACACTGCATGGTTCAAAATCAAGAAGGGGGTCCGTCAGGGATGTATTCTGTCTCCATACCTTTTCAATCTGTATGCATAACAGATCATCTGGGACACTGGGCTGTACGAAGAGGAATGTGGCATCAGGATTGGCGGAAGAGACATCAACAATCTGTGTTATGCAGATGACACAATCCTGCTTGCTGAAACTGAGGATGACCTGAAGCACTTGCTGCAGAAGGTCAAGGACTGCAGGCTCCTATGTGGATTGAAGCTCAACATCAAGAAAACAAAGATTCTCACCACTGGGCCAATTGGCAGCATCAGTATGGATGGTGAAGTGATTGAGATAGTTAACAGTTTTAGTTTGCTTGGCTCCATAATCAACACGCTTGGTAACAGCAGCCAGGAAATCAAGAGACGAATTGCATTGGGAAAGTAGGCCCTGAGTGATCTCTCAAGAGTACTGAAGAGCAACGATGTCAGGCTGGAGACTAAGGTGCGCCTGATTCGGGCTGTAGTCTTTACAATTACTGCTATGCATCAGAGACTTAGACAGTGAATAGTATAGAAAGAGAATTGATGCCTTTGAGCTGTGGTGCTGGAAAAGACTGTTGAATATACCATGAACTGCTAAGAGAAGGTGAAGCAGGAATGCTCTTTGGAGTCAAGGATTCTGAAGCTTTGTCTGACATATTTTGGGCATGTTGCAAGGAGGGACTGGTCCTTGGAGAGGGACATTATGTTTGGCAAAGTGGAGGGGCGGCGAAGGAGAGGAAGACCTTCTATGAGATGGATAGATTCTGTGAGTGGAGCGGTGGGAATACATGTGTTTGAGTTGGCTAGGTTGCCACAGGATAGAACAGCGTTTAGAGCTCTTGTATATAGGGTCGCTATGAGTCACAAACAACTCGATGGCAACAACAACAACTTTGGCATTGTATGGCTTTGTTAGTAGCAAGAGTTCTCATTATAACTGGCTGCTCTGGTACATTGCCTTTGAGTCAGAACTGTCTCCTACGTGATCCTCCAGTGAGTTTTCAGTGGCTATAACTCACCTGGGAGGAAACTGCTCATCTTTCTCCCATGGAGCAAATGGGGAGTTAGGACCTCACACCTCCAAGTTGAAAGTACAACACTTTACTCACTAGGCCACCAGAGCTCCTTTATTATAATGCACAGGACAGAGCAGAGTTTAGGGCTGTTGTACATAGGGTCGCTATGATTCACAAGCGACTCGACAGCACATAACAACAACAACAACAATACTAAGATATTTACTCTTTAGTCTTTAGGATTTCTAGCATTACCGCCAAATATATACACATTAACTTTCTGCAATCATTCATCAGTACTACCATTCACCACCCGCAAATGATATACTCCCTGAGTGAGAATATTTTCATGACTTTTTTTTAAATTTTCTATTGACTCTCAGCTACACAGCCATTGTTATAATGCTCTAATACTGATTAGTAGCTCATTGATGGATGCATGCCAAACAAAGTCATCTTTAGGTTGAAGAGAAAAGCCTAGAATTTCTTATAACCTCAAGTGTGAAATACTTAATTAGCAGTAACTTCCAAATTATTGAAGAGTATTCTCTTTTATATTATTACTTTTATCTTAAAATTACATCACAATGAGCCTCTTTACTAAAGAGAATAGAATAAAATAATTCATTTTGCTACTAAGCCTAAGGTGAAAACATCAGGTTTAAGGAAATAGATAAATAAAATAATTTTTCGTATTAAAATGAGTACACACGGTCTAGCCTGGAGATAGTCACCACTCTGGGTGAAAATACATGTTTCACTGGAAAAATAAAAAAACCAAAACAAACAAAATCTCTTTTTATAATTAAAAATCCATTTTCTTCTTTTTAAATATGAAAAATACAATAAAGTATCTGATACAACAATGAATGTTAATTCCATTCTCTTTATTTCCAGCACTTATGGGAATGCAGAAAGACTACAATTTGTGTAACTTCTGTGAATGGAAAGATCATCAGATTCTATCCTTCAAATGTTCGTATACTTGGTTTTAGAACAGTAGACACATTTAAAAGTGAAATGGATTGTTATAAGTGGTCCTGGTAACTAACCAGCTTAAATTGCACTAAATCCAGGCAAAATAAAACATAGGGTCAGGCTACCAATCACGGATACATATTACGATTGAGTCCCAGGATTTTCATGGCTATAATATTTTCATGATGATGCTTTTGAAATGTAAACTTTGAGAAAGGTTACTTTAAATTGTGTTAACAAGATTTAATTACTTCATGCATTGTAGACTTCATATCAAAACTACTTTTCCTGAACATATTTCTCTTTGATGAGGAAGAAAGTGAAAGAGAAAGCATGGAACCACTTATTGAAAATTTACATCTACAAAAACACTCACCGCCTTTGGATTGCCTTCGATAATCTACAAATAGATCTACAGATCCTTGTCTGATATTAAAATTGAGTAAATTCCATGTGGTTATGGTAGAACCACACTTCTCTTGACTATGAAGTGAAATTTCAGCACTGTTATCAATTCCGTATTATTTAACTTGTCAATGCATTTTTAAGAATACTTCTAACTTTTCTATACTACTCAACTATCCAGCAAAATATAATCTTACTTTCTTGTCAATTAATGACTTCAACATTAAATTATGAAGGCAGAAGCATTCTGAATTAAATAATCCTTACCCATCTTCCATCAAAGCTACCAACCAGCCTATATATCCCTCAATGTCCTTCTTGCTTGTTAAAATTTATCAACTGGCACTTCTCTACAAATCCACCTTCTATATGTGTGCCTAGGAGGCTGTCCCAGGTCCACTTATTCAAGGATTTCAATATCCATCTCCTTTCTCTCTTTTACATCAACAATAACCTTCTCTCTGCTACATAATTATTATTATTAGTTTATAAACATGATAATGCATTGTATCACCACGTGGCAGAGGGTCTTCCTCTCCTTTGTCAACTCTCCATTCTTCCTAGCATCATGTTCTTCTCCAATAAATAGACCCTCCTAGCAACATGCCCAAAGTATATGAGGTAAAGCCTCATCATTCTTGTCTCCAGGAACACTCTGGCTGTACTCTCTCCAACACATATTTGTTTGTTCTTTCGGTCATCCATGGGATGTTCAGTGCTCTTCTCCAACACCGCAGCTCAAAGTCATAAATTCTTCTGTCATCCTTATTCATTGTCCAGCTCTCAGATTAGCAAGTGATTAGAAAGACTACGGACAAGATAGAAGTTTATCTTCTATATCTATCGTTTTTTCATTAAGTTTCTTTCTTCAGGTATAAAGGAAGGTGAGATGGCTTATCTTTATCTACTCTCCAGTGCCTAGGCCAACACCTAAAGTCTGATGGACAATGAATATTAAAATAAAATGTGTTCTTTAAGGTAATTTATGCAAGATTCTGGTGTTTTCAAAGAAAATTGATCTGTAGGTGCCAGTGATGCTATGAAGTTTTGAAGCTGATGCAACAAAAATAACTGTGTGTGTAGCTTAATTTAACAGGGTTTAAATACTTTCATAAAATCAGCTCTGTGACCCTGTAAATATAGTTGGAGCAATGAATTATCTATGAGGAATTACTCTAAGCTTGGCAGTCCACATCTGATCCCTGACAACTCCCTTTACCTAAAAACACCAAATCCTCTAATTCTCAAATTACAAAACATGCAGATTGCCACCGGGAAGGCTAAGCAGTCAGCAGACTACCTTTTTAGTAAAGCAGTATTAATGAACCTCTTGCTTTGAGTGGTATTTTAAGAGTAGGAATCTCTATGTCTCTGCACAGACTTTCTGTAAATGGCTTTCAACCCTAGGCAACTTGTGGACACTGGATTTAATCAATCCTTGGACAGAGTTCTTTTTAGCCAAGGGTAAAGTGGAGTTCAATTGCAATTTGGTTCTCACAGACAGTTTGTATGTTTCCTTTACATCATTCTGAGCTACTTTTGCCCCAGTCTTCCTGGTTATAAAAGTGGAAACTTATTTCTAACTTTTTTCCCAATAGGTAACTTTTATTTCCTTTCACAAGGTCAGCATCATATACTTCTAGACCAAGAGGAAACTCTTAGCCCAATATGAGTGTCTCATGCACTTGAAATAGTATATTCATTTGCAGTGAGCTTCAAGAAGATCTGTGTTCTCAATGTGTGCTTACAAATACTTTCATTGAGGTTTTGAGGCACTGACCTCTGACTTGAGTGTAATTCATCCGGGGAAGAATTGGAACTAGGAAAGCTATGCTTTCATTCTTCCAATATAACAAGAAAAATAGTTCAATAGCTAATTTCCTCCTGAAGTATCCGAATTGCAATGAATTTATATCTACATCTTTTCTTCTCTCTTCCTTTCCTTTCACTCCCACCTGCAAGGATTGTATTTGTACTTATTTGATACACCAATGGAGTTGTTTATGGGGCCAGGCCATCTGTGCCTTTTTCTCCCTCAAACGTATAAAACCATAATCCATATACATAAATTCACAACCCATGTGCACAGCTTATAGCTCTATTAAGACAGTAAATTTTCCAGTGCAATTAAACTATGAGCTAAAGAGATGATTGCAATTTCAGACTGTACCATAAATACTTGGGCCCTTAAAGCTATACACCTGGTAAGGAGCTAAGGGTGATTTACATCATGGAAAGCCTTAATGTAAAATGAAAAGATTAACCCAAGCCCTTTTCCCTCATATGCTTACCCTAGGTACCCAAATTATCACAGTCCAAAATCAAGTGGAAAGAAAAGTTCAAAGTATTTATAAAATAGTCCTTGCTCTCTGAAAGTAAGAAACTGAATAGGTCTGCAAAATGTTGAACCCACTTTTTTCATGACTTTACTATTTAAATGGTTATTATTCAAATTCTGGAACTGACTGTGATTAGTGAAAGTAATATGCACATTAAAATCGTACAGCTTGTGTCTTTCAAAATGAGCCTGCACATGTCAGCAGGCCTTTCTTCTGAGTGACATCTGCATAAACTGGAACCTCTAAGCTTTCAGTCAGCAGTTCCATCCATTAAACATTTCTAACACTCAGGGACTCCAGTGGGATCTGTAGTAAATATTAAATGAAATGTCCAACAAGGAAGCAGCAAATGAATCTACAGTATTACTGACCTTAATGACTAAACTGCTTTGTGAAGTCATAAGCAGTGTTGTGAGACCCCTTGTAAGTTTGTCACGATCATTACACACAGTGAGACTCAATCATTCAGTCATCAGAAATCATCATGAAGGACACAGGGGACATTCTTTCCCGCTCCCAGGACTATAATATATCACAGTCCCTTTGGAAGTGGCCTGTTATTGATTGGATCAGTTTAATGAATCCTGCATTTTACAGAAAAGAGCACCATGTACTAAAAGCTCAATAGCAATTAAAATATCTCAAATAATAAAACATTCACTTATAAGATGTCTGTTCCAGCTTTGCTACTTATAGGAAAAGACAAGCATAGGAAATTTCCCAGATACAGGAGAGATGGCATTTTCTAAAGGCTCAGTACAGGGTCTTTCACAGATTAACTATTTAAATACACATCATGTTGTTGTATGTGTTGTTGAGTTGTATGTGACTCATAGCTACCCTGTGTACAATAGTTCTGAACGTGCCCTATTCCTAAGCCAATCTCATCATCTCCAACAGACCTAACCTCATTTCTCCACCCACTCACTGAGTCAATCCATCTCATCCAGGATCTTCCTCTCCTGTGCTGTTCCTCCATCCTTCTAAGCATGATGTCCTTCTCCAAGGACTGGACACTCCTGGCCAGTGCCCAAAGTATGTGAGTTATAACTTCAAAATCCTTGACTCCAGAGAGCAGCTTGGTTTCACCCTCTCCAGGACAGACAGATCTGTTTGTTCTGGCAGTCTAAGGTATGTATGGTAAATACTCTTCTACAGCACCACAATTCAGAGTCATCGATTCTTATTATGCATTAGGTGACATGAATTTATTTGTAAGTGTTTATTTTGAATGCTCTTCTGTGTCCTGGGGTAGGGATCTGACACTCTAGATAAAAACATGGAAGGCATGAAGATCATTTTAAAAGGAAACTTGTTTCTTGGAAGTAGAAATGGACTAGACATTGGACCTAAAAGTTGTAAGAGAACAGCTTTATGATTCTGACCTTTTGATAGCCCACTTGTCATTTCTGTTTAAACAGTTGGACCCTTTCAGGCTAGACTTGTAACACTACACGGATTACTCTCTTTTTGCAGTTAGTGGTAGCAACTGTGATTTTGCATTGGAAGTAATTAGAATGTAAAATGATGTTTTGTTTTTTTTTAAATGCTCAAAATTTACACATCTAACAGAAGTTATGGGGGATGCAACCTGTTATGGGTCAAACATTAGAACTCTTACATAGTTTGCCAATAATATTGAAGGTGTCAAGACCAAGCTGGTCCACTAGATCAATTTAACTTCATGTGTATTATTATCTAACAGTAGACTTGAGAGCCTATCACAGAAGATAGATTTCTGGTAAATAAAGAGCTAGTATATGGGAGAAAGTGCATTAGATAATGTTTAATATTATTTTTGTAGGGAGCTGTGATGGCCTAGTGCTAAGAGATTGTACTGCCATTCTGAAGGCAAATGATTCAAATCCAAAAGCTACTCTGTAGGAGAAGGATGGACAATCTCTTCCCTTGCAATTAACTGCCTTTGAAAACCCTCTGGAGGGTCAGCTACAGATAGGTTCAGATTTAATGGTACACAACAACAACTTAGTGAAATGTGCAGATGAACACTCTAATATGTGTGTATGTGTGTGTGTTTGTGCGTGCTCATGTGAACATATATGAAAAATGTGTATGTAATCCTGGTGCAGATGGCCCAGGTGGCTATGTGCTCATATGTTAACAAAGAAGCTGGCATTTCCAATTCCTTTAGTGGTTACATACACTCAATAAACACAAGTATATATTTGTTATGTACTGATGGTTTTTAAAGGCATTAAATTGCACAGGAGGAAAATGCCTGTCTTCCTTTGCCAGAGCAGCTGGTGGGTTTGAACTGTGTGCCTTTGGTTCAGCATCACAGAAAGACCTGGAGATTTGCTCCTGTAAATATTAAAGCTCAGGAAGGAACTCTGTGAGGCAATTCTACTCTACTCAATATGGTTTCTAAGGGTTGAAATTGGTCCCACAACACAAGGTTTTTTTATTATGCGAATATAAAATCATTTCTTTTCACATATTCCTGCTCCTGGCCATTTGGACTTTTGCTGTTCGGGGAGATTGTGAGTAAATGTTCACAATATGAACACTCCTCTGGTAAATAATTTTTGGTGGATACTTGCTTTCATATATTTGTAATGGAATAGATGTGTAATACAGGAGCCCTGGTGATGAGATGATTGAACACGCAACTCTAATGGAAAGCGAGGTGGGTTTAGCTCACCAGCAACTCTGTGGAGGCTAAAGGACCTCGTTATCTGCTCCTGGAAATAGAATCCAGTAGTGTTCTAGTCGATTCCAAATCATAGCAGTACTACAAGACAAGGTAGAACCACCAAATAAGATTTCCATGGCAATAAATACTTATAGTACGAATCACCAACTTCTTGGTGCTGCTTATACCACTAAAACTCTTTTTTCTCATAAGGTTTAGGACCTAGAAAACCTTAAGAGTTGTACTCTATCTTATAGGGTCTATATGACTTGTAAGTTATATGAACTGTCACACTACAATAGCTAAGTAAGTGAATGTATAACTTTTGAAGAAATACCCAGTTTAATGTTTTCAAAAATGGTTGTGAGATATTACACTTCCCCCAGAAAAAATTAAGTTTTCATATTGTTCTCAGATACACCAGATGTTAAACACTAAATGTTCTTTTAGTCATTCTAATCAGTTGCTGTTGAAGGAACTCCAGCCATGGTGAACCTGTGTTCCTGAGCAGAACTCTGTGCTATACAGTTTTCAATGGTAACATTTTAGAAAATGGATCATCAAGCCTTTCTTTTGGATGCATGTGGGTAGCCATTATAGTAGATGTGAAATGCTATGTCATTTTGAATTTCATTTATCTTTTCCTGATGAATAGCTTTGGTAATGCTTTCTTGTGAACATACTGACCATTAATATATCTTTGTGAAGTGCTGTTTAAGTCTTTGACCTTTATTGTATTTTGGTTATTTATAACTTGAATTTCCATTACAAAATTCTTTATTTTGAATACCTGTCCTTTGTTAGTTATATAAATGCATGTTTTTAAAAATTTCAGTTGGCAGTCTTTATTTTACTAATATTAAATAAGAAGGCATTTTAAATTTTTACAGAGTTTATTACCTCTAATTGTTATTTTTCTGAAACATCGAGTCAGAACCAACTCATGGCTCCCTCTCCAGGAGGTTTTCAGAGGCAGTAAACTGAATGGGATGAAATTGCACTTCTTTATCCTATAAGCAGCTAGTAGATTTAAACCACATGACTTTGGGAATACAGAGCAGCCACGTATACATATATACATACACATACACATATATTCTTAAGATAACTCCAATGTCATATATATACATATACATACACACACACACACACACACACACACACACACATATATATATATATATATAATACATATTGCTATATATCTCACAAGAAACTCTTGTGACTTAGTAGGTAAGAAGTTACAACGTGAACCCAAAGGCACATAGTCCAAATTTATCAGTTGTTCTATGGGGAAAAAATGGGCAGTCTCCTCCCATGTGATTTACTGCCCCTGAAAACCCACTAGAGGGTCAGCTATGAATAGGTTCTAATTCAATGGTAGGCATCAACAGGATCTGGTAGCCTAATGGTAAGAATCTGCAATACCAAAGGTATGGGATTCAAATCCTCCAACTGCTCTATGTAAGAACAATGGGCTATCTTCTCCAAAGCTATTTACTGCCTCTGAAAGTATGGTGGAAGGTCAACTACCAATCGGTTTCAACTCAACAGTACACAACAACAATTTAAATATTATATAAACAATTTAAGGCTTCATAATTCTTTATAATGCTATATTATATACAATAAGTAAAAATATATTTTATACACACACACACAGAGGGAGCTCTGGTGGCCTAATGACAAGAAGCTGTGTTGTACTCCCAAAGGCATGCGGTTCGAGGCCACCAGCTGCTCCACAGGAGAAGGATGGCCAATCTGCTCACGTGTTTTAACTACCTGTGAAAACCCACTGGAGGCTCACGTATGGGAAGGTTCCAATGCTATGGTACACAACAACAACCACAAAATATATATATAGTTATTTTTATGTACCATCGAGTCAGAATCAACTGATAGCTCACTTTCCAATATATATATATATATATATAAAGAGAGAGAGAGTAGGTTAGTTTATCTTATGTTTGATTTACAGCCCTGTAAAACCCTAAAACCTCTGGAAGGTCAGTTAGGAGTTTCTTTCAACTGAATATTAAACAAAACACAGTTTAATATGAGAAATATCATTCTAACTAAGCTTAGTCAAATACTACTCTTTCTTTCTCTGATATAGATATCAAGCACTAGAGGAGGGATATGTCCTTTTGAGACATTGCTGAAGTTTATTAGGATGTGCCTAACTACTCCTATTGTAACACATCCACAAACAAATAATTCATGCTGTCCAGACCCTGCTTATGGATATGTGTTGGTGTCTGCACAAAAGTAACCAGGCATAAAAGGCCACTGGCCACTGAAAGACAGCCTATGCCCTTGCATGCCACACTATGTATCCAGGTGGCACTGTCATTGTGTACGGTGGAGTCAGAACTGACCCATAGCTGCCCCTTCAGTGAGTTTTCACAGGCAGTTAATCACAAGGGAGAAATTGCCCAGCCTTCTTTCTTGGTGCAGCTGGTAGATTCAAACTGAGTGTTATCGGTATTACAGCACAGATTCTTGCTACTAGGTAAACAGTGCTCTCTCCAGGTGACACTAGTAGGAGACAAAAGCACAGCTACAAGGTACAGGGTTCCCTTTGTCCATACAGAAGGAGGGATACACTGTCATTCAACTAGAGGAAATTACTGAAGTTCCCCCAAGAGACAGCATCTTACTAATTTGTATAAATGTATTTTATATGTTCACACAGGCTCTGCACTGCTTACCTAGTGTTCAGAACCTGCAGCGCACAGTCACTGGTAAATGCAGTGAAAATGTGTTGCTTCAGGTTAAAACTATAAATATACAACACTGTGAATTCTTCCTCAGTTCCGGCACTCTGATTTTTAATTTTTAAATTTTTCTGTCCCCTCAGTTTTATAATGGACATGGTTAGAATAACCTCTTTTCTAACTAATGATCCTGCATATTCCATCTAATTACAATATCTATCACACATGTTGAAATGGTTTTATAATCTCTTAGTTCCTCTGTTAATTTTAACATGAGCAATAACTGGATGGGAAGTTAGGTGCATCGTACTAAGCATTTAGAGGATGACTATCTTTCGCACTTCCTCTCAACTTTCTCAACTTCATGGTTGTACAGTTCCTCTCTCGTCGTTCTCTCCTTGTACTCAGTCATTAAAATACACAGTTGGATGCTTAACTCAAAAGATGAGGCTGGCTCACTGTTGGGATAACATTCTCTCAAACAATCAAATTCACTGCCATTGGGTCAGTTCTGACTGATAGCTGACCCTCTAGCAGGTATCTGAGGCTGTAAATCCCACAGAGGAAGATTGTCCATCTTTCTACTGCAGAGTCACTGGTGGATTTGAACTGTCAGAGAAGTACTGACTTTTAGTTAGCAGGACAAGTCCCCAATGACTACTGAAGGTAGATGCCATTTAACAGTCTGTTTATTCCTATAAAAGAGGCTAGTAAATTTCCAATCATGAACTCTAGAATTGAAGAAAGAACTTCTGAGAAGCTTAAAGACTTCCACATGCTTAACGCAGCTATTTAGGTTCAAAGTTGTGTCTAGAATAACCATATCTACAAGCTCAATCTGAAAACAACTTTCATGCTTATTTTCTGCTCTTGGTTCCAAAGCTTTCTGTTAGACAGAAACTCTTTCTCCCCACATCCTTTTTTTTTCTTCCTAGTGCAAAGCTTAAAGCAATGTGTTGTTGTTGTTGTTATGTGCCATCGAGTTCTTTGCGACTCATAGCGACCCTAGCCCTAAACCCTGCTCTATCCTGTGCCAGTTGCATTGCCTCTGACACACCCATCCCGATTACCCCAGTCATTGAATCAATCCACCTCATAGAGGGTCTTCCCCTCTTGCGCAGTCCCTCCACCCTACCAAGTATGATGTCCCTCTCCAAGGACCTGTCTCTCCTTACAACATGTCCAAAGTATGTCAGACGAAGCCCCAGAATCTTATCCTACAAGGAGTAGCCTGGTTTAACCCTCTAGGATGAATCTGTTTGTTTTCTTGGCAGTCCAGGGTACTTCAATACTTTTCTCCAGCACCACAGCTCAAAGGCATCAACTCTCCTTCTATCCTCCCTAGTCATTGTCCAACTCTCTGATGCATAACAAGTGATTGCAAAGACCATGGCCTGTATCAGGCGCATCTTAGTCTCCAGAGAGACACTGTTGCTCTTGAGTACTTTAAAGAGGTCCCTAACAGCAGACTTTCTCATTGTGATACATTTTTTGATTTCCTGGCTGCCGGTGCCAAGAGTATTGACCGTGGAGACGAGCAAACTGAAGCTGTGAACAATCTCAATCTTTTTGCCATCCATCCTTATGCTACCAATTGGTCCAGTGGTGAGAATCTTTGTCTTCTTGACATTGAGCCTCAGACCATACTGAAGGCTACAGTCCTTGACCCTCTGCAGCAAGTGCATGAGGTCCTCCTCAGTTTCAGCAAGCAGGGTTGTGTCATCTGCATAAGGGAGATTGTTAATAGATTTTCTACCAATCCTGATGCCACACCACTTGGTGGAAGAAGTAATGTGTAATTACCCTTTAATGTTATGTAAATCTGACCTCACTTTGAAAAGATTGAACTAACCCCTACTCACAACAAATTCTTCATCACAATCACCTTCACCTGCTGCACAGCCAGCTTTTAAAATGCTGAAAAGGCTTCAATACTTCTGCATTAAAATAAGGCAAATAGGAGTCCTATGTGCCTGTTCCAACTTACCTACAAATTTCATTTAAAGACACAGTTAGGAAAGGATCTCTTAGTAGCCTGAAATGCTGGTAGTCAATGGGAAAGATAGAGAATATTTTGAAGAGATTTTTTTTTCCTCACAGAGTGAGAGATGGAATTGGCTAGAAAAATATAGTATTACAGTGAGGTGGTACTGAAAATCCACTTGAAATTTGTGGGAGCAAAGGTAGGATTAGTCTCTATTGTGTTGTAATTTCCTCCCAGACATATTGAGCAGTTTGAATGGATATGCAAACAAGATCTGAGTTTTGTACTTAACTAGGTTTTGTTTTACTCCACAAGTAGTAAGGAGGAAGGAAAGTTTCCAGGAAGTAAGAAAATATGCACAGGATTGAGTATACCGAAAGCCAATACATCTAAGTTCTAAACAGGCAAGGGGAGATAGGAGAAAAATGTTGCTCTTTGGAAAAAGATTGGTCCTGATGAGGCCAAAGGATCATCATAGTGTGCATATTAATGTAATAAAATGTCATTGAAGCAGCTATTTTAGTTGCTAAGTTATTGGCAGATTCTTGTTTAGCAGACCTATAGAACAAAAGACAATTTTGGGTGAATGCAAAAGGATGGAAACTTGGCCTGCTGCTGAAATAAAGTATGGTAGCAGATACTGTCTGATGAGGATCTTCTGAGGAGCTATCAACTTTGAAAGATGAGAGAATCAAAGACACAATGTGGAGGAAGCATCACAGCCCAACCTCATGACCCTGTTCTATGTAAAGGTAATGTATATGCTCAGAGCAACTGTAACAACATACCACAGCACACAGCTTAAATACATTGGAAGCTATTGTTTTACCATTCTACACACTAGAAGTCCAAAGTCAGAGTTTGCAGCCCTATGAACCCAGTAAGGAAAAACTTTTCCTGTGTCTGCCAGTCTTACAGATTACCAGGCATGGTATACCAGGCATTTGGCTTGTGGCAGTGAAACTGTGGCCTCTGACTTCATTTTCATTTGGAAGTCTGTCTTCTGTGTCTATCTGACAGTGACTCTTCTCTTTATCAGGACATAGAATAGTTATAAGCATTTTAGATGACAACTTTCCACTGTGTTTTAGTATGCATGGGAGGACGTTGTCCATATTTTTCTCCCATAAAGATGTAAACCATTGAAAAGGTGGATTAAAATCATCATAGAGGTGTAACCTTTGGGTAAACAGGACAACTGGCATTATACAGCACCAGAACTCCTCATAAGACCTTGTTGTTGTGTACAATAGAGTCAGAACCTACCCATAGCTGACCGTCTGGCAGGTTTTCAGAGGCAGTTTAATGGCATGGGAGGAGACTGCCCAACCTTCTCCTGTGGAGCCATGTGCCTTCGGATTTCAATTCAGCTTCTTGCCACTAGGCCACCAGAGCTCCCTCGTATGACCTTATGGAAGTTAATTACATTTATAGAATGTCATCTCCCATTTACTGGCATCAGGTGTTGGAATTCTAGCTTATCTTTTGAGGGCATAATATAACTGATACTCCGATGTATGGTGAAAACAAAGATCAGTCACCATTTGAGAAAAAATCAGTAGTATATGGGTAATCAGGGATGGGAAAGTTTACAGGAAAGAGAGAAGGTAAAAAGAGAACACAGAGAGAGGGATTTTTGATGGTGACAAACTACTAGGGATTCAGTGTAGGAGTAAAAGAGAAATTAAGTCAGTGTAGGAGATAGGCAGATCAATGTGGAGCAATGGATGAGTGGGCAGCTGGTTGTCCCAGTGGTAATATGGACAGATACACAATGGTGTCAGTTCTTGTGACATCTTGGGCAAAGGTGGCTGTGAAGTGTATAGACATATACACACAATCACACACACATACCATAAGCATGTTTATTTAAATTAAGTAAAAAATTCCCAATAATGTACCATGAGCTCAGAGGATTTGAATTCCCAAATACATCACCTTATTTATTAGTTTTTATAGCTGCTGCCATTTTTCCTCTCAGAAAAGATAAGACAGTCAAATATGCATGCTTGTAATAGAAGCAGCTATGCTACTCTTTCAGAAAAGCAGAGATGCAGCAGCAGCCTGGGCTGTCTGAATCATTTCCGTTTCCTTCCCAATGTGTTGCTTTTGCCTTTCCTACACACAGTCACTTCCATGAGATGAAAGAAACGATGAACAAAGCAACAAAAACATAACATCAATATTACATTTTCAGGAGAAGAAAGCATCAAGAAAACGAAAACAACGTGCTTCTTATTTCCTCTAGGGATTCCTGTTCTATAATTTACATTTTAAATGAAGCAAAAATACTTCCAATAACCAGAGAAACACTTAAAAATTAAGAAACACTTGTTCTAGTTAATGTGTCTGAATATTATGAAGAAAAAAAGCCTCCCCCAGGAGGTCATTATTATTCAAAAATTACTCTAATTAGGTCATGAATACATTAGGCCATATTCATTGCCAACAAGAGAAAAAATAGAATTGGAAATGTGACACGCACACACTCCCAACGTGTTAGGGCGATTTTATTCCAAAATGCCATTAAAAGATGAAAAGGTCACCCTGTAGGGAAGTAATTGGTACAGCACTCTTGTAACTGATTAAAGGGGCTTTTATTTAGGCATATATTTTTCTTTCTTTGAAAAGAAATCTTTCTAGAAAGAGGTAAAACATATGAATGTATGTATGTGTGTGTATACATATCCATGCATTCATATTCATATTCATATGTACCTGTGTGTATTAATAGACACACATGCACACACAATTCTGGCTAGATTAGATATCTGTGTGGCTGTTTTAAGAAAACAAAATAGTAAAACAAGGTCTCTTGACATATCAAAATAGCCAGATTTGAAAACTGAAATCAAATTGCACAGAATAACTTTAAATAAATAAATAAGGAAAATTACATACAAAGTCACAGGCATTTCCATGCATGCCTTCTTTTCAAGATGATTATTCTCTCTCTCTCATTTCTTAAACTATCTGCTACATAGACAAACTCTACATTTAATTAGAACAGTGTATGAAATTTTAACGAGTTCATAGGGCCAAAAGTAAGAGACTAGAAGGCTGAAATCCTTTTTTATTTTTATTTTAAAAAAAGAAACAACAGCATCTGATAGTGGAACCTCTGAAGGAGTCTGAAGGCTGCATCTGTGACTCCTCAGTAAGCCTCTGAAACAAAATTCATACAATCAGACTAAGAAAAGTATCCACGTGGCCTAGGTATGCATTTGTCCCTTCTTAAAAGCATAGAAAGGCAGACACTAGAAAAACCTCATCAGTTATAGTATGAATTTTGTCGTTGCTATGCGATCTTACATAACGAATGCAGTTTTAGTCAGTGAGAGTTTGCAACATGTCATACTAAAAAAATGTTATTTATATTTTAACATGCTAACATTCTCATCATACATACAAGATTTCCAACTTAATGACATGCCACCTAAATGCAAGAAGCCTAAAAATTCACCCTTTCTCCTTTAGTGTTTGCCTCCAAATATTTAGTGCTGTAAGAAAGCTTTTCATATCTTTTCAACCTGTATGCAGAACAGATTTTCCGAGAGGCTGGACTCTTAAGAGGAGAAGTGTGGCGTCAGGATTGGTGAAAGATTTATTAACAATCTGCGTTATGCAGATGACACAACCCTGCTTGCTGAAAGTGAGGAGGACCTGAAGTGTTTCCTGCAGAGGGACAAGGACTGCAGCCTCCAATATGGATTGAGGCTCAATGTCAAGAAGACAAAGATTCTCACCACTAGACCAATTGGCAGCATCAGGATGGATGCTGAAGAGACTGAGATTGTTAACAATGTTAGTTGGCTTGGCTCCACGGTCAACACTCTTGGCACCAGTACCCAGGAAATAAAAAAAAAGTATTGTGATAGGAGTCTGCTGTTAGAGACCTCTAGGTCTCTAACATTGAAGAGCAATGGTGTCACTCTGAAGACTAAGGTGCATCTGATACAGGCTATGGTCTTTGCAATCACTTGTTATGCATCAGGGAGTTGGACAATGACTAGGTAAGATAGAAGGAGAATTGATGCTTTTGAGCTGTGGTGCTGAAGAAGAGTATTGAATGTACCCTGGACTGCCAAGAAAACAAACAGATTCATTCTAGAGAGGGTTAAACCAGGCTGCTCCTTGTAGGAAAGGATTCTGGGGCTTCATCTGACATATTTTGGACATGTTGTAAGAAGGGAGAGGTCCTTAGAGAGGGACATCATGCTTGGGAGGGTGGAGGGACAGCACAGGAGAGGAAGACCCTCTATGAGGTAGATTGATTCAGTGACTGGGGTAATCGGGATGGGTCTGTCAGAGGCAGTGCGATTGGCACAGGATAGAGCAGGGTTTAGGGCTGTTGTACATAGGGTCGCTATGAGTCGCAAGTAACTCGATGGCACATAACAACAACAAGAAATCTTACAAATACTATTGCTAATTTATGAAGATCCCATGAAATTAGAGAAACACTTGTCAAAGGGACTCGGTATAATATGAATAGTATATTTATTCTGTGATTCCTTGTAGTAGCAAAATTAAGTCATTCTCTGTCACTAAGGCATTCACACTTACTTCTTTATGTATTTTATGCATGTATGTGTGTATTTAAATGGTGGTATTGTTATGTTCCATTTAGTTGCCTGAGACTCACACCAACCCTTTGTACAGTAGCTCTGAACCTGGTACTATCCTGAGCCAATCTCAGTGTCTCTGATACACCTACCCTTATTTCCCCAGTAATTGTCAATCCATTTCATCAAGGTTCTAGTGGCCTAGTGGTAAGAATTTGCACTCCAATCTCAAAGGCACATGATTTGAATACACCAGCTGCTCTGTGGAAGAAGGATAGGCAATATTCTGAGGAATTACTGCTTCTGAAAATTGTAGGGTCAGCTATTGGCCAGTTCTGATTCAATGGTACACAAAAACAACCACTATCATGATGAAGAAGAATTTAAATGTATATATGTATTATTTAAGTGTGTGTGCATTCTGTTGTTATTAAGTTCCATGGAGTTAGATTTGATTCATAGCTGATGTTACATTGTTTTTAGAGTCAGTAAATCATATGGAAGGAGAATACCCATCTTTCTCCCATTAGGTAGCTATCTTTCCAATTGTCCAGCAAACACTATTTCATTACCTAGGATTCTGATATAAGTAACATAGAAGAAGAGGAAAAAAATATACATAAATACTACAACAAATTTATTGATTCTTAAAATATATTCAGAACATTTCAATTCCACAAAGAGGTGTCAGTTTACTATATGGAATAAATAATTTATTTGTTGAGTGCCTATGACAGGTGGATAAATATACTAATATCTTTATGTGAATATTCTTGTTTTCATTTTAAGAACAATAACAACATTTTTAAAAATTACTTTCCATTGTGGGGAATATTAAGTTTACAAGTTTAAGTAAATTTCATTATCTTTATCACCTTGTGCAAACATTGCCTCTAAAAGTAAAAAGTAGGATGGAAAGGGACTCAAAAAGATTATATCATTTCCTTTGTGACATAACAAATGAGTTGCAAACCTGGAGTTATATTAATCTGTGTAACTCCAAAGGCTAAAATCTTAAGAACTGTGTGTGTTTCTCATAACATGGAACAGAATAACCTGTTTTGCTGTCCTGTAACTTATGATCTTTGTAAGGAGATCTACCAAATGCATACAGACTCAAAGAAATAGAGATGGAATAGGCTTTGATGTTTATGTTCTCTTTACATTATAACCTGAGGAGTATCCTAACCTCAAAGCTTTGATTCCCATATTTCTCACTTATTTGTTACATTGTGTTTATCACCATCTGACTCAGTCTATAATATGCATTTGTAGTCAAGGATTCTGAGGCTTTATCTGACATACTTTGGGCATGTTGCAAGGAGAGACTGGGCCTTGGAGAGGGACATCATGTTTGGGAGAGTGGAGGGGAGCAAAGGAGAGGAAGACCTTCAATGAGATGGATTGATTCTGTGGCTGGCATGATTGGAATGAGTGCGTTTGAGATGGCTAGGGTGGCACAGGATAGAAAGGCATTTAGAACTCTTGTACTATGAGTCGCAAGTGACTCAATGACACATAACAACATTATCCTTTTGTGTGTGTGTGTGATGCAGAATGGGTTATAAGTCACATTCTTTATTAATACTAGTTATTACGAAGGACAGGAACACATTTGGGTCTATACATGACTTTTAATAGTTACCATTAAGTTACTCCTTCTCATAGTGAATAAAGCCATGCACTGCTAAGTCCACATCATATTTACCATTTTTCATTGACATGTTTGAGTCCATTGTTGCAGCACCAACAACATTATCTTAGTGTTAGCTTCTCTTCCACAGGAATGCAAATGTAAGAAAAAAGCAAATTTTGCCTCTCCCTTTAATTACTATGTTTCCAGTACAAAGAAACGTTCACTGCAAGAAAGTGGACATTAATGAAATACTTGTTGACTGAATGCTCATACTCTTTCAATTACTTATTTGTATAGACGAGTAAAGTAAAACTGAGAAAGACTGAGATGATCTTTGTCAGATTAAATGAAAGACTTGAAATATAATTTAGTTGAATGTTGCAGTGTGTAAATAAGAGCCACCATGAGTGAAAAAAAGTCTACAGAGTCCCCCTACATTGCAGAAGAGGAAATCAGCATGATCGGCTTTGGATGGAAGAGGAGAGTTTCATAGTGAGAGGAAGTCACCCTGGTGCTATAGTTCATAGAAAGGTGAACTTCTAACCCAGAGGGTGCTTCCCTAACAGTTTGAATCCACCAGGAACCCTGCAGGAGAAAGACAGACAATCTTCTCCCATACGATTTACAGCCTTAAAAACCTGCTAAAGAGTCAGCTGTGAGTTGCTTCTGCCTTGATGGAAATGAGAGATAGTGAAAGGAAGAACCAAAGTGGAACATAAAAATATATTAAAAAATATATGTTAAAAAGCTTTCCTGGTAAAAAATATAGTTGATTGTTGTTTCATGCCATCAAGTTGCAGCTGACTCATAGCTGACCCTCCAGCACGTTTTCAAAGAGGCAGTAAATTGCACATGAGACTGTCCATATTTCTCCCTAGAAAAGCTGGAGGACTTGAACCTTGTACCTTTAGGATTGCAGGGCAGCTTCTTATTAGTAATAGGAAAACTTATATGCAGATTAACAAAGCATATTTGATGACAATATAAAAAAGAGGGTTGATTTTGGATAAAGATTAACAATTTGGCTTGGAAAGATTAATGCTGCCAGGTTACAAAAAATTCTTGCATTAAGTAGAGAAGTTTGCATTTCTATAGGCAATAAGGACGAAGAATGACCTAAAACCTAAACCCATTTCAACAAAAAGCAAAATTTTTACCCTTAGGCTTATCAGAAATTAAATATTGGTGTCCCATGGTTATCTAACCTATACATTTCTTATTTTCTAAATTAGTATCTGGTTTTGGTGAACTTAATGCTAATGTTCAGAAATGATTGAATACATCACACTATCAATTAATGTTCATTAATTCCAATAAATTAAAAATATTTTAACTGAGAAAATAGTTAATAGTACAAGATAGATTCTGGGAAAAACAAGACAAAGAAGACAAGATGTGTATGCTTAGTATATGACACAAAGGCTTGTGAAACCAGACCCTGACCTTTGAGGAACTCCTTCCTGTATTTCAACATGTACGTATCTATCTCAGAATTAAATTCCTGCAAATTCAGTCATAGACATCATTTTTTTTGTCACAATGACTGATTGAAACCATCTGTTTTGATGATGCAGAGGAAGTGGACAATAAAGTGTGATGTTATCATCTTTAATGAAACTCCAAAGTGTTTCTCTTTATTTCTTTGTTTATAAGGTCTGGTTCCATAGTTCTCTTTGATTTTTAAGTATTTCATTCTTCAATGACAGATGAGAAAATATGAAACTCAAAGAGGTTAAGAGACTGTGCAAAGATACCAGTAAATGTGGGGACCAAGCTGTAGACTTATGTCTGGGCTTCAGGATTGCTGTCATTTCCAGTTTATCTGGTTCCCTAGTCTCACATCTATATTTTCTCTCACACTGACTTCTGCAAGAAAAGTGAACAATAAACTTCAGCATATCAAGTTCTCAGAATGTTATATTATGTTTTTGAGATTGAATTTAAAGATTATTTTAAGGATAATTGGTGATTTTATAGAATTGTACCTCCCTAGTTTAAAACATATTGCTGTAATCCACCCAGTCAAATGCATTTACATAGTCAGAAAAGCAAAAATAGACACTTTTTTGCTACTCTTTGCTTTCAGCAAGGATCCATCTAACATCAATAATTATTTCCCTAATCCACAGCCTCTTTTAAATCCAGTTAAAACTGCTGGCATTTCTTTATATGCCACTCTAGCCATTTTTAAATGATCTTCAGCTGTATTTTGCTTATATGGGATCTTAATGATATGGTTGTATAATTTCTACATTCTATTGGATCATCTTTATTGGGAATGCTAACAAATGTGGATCTATTCCAGTCAGCCAGGCAGCTGTCCTTCAAATTTCATGGGATAGACTGGTGATTGAGTATGTCCAGGGCTGCATATGTTAGTTGAAATATCTCAATGGTATTCCATCAATTTGTAGGGCCTTATTTTTAGCCAATGCCTTACGCTTGCTGCAGAATGTCTAAGACTATAGATTTCAATATGAATTGCATCTCAGTGTCAAGAAAATAAAACTTCTTACCATTAGATCAATAAGTAACATCATGATAGATTGAGAAAAGATTATATCTAGCAATGACTTTGTTTTACTTGGATCCACAATCAATACCCTTGATACCAGCAATCGGGAGATCAGGAGATGCATTGCATTGGGAAAGTCTGAAGTCAGGGACCTTTCCAATTAGTTTAGGAACAATTGTTTCAGTCTGAGGACTAAGGTGAGCCTGATTCAGGCCATCATCTTTTCAATTACTTGCTATGTATCTGAGAGCTGGACAGTGAATAAAGACGACAGAGAAGAGTTGATATATTGAACTATGTTGTAGAAGAGTATGGCATATCTCCATGAATTACCAAAAGAATAAAGATGTATTGGAGAGGGTGTAGTCATGAATAATCAACTTGTTCCTAACCATTGTAGGGTTTGTGGGTTTTTTTGTTGTTTTTTTTTCTATTATTAATTGTAATTTGATATAAAAACATAGGATACACAAAGAACCACTTAACTGAGTTAATTTAGACTTAAACATCATTTCCATCTCATACTGTTTCCATTGAGTGTACAATACTGTAATCTTTGTAAAAGCAGGTAGCCCATCTTTCTTCCATGTAATAGCAGTTGGTGAACTCCAGTTAACAACTTTTGGTTAGCAGTCAAGCCACTGTACTACTTATTTTTAGAAACATATAATGTACAGGAAAACATTCTTTTCCCTTAGCTCTAATATTTAAATAATCTATATAATTTTTTTCATCATTGTGTCTATGTCACCTAAATTCAGAATAATGCTTAAAATAGAAATATTTTTCTTATTGCTCACATTTTTCCAAAACACTAATGTGACTGCTTTTAGTGTTTCACTATTAATAATATACTTAAATAATGTCAGCATATCTCCACCTTTTGCATTTATGCAACTGTGTTTTAATTTTATTTTAAACTTAAATGGAAAGTATTTATATTTATACAAATTCTACCTAGCCCTGTTTATTTATAAGCAAAGAGATTTTAATTTATTACTTATTATTGAACTATCTTTGTATTTTTGTAATAATATTTCCTTGGTAATACTTGAACATATTATTTTTCTGAATACTGTCAGTAGTTCATTTAGTGTGGTATCAGTATCACAGGATGAAATTGTACTCTCAAAAGTAATCATTATCGTATTTTATTTTATTTTCAAGGAAAAAAAAATGTTATTTCCTTCTTGTTTATATTAGCAGAAACAATATCCTTGAGGATTGGGAAGACAGTATTTAGATACTCTTTTTTTTTTCAATCCCCAGATTTCACCTTGATAATTTATCTGGGAAACTACTAGTAATATATATAGTTATATTTTACAGGTTTAGCACTTATAAACTATCATATGGAGATAAGTCCTAGAAAGGTTAAATAATGTAATTAATACTATTACTCTAATAGCTTTATGTCAAACTTTCACTCTTTTTTCTTTAAATCTTATTTTATTATTATTTTTTTTTGGTGCATATACCATCAAATCAGATCTGACTGGTACAGAAGGAAATTGTCCCTCCTTCTCCGGCAGAGCATCTGGTGGATTTGAACTGTGTACCTTTGGGATTGCAGTACAGCTTCTTGCCACTAGGCCACCAGAGCGCCCCTAAACTTTCACTCAACAACAGCAACTTAAAAATAGAGACTAAAATGTATTTTTAACTGTTGTTGTGCGCCGTCTTGTTGGCTATGACTCAGTGACTCTATGCAAAACAGCTCTGAATGTTGCTTTATTCTAAGTCAATCTACCCCCATCACCCCAGTTATTGTGCAAATCCATCTCTTCTGGAATCTTCTTCTCCTGCACTTTCCTTCGATCCTTCTAAGCATGATATTTTAAAATATAGAATATAAATATTGAATTAATCAATAAATCTGAAACAAAAGATTAATTTTTGGGAATAATTTTAATTGTGCTAGAAATTAGTGACAAAAATAGATACCAATGTACTCATGAAATTGACATTAAGACAACACAATGAATGATGTGCTTTTAAAAATTTATTTTGAAATATATTTTTATTGTATATTGTTTTGTGTAAAAATTTATATGCACCTGTATCTTATATGATCATTTTATAAAACACTGTTTTATAAATTAATCACCATTGAACCCATCCTTTTGGGTAGATTATGGTTTCATATCATCTGCATATGTTGTTGTTATGTGTCCTCAAGTCACTTGCAACTCATAGCAACTCTATGTACAACACATCTGGATCCTGTTCTATCTTGAGTCAACTTCAGTCTCTGACACAACTACCCTCAATACCCTAGTTACTGAGTTAATCTATCTTATCCAGAGTCTTCCTCTCTTGTACTGTCCCCCCATCCTTCCAAGCATGATGTCCCTTTTCAGTGACTGCTCCCTCCTTGAAACATGCCCAAGTATGTGAGACAGAGCTTTAAAATCCTTGTTTAGAAGAAGCAGCCTGGTTTCACCCTATTCAGGATGAAACTATTGGTTTCTTAGCAGTCTACAGTATATTCAATACTCTATTCTAGCATCACAACTCAAAAACATCAATTTTTCCTTTATCATCCTTAGTTGTTGTCCAGCTCTCTGATGCAAAGCTAATAATTGCAAAGATCATGGCCTGGATCAAGGACATCTTATTCTCTAGACTACCATATTTACTCTTCAGTACACTATAGATGCCCCTGACAGCTGATTTTTCCAGTGTAATTTGCCTTTTGATTTTGTGGCAACTCGTACCAAAAGTGTTGATTATGGAACCAAGCAACCTGAAGATGTTAACAATCTCACTATCTTTGCCATTTATCATGATGCTGCCAATTGACCCAGTCATGAAAACCTTTGATTTCTTGATGTTGAGCTTCAACTCATATTGAACATTACAGTCCTTGACCTGCAGCAAATGACTCAGGTCCTCTTCAGTTTCACCAAGCAAGTTTGTGTCATCTGTATAATGCAGGTTGTTGATAAGTCTTCCTCCAATCCTGATGCCACATTCATAATCATAGAGCCAAGCTTCCCAGAAGATTGGTTCAATACATATTTTTTAAAAGTTTGGAGATAGGATGCATCCCTGGCATACACCTTTCCTGATTTTGCACTATGCAGTGTTTCCTTGCTCTATTCTTAACACTGCCTCCTGGTCCAAGAATAGGTTTCACTTAAGCACAATTATGTGTTTTGGGATTCTGATTCTTCTCAGGGTTAGCTAAGTTAGTTGTGATCCACATAGTCAAATGTCTTTGCACAATCAGTGAAACACAGATATTCTTCTGGTATTCTCTGCTTTCAGCTAAGAGTTTTCTAAAATTGGCTATCATATCCTTAGCACCGTTGGCCTTTTCTAAACTCAGCCTAAACATCTGGCAATTCTCTGTTGATGTGCTATTCCAGTTGTTTTTGGATAATTTTCAGCACGATCTTACGTGCATGTGATATTAATAATATTCGATAATTTCCACACTCTGTCAGGTCACCTTTTTTTTGAATGGGAACAAATATGAATCTCTTTCAGTCAGTTGGCCAGGTAGTTTTCCTCTAGATTTCTCAGCACAGCCTTGTGAACATATCTAGGGTAGCATCTGTTTGTTGAAATTTGTCAGTTGGCAAGCTGTCACTTTCTGGGGCCTGACTTTTTGCCAATTTCTTCAGAACAGGTTGAACTTCCTCCTTCGTCACCATTGTTTCTTGATTATGTATTGCTTCATGAAATTCTTCCGTGTCAGTCAATTCCTTTTGTAGTGACTCTGTACTCTTTCCATCTTCTTTTTGGATTATTTTAATTTTTTTATATTTTTTCTGCCTGTGAAAGGTTTAGATTTTATAAAATCTTTGTCAGTTAAAAACTATTTTGAAAAGACTTATTTACAGATGTCTATTTTGGAAGTTCTTTTGATGTTTCCTATGTCATTCAACATTCTGCCCATAACATTGTTAAGTATTTCAACTTGAGGCTTGAAATTGTTGCAGTTCCTTCAGCTTAAGAAATGCTGAGCAAGGTTTTCCTTTTTGATTTTCCAACTCCATCTCTTGCCACATTTCACATTTGCTTTATCTTCCCATGCAACTCTTTGAAATCTTCTGTTTAGCTCCTTAACATCTTGATTTCTTCCCTTTGCTTTGCCTTCTTGGCACTCTAGTGCAATGGTCAGAGTCTATTCTGACATCCTTTTTGACCTTTTCGTCTTCTACCTTTCAATGACATTTTGTATTCTTCATTGATGACATTCTTGATATCCTCCCATAGCTCATCTGGTCTTCACTCATTAGTACTCATGGCCTCAAACCTATTCCTGAGATGATTTTAAATTCAGGAGGCATAGACTCAAGGTTGAACTTTAGTTCTTATTAATTTGATTTGATTTAGCTTCCGTTTGAAATCACTTACAAGTAGCTGATGATTTGATCCACAATCAGTACTTGGCCTAGTTTTCACAGATGATATTGAGCTTATCCAATGATTATTCCCACATATATAATCAATCTGATTCCTGTGTACGCTGTCAGGTGATTTCCATGTGTATAGTCACTGTGTTTCTTCTGGTAGGTATTTGCAATGAATAAATCAGCAGCTGTTTTATCACATCTCAGTGATTTCAACTCTTGTCCTTATAAATTCCTTTCTTTTAGAGGCAGTGTGGTTAGATTTTTTTACTTCGTTCTATCTGATGGAGGTGTTGAATTAGGTCAATTTTCATTTTTTTTCTTCTTTTTTAGTGTGTTTGCCTATTGCTATGAACTTTCCTGTGAAGACTACTTTAGCCATATCCAAAAGGTTTTGGCATGTTTATTTTCGTTACCATTTGTTTCAAGGAAAGGTTTGTGGTTGTTTGCTTTTTTTTTTTTTTTTTGGAGTTCTTCTATAATCCAATTGTGTTCTACCAGGATGTTATATAGATTCCACAGGGTAGTTTTGTAACCTTTACCTTCTTGTAATTAATTTTTAGTTTTAGCATTGTAGGGAGCTCTGGTGGCCTACTGACAAGAAGCTGTGTTGCAATCCCAAAGGCACACAGTTCAAATCCACCAACTGCTCTGAGGGAGAAGGATGTATAATCTCCTCCAGCAAAATTCACTGCCTCTGAAAACCCACCCAAGGGTTAGAAGTAGGTCAGTTCTAACTTAATGGTAAACAAAGACAACAACAACAATAGCATTGTAGCCTGAGAAGATACTTTGCATTATTTCCGTGTATTTCAATTTGTTGAGGCTTTCTTTGTGTCCTAATATAGTCTTCTAGAGAATTTACCATGTGCATTTTGAAAGAAATTAAATTGATTTTTAATTGGATGTATTATCCTGAATATGTCCATAAAGGTCCAGTTGGCTGATTGTATAGTTTAGATTTTCTGCATCTTTGTTAAGTTTCATTTGAGTTGACCTATTGAGAAGAACGGGATTCCCAGCACACTTGAATGTGCTTAAGAGTAAAGTATTTATACTAGGAACTAGGCATATGAACAGAGCAAAGAAACCCTGCATGGTTCAAAATTAAGAAAAGAACCTATTATGAATGTATTCTTTCTCCATATCTTTTCAGTCTATATGGATTTTCACCACCAGGCCAATTGACAGCATCATGATAGATGGAGAAGAGATTAAGGGAGGATGTTAACAATTTCACCTTGCTAGGTTCTACAAACAATACTTTTGGCACTAGCAGTCAGGAAATCAAGAAGAAATTTACTTTGGGAAAGTGTACTCTCAGGGACCTCTCCAGAGTGTAAGGAACAACAATATCACTCTAGAGTCAATGTTGCCCCTGATACAAGACATGGTCTTCTCATTTACTTGCTGTGCATCTGAGAACTGGACAATGATTCAGAATTACAGAGAGTAATTGACATGCCTTTAATTTGTGGCACTGGAAAAGAATATTAAACATACAATAAATGGACTGCCAAGAGAACAAACAGGTCTGTCCAAGAGAGGATGAAACCAAGGTGCTTCAGGCAAGGATTTTGAAACTCTACCTAATATACTTTGGGCGTGTTGTCAGGAGGGACAAGATTTGGAGAAGGACATCATGCATGGAAGGATGGAGAGAACTCAGGGAAGGAAGACCCTTAGTGAGATGTATTGAACACAGTAATTTAATTCAGAGATAGTGAAATTGGCTCAAGACCGGGTGGTTTCAGAGCTATTTGCTCACAGGGTCACTATGAGTCATAGTTGACTTGAAGACATGTAACAACAACATCCTGTAGTGAGAGTGATGTGTTAAAATCTCCTACTGTCCATTTCTTTCTTTAAGTCTGTTAACCATTGATTTATATATTTTGCAGGTCTATCATTTGGTGTGTTGAAGTTGATCAAGATTATGTGTTCTTGATTAGCATGCCTTTAATCATTCTAGAGTGTCCTTTCTTATCTTTGTGGTGGTTTTCATCCTGAAGTCTATTTTATCAAAGATTAATATGGCCACTCCTGCTTTTTTTTTATGGATGGCATTTGATTGGTATACTTTTTTCATACTCTGATTTCTATTCTATATATTTCTTCATTTTTTAGATGTGTTTCTTTTAGGTAATATATTGCTGGACTTTGTTTTCATCCTTTCGGCTACTCTTTTCATCTTAATGAGTGCATTTAATCCATTCAAATTAAATGTGATTATTGACAGGCCAGGTTTTTTCACTGTCATTTTGCTGTGTTTATCTTTCTGTTGTTTCTTGTTTGGAAGCAGGAGTGGCATCCACTTCCTAAACAACTTGCCTGCAGAAACTCTATAAACTTTGATAAATGTCAATAGTTGTAGAGGGGCTTCAGACCTTTTGTTCATAGGGTCTCTGTGAGTCATGATCGACTCAAAGGCAATCAACAACAACAACAACATGGTGCATCTACTTTCTCTTGGTGTCTCTGTATGAAGGACTTCCCTTAGAATTTCTTATACAGTTGCTCTTGTTTTCAGAAATTCTTAAGTTCTTACTTTGTCTGCAGATAATCTAATTTCTTCTTTGGTTGGCAATTGTTTTCTTTCAACCTTCTGTCTATATGCTTTCCCATTGTCATCTCTCATGATTTCTGCTGAGAAATCAGAGCTTAATCTAATGGTTCTCATTTGTAGGCATCTCTTTGGTTTTACTAATGCTGCTTTTAGTAGAATTTGACAAGAACATATCTTGATGTTTTCATTTTGGAGTCTAGTCTGCTTGGGGCTCACTGAGCTTTTGGATTGTAGAGTTCCTTATCCTTCATAATTCCTTGGAAATTTTCTTGGAGTATCTCATCCATGATTTTCTCAGTGCTTTCCTAGCACCTTGTGTTCTGGAATTTCAATCATATGTATGTTGTTCCCTTTGATGTTATTCCACATGCTTCTTATAGGGTTGTTGTTGTTTTTTTTTTTGTTTTTCATTCTTCCTCTCTGATTTTTCTTTCATTATGTTGCCATTGAATATCGTGTTTCTAGCTCACTCTATCTCTCTTCCATCTCTTCTGTTCCATCTTTTCCCCCACATTAGCATGTTGGAAATTCCTGCCATTTCAGTCTTAATATTATGAATTTATTTTCATCCATTTCTGTTATTTTAAATACTGTGTTGTCTGTACCTTCTCTATCTTTTAAGGATGTTTTATCACTTTATCTATACTTTCAGTTCTTTCTTACATAGTTGTTCATATTTCTTTGTGTCGATATATTTATTCCAGCTCCCTGTCTCTGGAGTATTAGTTTTATTTATGGCTTCAGATGTTTCTTCTATCATTTGCCCTTTTTTCATAGATGTTCATATAACTCCACATCAATATATTTCTTCTGTTTCTAGAGTATCCATTGATCTGCAATATATTCTTTTTTATATATATTTTTACAATGTTTAAAGATGCTTGCTATTTCTTTATATTATGTGAAGATAATCTTGTTATATATAAGGTCATTTCTACTGTGACTGTGTTGGTTGTTTACATATCTTTATCTTTATGGTCTTACTAATCAGTTTTAGACTTAGAGTGTCCCTTTTATGAAGGAAGGGAATTTGCAGTACCAGGAATTATTTTTGGTCTTGTGTACTGGGGATACTTGCCTTTCCTAAAGTCCTTCAACGTCTATCTAGACTGCAGTGTAGTCTGGCTGTAATCTCACCTGAGTGCTACCAGCCTCTTCTGAATTGTGCAATTGTTCTTGGTGTTCTGGTCATCCTAGTGTGGCTAGAGACCAGCTTCCTACAAACAGCTGTATTGTGTCTGTATCAGGTGGGGAGAGAGGGCAGGACTCTGTACCAATATACAGCAATTCTTTTTTAGTTCTAGCATGTAGCCTGGTGAGAATCTCTCTTGCCTATACCTGCCTCTTCTACAGTTTGTAATTATCTTTGGTGCTTTTAGTGTGCAGAGCGCCAGAGACCTTATTTCACCCTAGCTGCCTTCTCTGTATCTGGTATGGGGTCGAGCTCCATACATCTATGTGACTGCCCTCTCTAGCCTCAAGCTTAGCCTGGTGGGAATCTCTGAAATGCATATCTTAATTCATATTTTTTAAAAAGTCAGATTAAAAGTGTAAAATATATAAATATATTGATTAAAAAATCTTTATGAGGTAGATTAATACTATGTTGGAGAAAAATGCATTGCCTTAAAATATTGAATGAAAATAAAAATGATTGAGCATCATTCAGTAGGTAAAATAGAAAGGATCAGAAAATAAATCCAAAGAAATTAGAATGTTTATAACTGTAGTTTGATAAATAAACCTGAGTATTTATTGCTTAAAATAATATGCTTTGCATATTCAAAAAGAAAACATAATATAAACAATTGAAATGAAAAAAAGATCAAGTAGCAACTGAGTGGGAGAGAACCAGAATCAGGATAATAATAAATACTTTTTTTTAAGCTTCATTCATAAGGCAATGAGAACATAAGAAGAAGTGATTTTTACTAGAAGCACAGAGGATCTATTCAAAGAAAATTATAAAACATTA
>NW_006399782.1:16656038-16704476 GCF_000299155.1 Elephantulus edwardii | reverse complement strand
ACATTATGCTGAGTGAAATATATCAGTAACAAAAGGACAAATACTGTATGGTGCCACTGTTGTAGAATGAGGCTGACATCAGGGTGCAGGTAAGACTGAGAAAAACTGGCTAAATTATGTTTATTGCATTGAAGCCAATGAGGGAGAGAATAATTTAAATGCAATATATTTTAGGGCCTTAGGATTATCCTAAGAGTCTGGAATGAGGGTTGCAGAGTGGAGTATACTCGGGGTGGGGGTGGGGGTAGGGATTTTTTTTTTTTGCTTTTCAAGGAGAAGAGTAAACTGGGGGTGGGCTGGGGTGTGCGGGGAGAAAAGTGCAACAATGAATGAATGGAAATCCACAATCTCTGTAGATGTTCACTGAAATTAATTAAAAAAATTTTTTAAAAACTGTTCAAAGAAAAGATGGGATAATAGTGGGCCTAGATCAATAGTGACTAATTTTCTACCACACAATGTATAGGAATGATTTATGAAGTACAACATCAGTGAAGAAATGTGTGAAACAAAATGTACATGAATAAAACAATATATATGAAATTTGTATGCAAACCAATATAAAATTTAAAAAATTTAAAAACCCAAAAATCAAAAACAAACCAAACCAGTGATTTTTTTAAAAAGAAAGTGGTATCTTATCTAAATTTAAATAAGAAGACACCATAGTTGGGAAGATGCATATGACTTTAAAATAAATACCAGGGCTAATTTTTTTCTAATTTATTTTTCTTAAAGGTGATTTCAAATTCTGTGTCTTTGAAATAGGACTAAAAGTTTGTCATAACATATGTAAATTCACATGTCTAGATACTACATTTGAATTACTATTTTTCTCATATTTTCTGATGTTTCATTAAAGAAATCATTAATAAGTCACCTCAGAAAGGATGTATATGTTTATAACCAGCATCCTTCACTGTAAAGAGAAAAGAAGCATTCTCCTAGGTTCAGAGATGTTTTCTGCCAGAAGCAGGCAGAGCTGGGCAAACATTGGTATGTGTATCTTGATTTCCCTGGGGACAATCTAACCATTACAATATTGTCACATAACCTGTTATTCCAAAAATTTAAAGCATAACTTTCCTCTGATATACCTTTGAAAAAAAATAGTTCAGATATAGTCCCAAAACATTCCCCTCTCATTTATTTATTTATACTTTTTAGAGAACACAGTTAACTTTGTAAGATACATTATCTAAGCGACACTTGAACGTAGGGCTCCATTGAAGTACCATGACCTTCTGTAGTGGAGAACCACTCTCTCTCTAGGTATATGGATGGAAACATGGTGCTTGTCCAGACAGCTCATTTCCACCAAAGCAAGCTCAGTTTTCTCTATGGGCTCTTTTGTGTGTGTATGTGTCTCAGTTCTTTTCAGAAACTGCCAGCATGTTATTTCTTTGATACTGGATTACAAAGTGAAACTGAGAAATATGACATGGATTTTGAAATGACAGATGTCAGGGACTGAACCAAACATCAAGGGAGGAGTAGAGCACCATCTCTTTTTGTGTAAGACAGAAGAATTTTTCCCTTTGATGAAGGCTCAATCTAGGCATTTTGTTTTAATAAGAAATATCATATTACTACGGCCAGAAGAGTTACTTGCAACCCAGATGACTCATTTCTTCAAAAGATCACAGAAATATATTAGAAATGCACTATTTCTGCTAAGATTATATGTTCCTCAAACTAAAATAATCAAAAAGCATATAACTTGGATTTTTAAAAATTCTATTTCCCACCATTCTGTCACAAAAAGTTTATGGTATTTAAACATGTGAAAGAATAAAACACTAGTATTTTAAAAAACACTGAAGAATTTATTGCACAACCTATGATAGATTAAATATTATCTCAGATCATTGCTTTCTTTCATTTAAGAGGTAAACTTTACTGCCAATTCTTTAAATTTGGCTGGTCTAGGACTGAATTTTCTGACCCTCTTCTAGGAGAGGTAAGGAGTAAAAGACCCTCTATGAGGTGGTTTGGTACAGTAACTGCAACAACGGGCTTGAAAATGGTAGAGATTGTGACAATGGCACAGGATAGGTTAAAGTCTCAATCTGTTGAAACAACTCATAGGATCACTATGTGATGTAGTCTACTAGATGGCATTTAACAATAGAGAAAACAATGACTATCATTAACTAAGAAAAAAATTACCAGATCAGAGTTCTGAATATAAATTCAAGAAACTTTGCAGATCCTATCTTTTTTTCCCTGACCTCCTCCCTTGAGATCGTTATGCAGTCATGATCAGTCTTTGTGGAGGATAAGAGTCCTTATGGAAGAGATGTGAATGTTGTTACCTTGGAACTAAGCTGTTGAACTTGTGAATGATTGAATCTTGTCCTGTCCCAAAACACAAATTCCTTTTGAATAAAATTTTGTAAGTGAATTGGGTAAAAGAAAACATTTGATCATGTTACAGACTCATGAAAAAAAAATAGTTGTTACCTTAAGACAACTAAATCTTGAGATACTTCATTAGATGTTATTGTTATGTGCTATTAAGTAGCCTGTGACTCATATTGACACTATATACAACAGCTCTGAACCCTGCCATTGTACTCAGCCAGTCTCACTGATTTCAACACACCTAATCCCATTGCCTCACTTATCATGTCACTCCATCTTGTCTAGGGTCTTCCTTTCCTGCTCTGTCCCTCCACCCTTCCAAGTATATATTCTTTTCCAAGGACTTGTTTCTCCTGGTCACATGCCCCAAATATGTCAGACAGATTAAAAATGCTAGCCTCCAAGGAGAAGCTTGGTTTCATCCTCTCCAAGACAGATGTATTTGATCTCCTGGCAGTCCATGTTCAAGCCTCTTCTCCAGTACCACAATTCAAAGGCATCATCTATCATCCTCAGTCATTGTCCAGTTCTCTGATGCATAGCATGTAATTGTGAAGACCATAGCCTGGATCAGGCACTCCTTAGTCTCTAGACTGACAACATTGCTTCTCAGCACTCTGGAGAGGTCCTGGACAACAGACTCCCCCAGTGCAATTTGTCTTTTAATTTTCTGTCTGCTACTGCCAAGAGTGAGTGGCATCCACTTCCTAAATAACATGCCTCTGGAAACTCTATGAACTTAGAGAAACAACTATTATTATAGAGCAAGTGTAAGGGTTTTTGCTCATAAGGTCACTACGAGCCATGCTCAACTTGACAAGCAATCAAAGAAAAATAAAAAGAAAGTGCCAGGACTGTTGATTGTGGATCCAAGCAAGCTGAAGACTATAGTCTTTTACCTTCTGCAGCAGGTGCTTCAGGTCCTCCTCAGTTTAAGCAAGCAAGGTTGTGTCATCTGTGTAATTCAGGTTTTTTAAGAGTCTTCCTCCAATCTGATGCCACACTCCTCCTCATAAAGACCCAATTCTCAACTGATCTGCTTCTAGATTGAAAAGATATTGAGACAAGATGTATCCCAGATGCACTCCTTTCCTAATTTAGAACCATACAGTTTCCTCGCTCTGTTCTCACAACTGCCTCCTGTTGCAAGTATAGGTTTCACATGAGCACAATCATTCTGGGATTCTCATTCTTCTCAAGGTTAGCCAGTTTGTTGTGATCCACACAGTCAAATACCTTAGCATGGGCAATGAAGCACAGATAGACATTCGTCTGGTATTCTTTGCTTTCGGCCCAAATCCATCTAACATTGGTTATAGCGTCTCTAGTATCACAGTCTCTTCAAAAATCCACCTTTTATTTCTGGTATTTCTATGTTAATGTACTGTTGCAGATGCTTTTGGAAAACCTTCAGCAGGATTTTGCTTGTGTGTGATATTAGTGATACCATGATTTCCAACTCTGTCAAATCATCTTTTTTTTGTAATGGAAATAAATATTAATCTCTTCCAGTCAATTGGCCAGGTAGTTGTCCTCCAGATTTCATGGCACAACTTGGTGAACATGACCAGGGTAGCATCTGTTTGCTGAAATATGTCAACTGATATTCTACTAATTCCTGGGGCTTAGTTTTTTGCCAACTCCTTTAGAACAACTTGAACTTTCTCTTTAATTGCCATGGGCTTTTGATCATATGTTGTTTCATGAAATTCTACTGTCTCAGCAAATTCTTTTTGGTATAATGACTTAGTATACTCCTTCCATCTTTTTTGAAAAGTTTTTGTAATTAATTTTAATGAAAGTTTACAGAGACTTAGGGTTTCCAGTCATTCATTACTGCACTTTTCTCCATACCCATCCCTACCGCTCCCCCCAATTCACTCTTCTCCTTGAAAGAAACAAAAACTCTTTCATTGTTATGCAATCCCTCCCCCCAGGTCCACTCCATTATGGAACCTTCACTCTGGACTTCTGTAATGACAAGAATACCTATTCATATATCCCTTTTAAACAGTTCTCTCCCTCATCTGTTTTAATGCAATATACATCATTCCTCCCCTCCTTTTCTGCCTTTCCTCAACCATGATGTCAGTCCCATTTTACAACAGTGACCCTATGCAATATTTGTCCTTTTGTGATAGAGATATTTCACTCCGTATAATGTCCTCCAGGGTCATTCATTTTGCATAATATTTCATGAGTTCTTTGTTTTTCAATGCTTCATAGTATTCCATTGTGTGAATATACCAGAGCTTCTCTATCCGTTCATTTGTTGATGGATAATTGGATTGTTACCAGATCTTTGTTATTGCGAACAAAGCCACAATAAACATGGGTGTGCATATATCTGCCTCCTTCCTGGATCATTTAATATTCTGCCCATAGCATCCTTAAGTATTATAACTAAAGGCTTGAATTTGTTCTTCAGTTCTTTTTTTATTTAATTTCTTTATTTTTTATTTCAGTGAACATCTACAGAGATTTTGGAATTCCATTCATTCATTGTTGCACCCCTCTCCCCACCCCCCCACCCCCTGTTCTTCAGTTCTTTAAGCTTAAGAAATGTCAAGTGAGTTTGGCCCCTTTGATTTTCTGACTCCAGCTCTTTGTATATTTCTTTAAAATACTTTGCTTTGTCTTCCATGTTGCCCTTTGAAATCTTCTGTTCTGCTCCTTAACTTCTTGATTTTTGCCCCACTCCCCTTTGTTTGGGCTTCTTAGCACTCTAATGCAATAGTCACTCTCTTCTGAAATTAATCTCAGTCTTTTCTTCTTCCTCCATCTTTGTAATGACCTTTTGACTTTTTCATGGATGATATTCTTTATATACTCCCACAGGTCACCTGGTCCTCATTCATTAGTGTTCAAGGCCTCAAAATCTGTTCCTGAGATGGTTTTTAAATTCAGATGGGATATACTCATGGCCTAATTTTGGTTCCTATGGATTTGAATTAACCTTTTTAAGCTTTTGTTTGAACTTGCACATAGCAAAACGTAACTGTGACAACATCCAAGGAGTGATTTGCTTCACAGAAATTTCATTATGGGAATTACTTTCAGATTATATTTAGAAGCCAAAACTTTTCTCAGATACGCACATATAACTTTTGTCATGCCTTAACCAACACAATCACTAATCTATCTATCTATCTATCTATCTATCTATCTATCTATCTATCTATCTATCTATCATCTATCTATCTCTATACAGTTTAAACAGTAGCTTTCTCAGTAGGTTTAGCTTGTCCTCAAAGAGTATGGTTTTACTCCTCTTAAGGCAATCAACACAGTTCACCTCACAGTCTTGAGGCAATTTCCTAGAGGAAAGCCTCCTAAATACCCTGAACAATGATGGCATAATTAGAAAACATACTGCTTTTTTTTGCTTGTATATACAGGAGAAAAGCCCCGTTTCCCTCACCTCTCAAATAAAAGTTATAATTCTTTACACAGTTTTCATTGTATTTTTTCTTGTTCCTCATCTGTATAGTACATATTGTAGGGGATAGAACCAGTCTCTAGTCATATCTGCATTAGATTGGGAAATCGCCTGGTCTTGGAATGAAATAAATTATGTGACAATAATGCTTTGGATTTACTTTATAAGGTCCATTTAATCCAGAAGAATTCTATTTTCTAACCCGAGACCTGTAGCCCTCCCCACTTGGAACATTATTAAGTGAATATGTAGAAGAGAAAAAAAAGAGAGAAAAGAAACTTTAATATTGAAGAAGATATTAAACTCTTTTATGAAAAAAGAGTTTTATTATCTGAATTGATGGGGAAATGGAGGGTGCTGGTTAGAAAAAAATCTCTAATAAAGGAAGGATTAATTCCTGCATTCTCAGGAGGTTTCCATCTCATTGCTTCCTTAACTGCCTCCCACAAGATATATGAGTGAATGGAAGAGCTGGAACTATGAATTTAATAACTGTTGTTTGTGAAAGCATAATGAAACAGGTCTTTGCCCCTTACCCATTATAACTCAAGTCAATTACTATTTCTTTATGGAATGAATCCATGGTACTGACAGTTATTTTATTGAAAGTTTAGGTCAGAGAAACCCAAACTTGTTTTTTCTCTAGTTTTCCAGCTGGTAGACTTCTGAGTAACATAATCCAGTTTAATGCTCTTTTGTTTGGCAGTGTTTGGTTTTTCTGTAAGTATCAGAACTACCCCTTTTAAAGACAATGGCCTAGAAGGTTTGAAGTACATTAGCTGTAGAAAAAAAATTATAATAGCAATTTCTTAAGTCTATTCAATCAAACACAAATCAACAAGTCTTTCTCTAAGTTAGAAGCATCTTCCTCTAAATGCCCAGGTTAATATCTAATTGTCTCTGTGTGGTAGAAGATGGCAAGGTTGTCATGGCAACTGGGTGGAAAGTTTAGCTAGCATAATGTTTGCTTTTAAAAGAATGAAGCAATTTCAAGCTTTTTAGTGCTACTGGAATTATAAAAATTGCTTTATTCCCCCACTTTTAGCTTGCAAAGGTGATTGATCATTTCTTTTTTAAAAATTGGCTCACACAAAAAGCACCCCTCAAAAAAACTGGCTCAAAGATTCCCTTAATAGTGTTTTTTTAGTCACTCCCCACCTTTCTTCTGTCACCATCTTCCCCCTACTCCCGCCCATTTCTCTCTTACAATACAGCTCAATCCTTGTGAATGAGGCAAACTGTCCTCTTGTTCATTAGTTCACTGGGCCTACTGCACCTGAAAATGAACATTTAGCTACAATTCATTTGATTGGTATATTGTAAAACTATACTTGAAATAAATCTCTGGTTATTAAATGAAGAGAAATATTGGATTTGGTTTTCAGTTTTATTGGATTTTTTTACTTCACAAGTTGGGAAATGAGATGCAGATCTCATTTCAAAATGGATGCTAACAAGACACTGACTAGACCAGATCATTAGAATGGAACACACAGTTATTTTTCTTTTTCTTCTCCACTTCCCTTTCTCTTTAATACAGTTTTCTTCCCCCTCCCCAACAGAAAGCTCTTTAATGAAAATGGCAGCGTATTACACTGTAGTTTTTCATGATTCTATAATTATTCCTAAGGTGTTGTCTTTGTTTATTGTTTGTGACCTGCTTGGACACAGGCTAAATGCTTTAGAGAAACCAACTGATATTTCTAGAGCATAGGCAATGCTTCAAAACTCATTGTCTTCAAGTCAGAATCAACTCATTATTAAACCTCAAGAGGTTTTGGTGGCTGTAAACCACGTGGGAAGAGACTGCCCATCTTTTCCCTGAGGAGCTGCTTGGTGTATTAGAATATCCATAAAGGTGTTACATTTTGGTTAGTAGTATAATTGCCTAATGACTCTGTCATCAGAGCTCCCTTAGTGAAACGCTTGTTCTTGTTAATGTTGCTTTTGAGTCAATTATGACTCGCAGAAACCCTGTGAATGATGCCCTATCCTGTGCCATCCTCATCATCTCTGACATACTTGAGCCCATTGTTACAGTCTCTGTGCCAATCCATCACACTGAGAGTCTTCCTCTCTTTGTCTGATCCTCCAATTTTCCAAGCATAATGGGGCAATGCAAGGGGAGGCATGCTTTTCCAGACCTGTATTTCTTAAGGTACTGGCTTAAAAGTGAGAGAAATGAAAAGTCAGTTTTTGTTATCATAGTAGATACATTTTCTATCTCAAGACTGTAAGGAAAACCTTTTAGGGAGCTCTGGTGGCCTAGTGTCAAGAAGCTGCACTACAATCGTGAAGGCCCATGGTTCAAGGCTACCAGCAGCTCCACAGGAGAAGGATGGGCAATCTCCTCCTGTGCCTCTGAAAACTGCCTCTGAAAACCTGCTTGAGTGACCTTCTATATTATCACTTTATGGTACTTAACAACAACAAAAAGGAAAATATCAGTAAGTAAAAATGAAATATAATAAAAATGAAGAGAGATAGAACCTAAAACTATATATTCCATGATAACAATGCAGGTCCTGATGTTGTACTGGGGCACTCAGTCATAGAGAATAGGGCATCGATGCAGAAGCAAAAGCTTCCATCAGGAATTTTGACAAATCACTCTACTGGTATAGGTAAAGGTAGGTACAATATGTAACAGAGCCATCCCTGTCAATTCAATTGCTGAGAAGGACAAAAATATTAAGAGCAAAATGTAGACAAAGAAAGTACTGAGAAGTTTCTTTCAAGAATACAGCCACCCTATTGGGATTCAGAGCTGTGCTCCTCTTTGGATAGGAGCAAATGGAGTACATCAAATTCTGCATACCAAAAAGACTGACCTGACCTCAGTGGTTCAAAATTAGAAAACTTGCAAGTGTTCTTGATTCTGTTCTTCTTTATTTTTTATATTCAATCTTTTATCAAATCCTGTTTGTTCTACCTCCAAAGTAAATCTGTACTCTCAAACATTCCAAGCTACCATCTTTATTCGCAAGGACTCTTAGAAGAGCTTGTTGGATTATACTTTTTCATACCCAATCCATTTGCTATACAATAGCAAGAATATTGTTTTAAAATCGTAACTCAGGATGTGTGATTCTTCTATTTAAATACTTTGAGTGTTTTGTCAATACAAAATGACAAGTTATATTTTGTAATATAGTTTATAAAGCCCTTTTAGATATTTTGCCTTCACAATCTCCCACCATACACTTAACTGCTCTATGAAGTTTGTCTTTCAATATGACTTTTCTAGCATTCTTTTAATGTTGCTGACTGACCATGTGGATGGGTAGGACTATACACACGGAACATGCTGGCCTATACACAAAGGAATTGGTTATCTACTTGCCCATAGCAAATTGACCAGTCTCAATAATTTACAAGGGGATTGGCTAGTCTTGACCATTAATCAAAGAGCTCTAACCTCAGAGATTGGATATTCCTCTATGAGTGAAAAGAAAGACACTTTTCCCACCTCAACGAAAGAGAAGCAGCAAAATATAGAACAAACTTTGGGACAGCACAGTAACCACGGATGACCTAGAGACATGAGTAAGATGAAAATGTGAGATGAGAACTTTGGGGGAGGAAAAGGGAAAGCCACCATAGGCAGGACTGAGAACTTTGTTGGAAGTTTGAGTGGAGAGCCAATATTGGAAGGACTGAGAATTTGGGATACAGGGGCACAAGGGTCAAGGATGAGGTGTTTGTGTGCACATTTTGGGAGCTGTCTTGACTGAGTGCAATGATTAATTTGGATTATAACCTTTTGACTTCCCCAGTATAGTTCTGTGTGGTCTGTGACCTATCACATTGGAATTTGAACCTAGAAAAACAGCAAGATTGGTGTTGAGATGAAAAGAAAGAGTACAGGAGTGTGGAGGATATGTCTGGCCTCACTGGAATTGGTTTTGTGTGTTGAAGCTGTGGACAGGGACAGTTCCCCTTTGAGAAGTTGAAAAAGGTCAGATATGACTATCTCCATGTGGCGCTGGTTCTTTCTACACACTCTCATTTTTCTTATTATGCTGAGGGCCATATTATCTCCTTTGTTTTTTTTTTTTTGAACCGCAGTGTAACTGATCCAATACAGTTAGGACCAAGAAAGTTCATTTATTTAAAAAATAAAACAGCTTAAGATGATACTAGAGCAGAGTCTGCCTCTTTCTACTTTACATCTAAGTGTTTATTCCTCCTTATCAAGTAAAGAAAGAGCTCCAGCAGCCTAGTAGGTAGGGAGAGGGAATTGTGCTGCCAACCCATCAGAAGGCAGTTCAAATTCACTAGCTGCTCCATGGAAGCAAGATGAGCACTCTCCTCCAGTGTTTCTAAAAACCCACAGGAGAGTCAACTGTGAATCAGTTCTAACTCCATGGCAATGAGTTTGCTTTTGTAGTCATTGTTTTTTAGTATCCTATAAAAGAAATTCAAGAGCACTATGGTAGTCTAGTGTAAAGAATCTGCACTGCGATCCTAGAGATACACAGTTGAATCTATTAACTGCTTGGTGGTAAAAGGATGGGCAGTTTTCTCCCATGTGATTTACGGCTTCTGAAACCTACTACAGGATGAGCTAAAAGTCAGTTTAGTCAATTCTCCTTCTATCCTCCCTAGTCATTGTCCAACTCTCTGATGCACGCCACTAAAGAAATTCTGATGATGTTGTGCAAAATATATCAGACTTATAACCAAAAGGTTGCAGTTTGAATTTATCAGCTGCTCTTTGGGAGAAAGGTAGGCACTGTTCTCCTATAAAATGTTGTTGTTGTTGTTGTTGTTGTTGTTGTTATGTGCCGTCGAGTCCTTTGCGACTCATAGCGACCCTATGTACAACAGCTGTAAACCGTGCTCTATCCTGTGCCAATCTCATTGCCTCTAACACACCCATCCCGATTACCCCAGTCACTGAATCAATCCACCTCATAGAGGGTCTTCCGCTCCTGCTCTGTCCTTCTGCTCTACCCAGGCGGTAGGATTGGTGGACGATCTATGAACAATCTGCGTTATGCAGATGACACAACCCTGCTCGCTGAAACTGAGGAGGACCTCATGCACTTACTGCAGAGGGTCAAGGACTGAAGCCTTCAATATGGACTGAGGCTCAATGTCAAGGAGACAAAAATTCTCACCACTGGACAAATCGGTAGCATCAGAATGGATGGCGAAGAGATTGAGATTGTTCACAGCTTCAGTTTGCTCGGCTCCACGGTCAACACTCTTGGCACCAGCAGCCAGGAAATCAAAAACCGCATTGCGATGGGAAAGTCTGTGGTTAGGGACCTATCCAAAATACTCAAGAGCAGCAGTGTCTCTCTGGAGACTGAGGTGCGCCTGATACAGGCCATGGTTTTTGCAATCACTTGTCATGCATCAGAGAGTTGGACAATGACTAGGGAGGATAGAAGGAGAATTGACGGCTTTGAACTGTGGTGCTGGAGAAGAGTATTGAATGTACCATAAAATATTATAATCTAAAAAAAAACCAATAAAAAAAATATCGCTTCACTCAATGGAGGGATGACAGAACCTGTTCTCAGTCAGAAGTGACCTGATGGCAATGAGGGTTGGGTTTTTTGTTTGTTTGTTTGTTTGTTAGTTTTTAATCCAAAATCTATGGGAAAATGCAAGTAGTTGATTGGTAAAATTAAAAGGTGAAGTCTGACGGGTTAATGGTAAGGAGTTGCACTACGAAGCCAAACACGCGCAGTTCTAATTCACCAGCTTCTTCACAAAAAGGATGAACAGTCTCTTCCTGTGTAATTTACAGTCTTTGTTAATCCACTGGGGGATTTGAGATATGAGTCATTTTCACTCGCCGATACACAGCAACAATAATCACCTGGATAAAACTCTGACTTGGCCAATAAACCTAATAATATAATTAACACTCATGTATTGTCGTTGTTAAGTGTGGTCAAGTTGTAGGCAACTCATAGCGACCCTATGAACGAAAGACCTAGACACCTGTATAACTTTTGTCCTTTCTCCAGGTTCATTTGGTTTCCAGAGGTAAACTATTATGGAAGTGGATGCCACTCCTGCTTCCAAGCTTGTTTTAATCGGGGAGCTCCACCAAACAGAGTCCACCATGGGTAACCATTCTTGCATTTGACTCATCAAGTGTCACAGTGTTCAGCTTCACAGTGACCACAAGTTACCTTATTAAAGGTTTTTCATATTGTTATGATGTTGACTAGATTGCAGAGGAGCTTCCAGACTAAGAAAGGATTGGAAGAAAGATTTAATGATCTACTTCTAAAAAGTTAGCCATTGAAAATTCTATGGAGTCTTATTCAGACTTTGTGCATAATGTCACTATGAGTCAATTAGATGGTAACTTAGAACAACAAAAACAGTGTCATTTAAGCCTCTGAAGTGATTTGGATGCAGGCAAGGGGTCCTCTTGGTTGGAAATGTGTATATTGAAAAGGAATTAAAGAAAACCAGAATCTCATCCTCCTGGGAATCTTGTGTTACAATCTTCACAGTGGATGCCATCAATATGAAAGATGAGTGGATTCAAAATGAAGGCACAAGAGATTCAGGCAAGGAAAGCAGAAACAGTAGAAATCAGAAAGCTAAGGAAAATATCTTGCTGCTTGGTGCTGCTGAGAAATGGCAGCCAGGTCCCACCCACACAGGCATCCATTGTTTTGAAGAACAGAAATATATGGCAAAGCAATTAAAAGCTGTGCACAGAGGGCCTGCTAGTGTTCCCTTCACTATCTTAATCAAAATATTTCCTTTTTTGTGAGGAGCTCATTTGGAGGAGATGTAACAAGCCAGTGTCACCTCGATTCTCCAGGGTTAGAGTAGTGTCATATGAGCCCGCCAGCACTCAGTGCTCCGGACTCAGCCTCCTCTTTTCTCATCGCCTAGAGTAGACAAGGCTGTCACTTAGAAGATGAAATGTATTTGCAAATTAATTAACTTTGTCCAGCAACTAGAGAATTAGATTTCTGTTAAGAGTTCTGTCTGACTGATGGATTCTCCAGACATTGAAGGAATTAAATACCACTTTTTTCTTCCTTTTGACTTTTACTGCAATTGGATCATACAGCTATCATTGTTCCAATCCTTTGATCCATCTTCCATTTATTACAACATATCACCTACAAAGACGTGGTATTTGCTTTGGTAGATGATGACTTTTGTGAGTTTTCATCTCTATAAACTCCTTATCAGTGTGCAATGTGAAACCGAGCAGCTAATCAGCATTAGGCTTGAAGCAGGGTGAGAGGCAGCTATCTTAGAACAATGCTTTGTAAGGATTTTCTTTCCTTGGCTAGTTCTTTGTTCTGATTTTGAACTGTACAAGGAGGCGGCCAGCAGAATATAAAATGGACAAAAGAGCACACAGAATTGTGGAAATGCAGCATAAGCCCATACAGAGAAATTTGTTATTATAACTCTCAGCCAGGGCGAAAGCATTTCTGATTCTCTGCTGGCCAGTATGTTCTTATGTGCTTTTGAGTCAAAACCAACTCACAGGTTAGCCTCCAGCATGCTTTTAGAGGCTATAAATTGCACATATATTGTCCATTCCCGCCTCCCTCCTCAAAGCAACTAGTGGGTTCAAACCTCCTGCCTTTCAGGTGGCAGCACACCTCCTTACCCATTAGGCTACCAGAGCTCTCAGCCAACTAATAATATAGAAGCAGCAAATATATTTTTTAATTGATTGTGTTTATTTGTGCTTGCTTTGGAATACACATGATGATTTAAATGATGCTATTAGACAGGTATTATTCCTATGATCACAAAATCTGAAAGCCTTTGTAATCGCAATGAAACAGATTTTGTTTGAAGGGATAAGATTTCAAGAACATATTTACACAGGTTATAATTAAAAATTAGGGCCTGAAATATAATCCCTTCCTCTTTCTTCCCTTATAAAAATAAATATCACATAGTAAATGTTTTGGAGAACCATTTCTGCGCCTTTAATCTTATATTATTAATAATTCATTCCTGGAAACTAAACACATAAGCAAAAAAAAAATATACAATCGCAGGGAGACCATATTCAAAATGGTGACTATTTTCACGTGAATCATTTATGAACATATAAATAAGCATGCACCCAGAATATAGAAGAAAAACGAATAATTACCATCTTATTTGTGCTTTTTCCTTTTGTTTAGGAATCAGAATACAATAATCACAAAGAAGGAATTATAAAATCAAACAGATTAAATAGCAAACCAGAATATAGCTGATTGAAGTGGAATTTCAAATCCTTGAAAGCCAGTGTTGCTATTGTGTACCATCATGTCAGATCTGCTTACTCTCCAGCAAGTTTTCAGAGGCAGTAAATCAAAAGGAAGAGCGAGGAGATTGCCTATCTTTCTCTTGTGAAGCAGCTGGTGGATTTGAACTATGTACTTTTGTGTTGACAGCACAATTTCTTACCACTAAACCACCATAAAACCTAGACAAAAGCAAAGCAAAACAGAAATCAGAGACCACTAGTTGCCAGAAAATTGACTGTAACAACCTGAGTTGTGTCAAGAGTACAACAACTCTGTAGTGTTTTTATGTCTACGAATTTTTGGAAGTAGGTCACTAGGGCTTCCTTTTGAGGTACATCTGGATAGGTTCAAACTATCAATCTTACAGCTCACGGCTAAGTTCATTAGAATTTGTACCATCTACAAATATCATACTTTTAATGTGTAAAGCCAATCCAAATGCCTGAAGTGCTTTAAATATCCAATAAATATTGGGAGAAAGGAAAGAAGAAAAACAGTACATCGTTGTAATAGATTTTAACAGATAACTGGTTTGGGTTTTTTGTTTTTTTTGGCTTGTCTTTCCTGTTTTGTTTATTAATTTTAATGAAAATTTACAGAGACTTAAGGGTTTCCAGTCATTCATTGTTGCACTTTTCTCCCTACCCACCCTCTCCTCCCCAATTTACTCTTCTCCTTGATGAGTAAAAGAAAAACTCTTTCATTGCTATACAATCCCTCTCCTCAAGTCCACTCCACTGTGCAGCCTTCATTCTGGACACCTGACATGACAATAATACCTATATACTCCTTTTAAACAGTTCTCTCCCTCATCTGTTGCAATGCAATATACATCATTCCTCCCCTTCTTCTCTGTCTCCCCTCAACCCCAATGTCTTTCCTGTTTTTATAACATCTTTCTCAAACTTGAGGGAGCTCTAGTGGTATAGTCAGTATCTCCTTATGGTGGTTTGAATTCACCAAGAGCTCAGTGGGCAAAAGATGTGCAATCTCCTCCCAGGTGATTTACAGCCTCCAAAGACCTTTTGAGAGCAAGGAGTGAGTGCTTCCACCTGGACAGCAATGACAGAGACTGAGAGCATTCTCAAACTTAGGAGGAACATTGCGGTTGAGACAGTAACACCAGCTTCTTAGTATCATGTTAGTCAATTATGTTAGCAAAATGTTTAAAGTAAACAGCATGAAGAGCCCTGTCATCCTCTTCTTAATAATTCCCACTGATAGTACTAGGTAAATGTCACAATCTATTCTCAGCTAAATAAAAGGAACCTATCCTAAGAAAAAGAAAGCTTTAAAGTATGTCCTATAGAATGGAGTTTATGTAGAGCAATTATTCCTCTGTGCATGTATGGATAAATATGTGAGCAAGTGATGCAACACTGAAAATTCCCCCTTTGGGATGAAATATGACATTCTTATTCAGACACTAAACACTTCCAGCCATTAACACCATCTTGCATCTCTTTTTTAGCATAGAGTTCTGATGGCACTTTCACTTAGCAAACAAATATTTTAGCTCATGCAAAGTCATCTGAATTTTGCTAGTTTGATAATACACACATTTTCCTTATAAAATGAATATATTTGGCTCTTGCTAAGAGTGCATTCTACCTCAGGATTCCAATACTGGCAGCATAATTCTCAAATTTTATGCCATAATAGAGTCAAATCACTGTGAGGTATACACATAATGAGGATAATATGTAAATACCCCTTACTGTGTTCAGTCTTATAGTAGGAAGACTTCCCTCTTTCTCCCCATCAACCATTACAGCCGAACTATGAGTTTGATCAACCCTGGTAAACGGCAAGATAAAAGATAGGGAAGTTTCTTCTGGAAAGGAAAAGGGAATAGAGAGCTGGTCCACTCTGACTAGGCATAGCCAAATTAAGCAGGTGTCTTCTGACCTCCCTCTGTCAAAAATGCCCAGCAGAAAAGTATGTAGAGTTTCTGCCCCCTTTCCTCAGTTGTTTACCATAAGAAAGAAAACTATGTTGGAACACCTTGGTCCAATTTAGGAGAAAATACTACTACTCTGATAGAGATAACCAGATGGAAGGGAAAAAAAACAACAACAACAACCTGAGACAATTTTTCCTGAGTTCTCCCATGATGAGGAATTCAGGTGATCTATAAAATTTCTGAGAACTTTGCCAAAATGGCAGGCTGTTGATGAGGAGGCTTTTACACCAAGGATGAAATCAAGATCCATCAGGCTTTTTTGATATGTCACCTTCAAATGTTATATGTGGCCAACATACTTCCGTGTTCGTCTGTCTAAAGAGCAACCCAGATCACTATACAACAACAGAAATGACACTTCTTTGTGACATCCAATTCTTTCACTTACTTCTGTCTACAGGCTTATATATTTGGGGTCAGATACCATTTTTAATAGTACAATTAGAAAATATAGTACAGGATATGAAAAATAAAGACATCTATATATGGTATCTACAAGATACCTGGATGCCCCAAATGAGTATTTAGACTAGAGGAGATGAAAATACCAATCCTCCTTTACCATTTCCTTCTCATTCTACACTCAGCTTGATTATTGATCATTAAGATTAAGACAACTATTAAGGAAATTACAGATTATTTTTTAATAGTACATCCTTTACATTTTGGTCACCTGAATTATTCTGCATGTTTGTTGTTGTTATGTGCCATCGAGTCACTTGCGACTCATAGTGACCCTATGTACAAGAACTCTATACGCTCTTCTATCCTGTGCCAACCTAGCCATCTCAAATGCACTTATTCCCACCACTCCAGTCACAGAATCAATCCATCTCATCAAAGGTCCTCCTCTCCTTCGCCGCCCCTCCATTCTGCCAAACATGATGTCCCTCTCCAAGGACCAGTCCCTCCTTGCATCATGCCCAAAGTATGTCAGATGAAACTTCAGAATCCTTGACTCCAGGGAACATTCTGGCTTCACCCTCTCCGGGACAAACCTGTTTGTTCTCCTAGCAGTCCATGAAATATTCAACACTCTTCTCCAGCACCAAATCAATTATAATAATGAATAAATGGAATTTATAATTTTAACTACATTCCCCATGAATTCTGTAGCTTAAATTCACTTTGGGAAATTCCTGGGACATGCTTTGTAACATCGTTATCAGCGCACATAGGTTTTCTGTGGTCTCTGCATTTAGAGAAGGTCTGGGTTCCACTATCACCGTTCAGCAAAGCACCGGCTGTCACGCTATGTCCAGATATGAGTAAGAAGAATCTATCCTCAGGCCCCTCACATTCTTTTCCATAGGAAAGGAGGAAGGATCAGTGCCTCCAGCATGTGCTGGTTTTTCTCCTCCTTCTCCCAATATTATGTCTCTCCTAGGAACCACATCACCTTCTCCTCTGAGCTGTTATCAGTTTCTCCCACTCCTCTTCTTTTTACTACTCTTGATTTTTGTTTCTTTCCCCCTCCCATCTCAAAGTATACACTTTAAATGATGAAATTTCATGCTCAGCCAACTTCTTCACGGCCACTTACGAAGCATCAGTCAGGCTAAATATACCTTTTCTTGGGAGCACTGCTGTGTGTTTCTTATTATGGTGTGGGCAGCTGAGGGTGATATGTGGTCAAGTGATATAGCATTTATTTTCTCACTTTTCAGTGCTTCCCCTTTACCTGAACAGCTCTGGTGGCTTAGCACATAGGCAGTGCACGGCTTACACAAGAATGATGTCTCTTTAGAGGTTCAAATGCACCAATGGTTCACCGCTCAGGCAAAAGATGGCCAGTCTCCTCTTATGCAATTTATAGCCTCTGAAAACCCACTAGAGGGTCAGCTATGATTCTGACTTCATTCACGTCAATGAACGAGTGAGTGATACAAAGAAACAGCTCTGAAGGTGTCATCCATAGACATTGCACACCTGACCCAGAAGCCATGTCTCTTTGGCATATTGAAACTACCAGTGACTACGTGAAGTATAACTAGTCTACTGTGAAATTACAGTGTAGGACATTCAATGAAGTGTTGATTATGAGTTGGTTTCAACTAGATAGCAGTGAGAAAGGAAGAAATGTAAAGAAAAACTGGTAACTCCTAAACATTATTTGAGTTCATAGTTTAAAATTGCCCAATGCTTGAACATATTCATTCATTTATTCATTAAATCAATCTAATTCATAGTCTTGATACATTTTTATTAATTGAGGACTTGTTTTCCACACAATTTTTCTTGTTACTGGGCTAATGGATTTGACAAAAGTGTTTTCTACATCTTTAAGCTAGCTTCTAGCTTTACATATTTATCTATGTTAGAATAAACTTTCTCCTTATTTCTGGATTTTGTAACAATTAAATCACCTCTTTTAATGTTTTCCTTGGTCATTGATTGTGGCCACACTGAGATGTAGCAGTTATATTCTCAAATAAGTATATACCACATGTTAGTAGACTTAGCTATAGAAAGAAATTTATATCACAAATTCAATTATTTGTGCTTTTAATTTCTTCTTAAATATAACTCAATTAATAGAGGTTGCAGTGTGTAAATACGTTCATTATGAGAGGTCTATTAGTATCATTATAGTTTTAAAGCACTAACCATATATTTTAGTAATGACTATATGATCTTGAGTAAGCACTTTACTTTCGAATCGTACATTCTTTAAGAAAATATATATTACTCTTACTAACATTTTTATAAAAGTATTGTGAAAGTTAAGGAAAAATGTGTAAGGTCTTTGAAACAACAACTATTTGAGGTACAGTAAAGTAGAACTTCTATATTTTGCTATCATGATCTTTTAAAAATGTCACTCCAAGAAAATTATTAGCATCAGAATAAAATAGTTTCTTTTTAGTATTAGTATCACGCATGCACTTTCCCAACTTACATCTAGACATGTACTATTTTAATTATAATTAAGCAGGCCTAGATTTAGTTTTGGTTATTTTGTTATTGGTACAATCTGTTAGGGGGAAAATGTGTAGGAGTGCTCCATATTTTAATTGTTGTTAAGTGATGTTGAGTTAATTCTGAGTCACAGTGACCTCAGGTGGCAGTAGAATTGATTTCTCGGATGTAATTTTATGGAAGCACATTGTCTGGTCTCTCCACCACAGAGCCACCGGGTGTATTAGGACCTCCATTCTTTTGGTTAGCAGTTGAATACGTAACCATTGCTCTACGATGTCTCCTTTCCACATTTTTACAAGTTTAGAAATGTTGAAAGGAGGAATTTTCTCCTTTAGGGGTTGATTTCACATACTGTCACCCCACTGAGATTTTCAGTGGTCATTTATTTGTACACACCAGGGGACAATTAAAAAGCATGTCTGAACTTAGAATCTTGATAAACGTAAGCAACTAATAAGAGACAGATTTGGTTGTGTCAGGTTAAGAAAGTCAGATTTACAGAGCATCTAAAACAGAAGTGGAAAAAATTCTGCTCGATAGAATATTCTCAATGAACAATTAGGCAGTACTGTAACTTAGAAGAGTAGTAAATTTTCAGTAGTCGTAGCCAGTAGCTTGCTGCCAAAACACAAACTCTAAGAAAGAATTTATATGATCTTAAGATACATATGCATATTTGCATTTAGACAACAACAAAAACTAACCAAAAACCCCCACAAATCTCCTTAATGACCCACAGAACAAGGAAATGCCTGAAATATAATGCAAGGAAAATAATACACCCCATTTTTAACCCATCTTCGTCCTCCAAACCATTCTTAAATTATTTGAGCAGTTTTTCTAATAGTCTCAAAATAAAAGTCTTTCAAATGAAATATTTTACCCATAGACCATGAAATCTGTGCCTTCTAAAGACACACAAAATCTCATTAGGTTCAGAAGACTATGCAAAGCTAATCTTTTTATTCAGTGTACACCTCACTCCTAAAACAAGAGATGGAGATTTAAAGTCCACAGGTTGACTGGGAAACTCCAGTTCAAAAATTACATAGAATGGTTTATTAAGCAAGAATTTTTTCTTTTTAAGGTAAAATTTTCTGGATGCAGTGATTGCACAGCAATTTTCTATATTAACCTCAATAGTTTGTATATGAAATCAATAGACACCCTACCGTCATGAGAGCTTCAAGTTTCTGTGGTTGAATTTTAGTATTCATACGATGGATTTACATGGTAAACCTGAATGTGAAATATTTGTATTTGCTTGCATGTGTTTATTTTCTTGAATTTTTTTTACATTGGCACTAAAATATGTAAATATTATCACACTGTGCTTACTACTGAAAGACGACACCAACAACAGTTGGTATCCTAAATTATTCAAGATTCTATTTTGATTCGATACACAAGGTTGACTTTTTTACTGCTGTCTTTGTTATTTGTGTTAGGTGCCATTGAGTCGGCTCTGACTCAGAATGACCCTATGAAGAACAGATCTGAACCTTGCACGATCCTGCACCACTCTAACTACTAGAGTTACTGTGTCAATCCATCTCCTTGAAAGTCTTCCTCTTTTTCTCTGACCCTCACCTTTCCCAGCATAATGTCTTTTTCTGAGAAAATGACATGTTGCTTCCTCCTGACAACATGTCCAGTGTATGTAAAATGAGGTTTCACCATCCTTGCCTCTAAGGAACACCCTGGTTGAACCTCTTACAGGACAGACTTATTTGTTGGGAAGTCCATGAGATATTCAGTGCTCTTTTCCTAGACCATAATTAAAAGTTATTAATTCTTCTTTTGTTATCCTTACTCACTGTCCAACTTTTAGTTGTAAACCATGTAATTTAAAAAATATCTCTATTATGATAATAATACATGAAAAGATGTTTTATGTAAAACAGTTGATATATGGAAGAAGAGTGAACATTGGATGAGGAGTCAGAGGATTGACTTTCAAGTGAGTCAGTGCTGTAAGTTACCATACAGTCCATGTCTACTTAGGACAACCTTATATATGCAGAGTAACACTGCTCCATAAGATATTCAAGGGTGTTAACTTCCAGAAGAAAATTAACAGATTTATATTTGGAAAAATCTCAGCCTGAGTTCAACTGCCAATCTTGCCTACAAGAAGAGCAATGAGTTTGTTTAAATCATGCAGGAGCTGCATTCAGTAAGAATTTTACTAGCTTTGATTCCTAGTGATGCCATGTAACAGTAACACTGCTCCAAAGGGTTTTCATGGCTATAGGTTTAATGAAGACTGATCTCTGAGTCTTTCTTCTCTGGAGCCACCAACTGAGTTCAAACTGACAACTTTTAGTTAGCATCTGTGTGCCAAGTTTGTGCCTCCAAACTCCTCTCCAAATGGAGTAACTGTTATAGTACTCAGGGGTGACAGAAAGAAAAGGAGGACACAGTGATTAAAGTGCTCAGCTGCTAAGCAGGGAGTTGGTGGTTTGAATCCATGAGCCAGCACTCAGGAGAACGATGAGCTAGTCTGCTCCTCTAAAGATCACAGTCTTTGAATGTTATGCAGCTATTCCATCTCATCCTAAAGGGTGGCTATCAGTCAGAATCAACTTGAAGGCTACAGAGGAACTGTAGTAGTAAATGCCACTTGAGTCATTGGTGGTTCAGTGGTAGAATACTTGCTTTTAATATAGAAGATACAGAATTGATTTCTAGCCAATGCATTTAAGTCTTTGTAACTTTCTGTCACTGGAAGTTTGTGTGTTGTTATGATGCTGAACATGTTTTGGCAAAACTTCCATACAGAGATGGACTAAGAAGAAAGATCTAGCCAGCAACCTCTAAAATTCAGTCCCCAAATCTTGTGTTTCAGAATGGACTAATCTCTAACTGGTCACTTGGATGACACAAGATCATGCTGAGTTCTGTTCCACTGTACATAGATCGCTCTGAGCCTGAGGCTAACTCAAGTTTGTTAAGGTTGTTAGACAGTAGCTAACAACATTGTGTTCAAGCATTTTGTGCTTTATGTCAAAAGCAATAAATCCTCAAGATAATTCCAAGAGAGAGGTAGTGATAATGACTCTATCTTTTAAAAGTCTAAACTGTATCTCAGTGTATGAAAATAGAATTTATTCTTGTAAAAATGTAAACTGAGTACAACCTCCATCAAAAATAGTCTAGTGATTATACAAAACAAAAAAAAATCCAAAACAGTCCATATATTAAAAACAAAACCCCCAAACAAGTGGAAAACCAAACAAACAAACAAAAAAACCCCTCTACAAAACAATGAACCAACAAAGCCCTGAAAAGAGATCATATGACTCAATAATTCCACACTTTGATATTGTCTAAAGAGGACAAAATTAGACATAGTGGCAAAAACTGTAAACATCTATCTGAAAATGCCAGTGAGAGTGAGCATAGCTCAGTCTCTCACCAACCAGGAGCAGAAAGCAGATAAAGAGCCCATAACTCAGCCCCATAGTTAAGAATCACAGCAACAGAAAGAGGTTCATTTGTTCATTGCTGATTCATAGACTCACATTTATGGAATCAGCAATGGAGTTTATTAGGGAAGTAAGTTGGATAGTGGGGGAAGAAAAGAATATCACCCAATACAAGTCCACATTTAAGTCCACGTTCCAAGGCACACACAATTCCTCAATTAGTTCAGGGTCTGGTTTTTCCAGTCAAATCCAAAGCATCCAGCAAGGTTTGCCTCGGAACAATTATAAGTCAGCTTCTCATCCAAGCATCCAGTAAGAATAGCAGAAACTTTTAACTATTTTCACAAATGCAAAAATCCTCAGGTCACACCTTGCCACAGTTTTTCCACAGCAATGCCAGAGTCTCTCCACCACCATCACCAGGGTCTCGCTCTCACCAGGGTCTTACTACTCCAGTTTCCCTCAAATCTTGCTGCCATGAATCTTACTTGCCTCAATTCTTGCTGCCCAGTGAGGGAAGCACCCTTTCTCTTATCCTAGCCCCAAAGCTGTTGATGATTTGTAAGACCAAGCTGATTCACAAGGCCATGTGTCTGCAGTTAAGGTATTTGGAGACCAGAGATGTCTAATGTAATGACTTTAAAAAAGCCAACTTTTAGGCTAACACCATAGATATATACTCAAAAGACTTGAAAGCAGAAATCTCATAAAGAGACTATTTAACACTAATATTTTTCTATATTAACAATTATTCATTAGATAAACATTAGAAACAACTTAAATGCCCAGAAATAGCTAAATGGATAAATAGAATGTGATGCCTAATGGTAGGAAATTGCTGTCAACCAAAGGCACATGGTTCTCATTCACCACCTGATCTATGAAAGAAAGATGGGCTGTTTTCTTCTGTGCAATTCACAGCTTCTGAAAAGCCACTAGAAGGTTAGCTATTGGTCATTTCCTACTCAACACCACACAACCACCATTGTATGCACATTAGAAAGTATTCAGCCAGAAGGAAAAATGAAGTCTTGATATAGGCCACGATATGGAGCATGGACATAGACATTATGCTGAGCAAAACATGGCAGTCACAAATCTAAACATATTGCGTGACCTTAGGTATAATAAAAGAGAAGGGAAGATAAATTTGTAGACACCAAAGATTGTTAGTCAGGCTTGAGAGAGTGGAGGAAAAGAAGGCCAGCAGGTATGGCGAAGAGGATACAATTGAACAATTGATAATTGAAAATTTTGTCAGTAAGTTCTACACCTGTAAAATAGTGAAATGGCAAACACTGTGTGTTACCTACATGTGCAATGATTATTTAAAAAAAAAATAAGATGCTGAGGCTCTTTTTGCCTCACTAACCACCTATATGGATTTGATTTCTTGGTTTGGAAGTTTAAGGTCATTATTTCATGGGATTAGTCTCTATCCACAAGGAACAACAGAGGGAGAAGAGCCATGAAGAAGAGAAGGGTATTGAACGTATGATTACTTGCCTCCAGAAACATATACCTCCTCTGCCATGGAACCGGAAGAACTGGATGGTACCTGACTGCCACCACAGAAGAGTTTGAACAAAGAATCTATGCCAAAAAGGAGGGGAAGTAGAATAGAATACCAAATTCTAATATATTTTGAGATATAAAGAGTAGATAATCCCTGAAATCATGGTCCTAAAATAATCTCTAAACTAAAATTGAAAAGAAATTCCCTGAAATTTTCTTAAAATTAAACATTTTTTTACTTGTTTAGTTTAACTAGTGAAAAAGATCCCCACTGAATATTATGCTCTTTAAAGAACTATAGGCATGATATCACACTGAAATAGCAACTTGAAAGATTAGATAGGAAGCTGAAGAGGCAGTGAGTTTATTCTAATGAGAGAGGAACAACTCTTTGTACTTGCATAAACTGTGGGATTCATGTGTATTTTGTTGTTGATACTCAAAAACAATAAAATAAATAAAATTAAAGAAAAAATTACAGAATTTGCTTTAGATCATTCAGCCATGGATCTTTAGAGCCAGATCTCAGTTTCAGTCAGTCAAACCCAAGATCCCATGTGTTTTCACACATTGGTGTTGCTGGTGTTGCTTTATGCCTTTAAGTCAGAACCAACTCAGAACTGACCCTCCAGAGGATTTTTAGAGGCTCTAAATTACACAGGAGGAAACTATCCATCTTCCTCCTGTGGAGCAGTTAGTGAATTCGTACTCCCTGCTTTTGGATTTGAAGTGTAGCTGCTTACCCTTAGTTATTGTTAAGTACCATCCAACCAGAACTGACTCATAGCTGAGCCTCCATTGAGTTTTCAAAGGCAGGAAATGACATGAAATAATTTTGTGCATCGATCTCCTACACAGTAGCTGCCCCTTGGAGCAGCTGTAATCTAATCACGCCTTCAGGTTGACAGTGCAGCTACTTATTACCATTAGTCTATCAGAGCTTCCTAGTTTTCACTGAATAGTGTTATTTGCTCACTGTGAAATTTTCAGTCCTCTTTTTTTGTGTTTCCAATTCTTCTGTAGAGTGGGCATAAAAATAGCAGCCTGCTCAGTTCATAAAGTGAAAAGCAAATGGTAGTATACGAATAGATGTGCTGTCTATTCTACAGCTAAAAAGAGTATTGACACTACTGTGGTTATCATTAATTCACTAATGTAAAACACAGGAGAGCCACAAGCCCTGAGTCAGGTCTCCTCTGATCAATTCTAAACATGAACACTCTTCTGAGATTTCTCACAAAGTTCGTAGCATGTGTACTCCTCATAAAGCAAGAGGCTGTGTGCATGGGGCGATTACCACAGCATCGCCTTCTGTGGCCTGCAGATGTTGAAATATCACAGGGGAGCTTAACGCAAATCTCAGGAAGGCTTAGGCAAATAGAGGAGTGTCCTCTCAAAGCAAATAACAGCGCTGACATTCAACTGGCACTAGGCTCAAGTATTGTGAAAATACTAACATCGTTCTGCACCAATTGATGAAAAAATAGCTACTGCCTTGAAGTTTTAATGTCTGTGCCGCATCACTGCCTTGAACTCTGGTCTCCACAGCTACTCCTCTGAACTCCCTGGACCTCCTCACGCCCCAGTGACAAAACTACTCAGAGCCAAAGTGAGCAAAGGGCCATGTCTTGGGGCTATAATAATCTTTAACCAGATTGGTTGCTCCTTAAACCCTTCTTTTAAATATGTTTCAATAAAACTCTTTAAGTATTCCCCATGAAAGACAGTATTTCAAATCTAGCATTCATATATTTGCATCTTACTGTAACTGAGGGCTAACTGGTTCTTTGCTGTGGTGGACAGATGGTTGCTTTTACTTTCTAAGCCCAAAAGTGTTTCACCTAATACTTTTCCTACATTGTCCTCTCTTAAATACCAAGTGCAGTGAGCAGGCCCTTCTGAATAGGCATTTCTGAGCCAAGTACTTCCCATATAAAAACAACTCCTACTTGTTCTTAATGGTGGGTAAATTTACCCGGACTTTGAAGCAGTCATTATCAACTATTTGCAACATATTCTTCATGAAAATCACTTTTACTTGTTCCAAGAAGTCTTTAAATCACTAAAAATGTCTTTGAGCCTCTTCTTGTTCAAACAAAAAAGCCCACTGTCACCAAGTTTATTCTGTCTCACCACAATTATGTAGGAAAAAGTAGAAATGGACCTTAGGGTTTCCAATTCTGTAGATCTTTATGGAAGAAATTTGCTTAACCTTTTTCCGCTCAGAGTTACTGGTGGCTTCATACTCATGACCTTTGGTTAGCTACCAAGTATCTTAACCATAGCTTTATTTAATATTCAAGTTCATTAATAGCTTACATGAACTTGCTTTGGCTTACCTATAAATTTTTAATGACACAGATAAGTGGAGATCTTGTTCTTAACCTGGGATCTACCTGTACTTTTGTTGTGTTTTTGCCTCTCCTTAAAAGCAGGTACAACTCCTTTATCCAACACAATGTATGGGATTCAATCAATAGTGAGATGAAGAATTAATATTAAAACAGGTAATGGAAAATATGAAGGGGGGGAACTTATGTGTTAATACAGATTTAGTTAAAAATACCTTTCCTTTTCTGTGACTGGAAAAACCCCAGGGCTTGTTTTATGAACAGTATAGAGAAGATAGTTCTCAAAGTCAGGCAGAATTGAATCTGAATTATTGTACCATTTAGTTGTGTAATCTCTGATAAGAAATTAACTTCATTCAGCATCAGTTTCCCCTTTTTATACGGGATCAATCATATACAACTAAATGCTCAAGAAGTAACTGGGGGGAAAAAACCAACAACAAAAAAATCCAACCACTTTTTTTATGCAAGGAACCCTTCAATATTTCCTGATCCTGAATAAATGGTGATTCCTTTCAGATAATACTTTGGTGTCCATAAACCATGAACTAATATGGTATTCTTATAAGTTGTGGTACAAGTAAAGTACCATAGAGTTGGAACCGACCCTCCAGTGGGTTTACAGAGGCCGTGTAGTGTACAGGCAGTGACTCTCCATCTTTCTTCTCTAAAGTAGATAGTAAGCTCAAACTGTGTACCATTGGGCTGGCAGTGCCACCCATTACCACTATAAGTAGCATGGTGAATTGTTAAAGAGTTAATTAACGTCCACAATTTTAGAGCAAAGAATCTGAGGAATATAAAATCTCAGATAAATAAAATCAAGGTCATACAAAAGCAAGCAGGCAGAAGGACCAGAACAACGATCTAGTGGTTTTGGTTTTGTTTGGGTTTTTGTTGTTGTTGTTGTTTCAACTCAGGAGACTCATCAATTTACAGTGTAGAGCAATGTTTTAAGGAAAGTGGCAGTTGCTATAGCAAACACATGTTCCACAATTCAGGATCTCGTGATACACACAGGTGTAATGTGGTGAGAAAGAAGCTGAATCCAAAATCAACAAGAATTCCAACGGTAATGAAAGAATTCCAAAATAATCAAAGCATTTCCCATGCTACTACTGAGTTTATGGGTTAAGTGCATCTCTTCTTTAGACTTTATTTCTTTGTCAAATGGGTGGAGGGAACTCTGGTGGCCTAGTGGTCAGAACGGAGCTGCAATCACAAAAACACTTAGTTGAATCCATCAGATTCTCCTGCTGTATAGGAAAAAGATGGGCAATGTCCTCCCATGAGATTTACTGCCTCCAAAAACCTGCTGTAGGGTCAGCTATGAATCAGTTCTGATGCAATGGCACACAGCAAAAGTTAGAACTCTTTACTATGAGGATTAATTTATATAGGCTATGTCCGAGAGTTGTGCAAACAAGTAATCACTTATGGGTTCGTCACCATCATCTCCCCTAAAAAGCATAGAACACATTCCTCCAAAGACATATTTACTGTAATAAGCATTTAGCATCATAAAAAGGACATGGACTTGATGGCCTGAGTTTCCTACTTCCAGTTCTACTATTTATTTTTTTTAAAAGAACACTATGGAGTGTTTTCACTTTTCTACAAGTGACTAAAGACATTGTTATGCATTTCCAATAATAAAAGTTCAAATGTAGACAAGATTTCAGAGATTGCACATATTCAACCTGCTGTACGGGGGGGCATATGTCAGGTGGATTATTCATCATGAAGTCTTATGGTGTGTTACTGGAGCTGCTCAACAGCTGTTGTGATCTATATGGGAGACTAGTGGTGGCCGACGAAGCTCCTATATTTGCTCAATATGCTGTGCAGAAATTGATAATTTGATGCTTTTAGCCCCCTAGGATTTTAAGCATTAGCAAAATACACAGAGAAAAGCAAGTTATCACTAGTAAATGCTCTTATTTTTTTGCAGAAATAAGGGACATTATGGTACTGTCCCTCCCTAATTTTACTAGAATTGAATTCATTTACTTTCACCAAAGAACTGTACTGAGTAAAGAAGGTGCAAATAAAACAAATCCTAGTTTCTGTTTATTTTAGTAGGTAAGACAGGAAATGCCTGAACCTAGTTTTTTTCATATAACCTTGGGTCTGTGCGACCAAAGTGTGTGAAAAATATATTTCGATGTAAGTGACTTCTCCTTTTATTCATAAAGAAATGTACTTTTCCTTTTTAATAAACACTGTCTTCCTCCTACACACAATTCCCTCAGTTCACTAGGATGTCACTGTTGTTGTTATGTGCCATCGAGTCAAGTATGACTCATAGCAACCCTGTGAAGAGATGATCTGAACCCTGTGCCATCCTCACACTTCCTGATACATTAAAGCCCACTGCGGCAGTCACCATGTCAATCCACCTAGTGGTGGGTCTTTCTTTTCTTGCCAGCCCTCCACCCTTCAGAGTATTACATGCCCAAAGGACGTGAGGCAAAGCCTCATCATTATTGCTTCCTAAGAGCACTCTGGCTACACCCTCTCCAAGATATATCTGTTTGTTCTCTTGGCTGTCCATGGGATGTTTAGTGCTCTTCTCCAACACCACAGCTCAAAAGTACCAAATCTTCTGTCGTCCTTATTCATTGTCCAGCTCTCAGATACATAACAAGTGTTTGGAAAGACTATGGCCTGAATCAGACATACCTTAGTACTCAAACTGAAATCATTACTTCTCAATAATTTGGAGAGGTCTTTAACTGAAGATTTTTCCAGAGCAAAATATCTCCTTATTTCCAGACTGCTGGTACCAAAAGTGTTAATTGTGGGTTCAAACACAACAGCTTTAGCTGTTTTTTGACAGTTTCAATCTCCTCTCCATCCATCATGGTGCTGCCTATCGGTCCAGTGGTAAGAATTTTTGTTTACTTGACATTAAGATGCAATCCTAAGTGAAGACTGCATCCCTTGATCTTCTGCAACAAGTACTTCAAATCCTCTTCACATTCAGCAAGCAAGGTTGTGTCAACTGCATTGATTATTGATTATTGAGGAGTCTCCCTCCAATCTTGATGATACACTCCTCTTTATAGATTCCAAATTCTTGAATAATTTCATCAGTATGCAGATTGAATCAGTATGGAGAAAGAATACAACCCTGACACACTACCTTCTTAGTTTTAAACCATGCAGTGTTCTCCTGCTTTGTTCACACAACAGCCCCCTTGTCCAGGTACAGGTCCACAAAAGTAAAATTAAGTGCCCTGGCACTCCCATTCTACTCAATGTCAGCTATAATTTGTTATGATCCATACAGTCAAATATCTTTGCATAGTCAGTAAAGCACAAATAGATATTCTTCTGGTATATTTTACTCAGAGAGTTGGACAATGACCAAGGAGGATAGAAGGAGAATTGATGCCTTTGAGCTGTGGTGCTGGAGAAGAGTATTGAGAATACCATGGACTGCTAGGAAAACAAACAGATTTGTCCTGGAGAGGGTTAAACCGGGTGGCTCCTTGGAGGCAAGGATTCTGAGGCTCCGTCTAACTTACTTTGGACATGTTGTGAGGAGAGACCGGTCCTTAGAGAGGGACATCATGCTTGGGAGGGTGGAGGGACAGCGCAGGAGAGGAAGGCCCTCTATGAGGTGGATTAATTCAGTGACTGGGATAATTGGGATGGGAGTGTCAGAGACAGTGCGATTGGCACAGGACAGAGCGGAGTTTAGGGCTGTTGTACATAGGGTCGCTATGAGTCGCAGGCGACTCGACGGCACATAACAACAACAACAACATATTTTACTTTCAGCCAGGATCCATCTAACATCAGCAATGCTATTTCTGGTGCCACGGCCTCTTCTAAATCCTGCTTGAATTTCTGGAAGTTCCCTATCAATGTACTGTTCTAGCCATTTTTCAATGATCTTCAGCAGTATTTTGCTTTCATGTGATATTAATGATATTGTTCAATAGTTTCCACATTCTACTACTATTCCTCCTTTATTGTTTCCCACTTCTGCATTCCAGTCACCAATAATCATTAACACATCTTGATAGTAGGTTTGGTCAGTTTTGGATTGCAAGATTTGGTAAAAATTGTCAATTTCTTCCTCTTTGGGTCCATATTTGAATAATGGTCATGAAAATTAGTCTTCCTTGTATATGTATGGATATTATTCCATCACTTATGACACTGTATTTCAGGCTAGAACTTGAAACTGGCTTTCTGGCTATGAATATAATTCCATTTATCTGCTTTTCATTCCCATTATTGGTCCTGGACAGCAGATTCTCCAAATGCAAATGTATCTTTTGATGTCTTAACTACTGCTACTATGAATATGGACAAGATCCAAGTAAAAGAAAATTATTGACAATCTCAATCTTTTCTCTATCACATTGTTGCTATTCATAATGCAGCTAAGATATTTGTTTTCTTGATTTTGAGTTGTTGTTGTTCTGTGTTTCAAGTCTGAAATGACTTATACCTGACTCTCTAGTAGGTTTCCACAGACAGTAATTCTCACAGGAAGTGAATGGCCATTTTTTTCCTGTGCAGCAACTGATGGCTTTGAATTATATGACTCTGAGGTAGAAAAATAGCTTCTTACCATTAGAGACATGCAATCCATATTGAAGACTATAGTTTTTGTTGGTTATTTTAAAAATATTCTTTAATAAGTGCTTTAAGTATTCATTTTCTGCAAGCAAATTCATGTCATCTGTATAACAAAGGTTGTTGATGAATCTTCCTCCAATCCTGATGTCACATTCTTAATATAATCTAGCTCCTAAAGTTATTTGTTCAGCATACAGATTGAATACAAATGGAGAAAAAGGATACAATCCTAATACATATCTTTCCTGATTTTAAACCATGCAGTGTTCTCTTATTCTAACAATTGCTTCTTGGTCTGTGACCAAGTGTCAGATGAGCACAATGAAGTGTTCTGGGATTCTCACTTTTCTCAATGTTTGCCATAATATGGAATATTGTGGACTAGAGAATTGTAATTATAAAGATTACTCTTACTCCTGGCACAGGAGTGCACAGGTCACAGGCCTCCTACAGGAAACCATAGGTTACTGCTTCCAGTGATGGTGAGCCTGTCCCCCACCCCCCACTCAAAAGAGTACAGATCACAGGGCTCCTACACTGAAATGAGCCTGTTCTTATGCCACTGAGTCTGCATTTCCTCCTCCAGCTTGAAAGTGTGCCAGTGCCAAAGCAATCTTGCACTGAAGTCTATAGACCACTGCAACTATAGGAAGACATGCTGAGAAAATTTCATGCAGAAAACTAATATCATAAAAATAAGGAGCTGGCAGGAATTCCAAGATGACAGTGGTGGCGGAAACAACATGGTGAGCTGTAGGAGCAGTGGACCATGTGGAAAAAAAGAAAAGAAGAAAGGAGCAAAATAAACTCCTTCACTCAACACCTCCAGCAAACAGCAAAAGAATAGCTAATCCCACAGCCACTAGAAGAAATAAAATTATAAAAATAAGGGCTGAAATCAATGGGACAGAAAACAGAAAAACAATTGAAACCATCAACAAAACCAGGATTTGATTCTTTGAAAGGGTTAAAAAACTAATCATTGGCAAACTTAACAAAAGTAAAGAAAGGATACAAGTAATTCAATAAGAAATGAAATAAGTGGCATCAAAACTAGATGAAATTAAAGTGATAATATTAGAATATTAAGAAAAGCTGTATTTCAATAAACTTGAAAACCTAGAAGAAGTGAACAAATTTCTAGAAACCCACACTCTGAACAAATTGACAGAGAAGTAGAAAACTTGAAAAGACTGATCACAAAAGAAGAAATTGAGCAGACCATAAAAAAGACTTGTTGCTGTTCTTGTTAGATCCCCTTAAGTCAAATATGACTCATAGGGAACTTATGAACAATCAATATGAACCCCATCCTATCTAATAACATCTTGACAATCTCTAATACACTTAAGCCTATTGCCAAAGTCACTGTGTCACCTCACCTGGTCTAGGGTCTTCCTCTCTTTTGCCACCCCTCAACCTTCCCAAGCATGATAACCCTCTCCAAGAAATACCACCAACTAGACATATGCCCAAAGTATGTGAGACAAAGCTTCATTTCCTTTAAGGAGCAATGTGGCTGTGCATTCTCATACTTATTTTATTTATATGTTATTATTGTTGTTATGTGCCATCAAGTCATCTGCAACTCATAGATACCTTACATACAATTGCTCTGAATTCTGTTCTTTCTATTCTGAGCCAGTCTCACTGTCTGCAACAGCCCCATTACTCCAGTCAGTATATCAATACATCTCATCTGGGGTCTCCCTCTTCTTCCCATTATCAAGCTCTGTGAGACAGAGCTTCAAAATCCTTGCCTCCAAGGAGAAGCCTGGCTTCATACTCTCTTGGATAAACCTGTCTTTTCTCTTGGAAGTGCACTGTATGTTCAATACTCTTCTCAAGTACCACAATACAAAGGCATCAATTCTTCTTGTCATGTTTAGTCATTCTCCAGTTCTCTGATGCATAGTAAGTAATTGTAAAGACCATGGCCTAAATCAGGTGCGCTTTAGTCCCAAGACTGATAATGTTGCTCTTTAGCACTTTAGAGGTCTCTGACAGCACATTTCCCCAGTGCAATTAGTCTTTCGGTTTTTTGACTGTTTGTGCCAAGATTATTGATTGTGAATCTGTGCAAGTCGAAATTGTTAACAATCTCAATCTTTTTTTTTTGGGGTGGGGAACCATTTCCATTTTTATTCTTAAAAATAGGAATTGAAATTGCAAAGGCAGATTTATCGTTACTTCTGAATGAGAGGGTCATTTTGGAACGTCACAAGAACTCATATTCAAATGGAAATCTAGTTAAACTGTGATTGCTCTTCAGGATGCATTCATTCCTACATTTTCTCAATCAGTTCTTCCTTGTAGTTACCTTTCTCTTTTCCAACTTGCCAAGATTTGGCTTCATGTTCAAGAATTTTTTTCCTATCTTAATCCAATTTCAGCCTGGTAACAGCTGCTTGGGTGAATGCCCACATGCACAGTTATACCGTTAGCCTTCTCACACTGCACTCTTTTGATGTAGATGACATACTTCTTTCTGTACACCTGGACTACCTTGCCAATTTGCTGACCTTTGTAATGTTCTCGCACCTCCTGGACCTCATCATCCTTGCGGATGGGCATGGAGCACACATTGTACTTCTGCCGCGGCTCCTTGGACAGAGGGGAGGACATGATCTTCCTGCGCACATGCGAGGGGGCATTGAAGTGGCATTTGCAGTTCTTGCTGCAGTCTGAGGTAACAAAAGGGTTGAACTTCATGGTGACAGCTGTCCAGCAGCGTCAGGCTCTCCACGCGTGAGCCAATCTCAATCTTTTCTCCACTCATGTTGTTGCTCCATATTGCTGCCGATTGGCCAGGTTGTGGGAACCTTTGTCTTCTTTATGTTAGGCTTCAATCCACATTCAAGACTACAGTCCTTGATCTTCTACAGCAAACACTTCAGGCCCTCCTCAGTTTCAGCAAGCAGGGTTGTGTCATCTGTGTAATGTAGGTTTTCAATCAGTCTTCCTCAATCCTGATGCCACATTCCTCTTCATAAAGTCCAGCCTCCTGAATGAGAACCCCAAAAATCAATCCATCTACCTACAGTCAGTTGATATTTGACAATGAAACAAAACTTCCAGGACTTGAAGTTAAAGGAAGTTGATGAGTATGTTCCACTCATGATGATTCCCTGCATCCATTGGAGTGGAGGCAGGAGGCATGCAACAGTGAAGAGACAGGGTGATCTTGGATGGATGTGGTCCTTCAGAACTGTCCACCTATCATTCATAGATGTACTGATGAGTCAAAAAGGCTGCTGGGAGCAGGGAATCATGAGAACTCTTGATTTGTTGACTTGGCTCTATATGGGGGGTTAAGGCTAAATGAAAGGACCAATCTGGAAAACAGGGGAAAGTGTGGACTCCTGTGTTTTTGACTGATATCCATTTGGCTCTAGCCATGCATAACTGAAGATGAGTTGACCAGAACTCAACCAGATGAAGAGAAGACGATCCCTGCTGTGAGATAGTGTGGATTACGGCAACCAGATGGCTTGCTCTGGATTGACCTTTGCTTGTGGTTGCAAATGCTCAAAGTTTCCAAAGGGAATAGAAGATTCTTCAGCAAAAATGGCATGCTTGTTCACCAGAGGACTTAATATTAAATTGAGTAGATTTAGCAGCAGAAACTGAGAATCTCTCACCAGCAAAGAACAAACAGAATATGCAGAGTATGAGTCTTCCAGGGCCAATGAGTCCTTCTCCACTCAGATAGAGACATACAGAAATAGCCAGCTGAATCAGCAACAGCAAATAACCAGAGGTCAGACATGAGACAGAGCTGACTTTGAGACTGCTACCCCATGGAATCAGAGAGAGAGAAGCCTTTGCTCAAGTTTGATAGAGACTTGAGAGAGATGCCATAATTGGCAGGACTAAGCATTTTCTCTCTGGCTCTATCATCCAGTGCATTCTTTAACTTCTACACTCCCTAGTGTTGCCACTGTCTCACACACAAAAAAGAAATCTTTTGACACTGAGCTTTGGTTTATCCCTTTATTCCCTGGATAAAATAGGAATATGTTATTCAGATTATTTCCAACTTCGACCATTTGGAAAGCATTCCAATCTAAATCAGAGCTCTCTAAGTGTTTATGTTAGTATTGCTTCAAAGGTAATTGTCCTGCTGCATTACAAAACCCTGTCAAGCCGGCAGGAGTCGTTGCTCAACAATAAGCACTGATGTTAATAATATAAGGGAAAGTTATTCCTAAATAAGTCATATGAATGCTCTGGGAGGAAAAAGAAAAAAATAAGAGAATAAAAAATGTTCTGAGAAACTATGCTATTTATAGAAAAAACAGAGACCATCTAAAACCAATTCTGAATATGCTTTCAAAATGAGGAAGATTTTTCTTCAGAGATTACGGCACACTAGATACAAGTAATCTGGTCTCCCTTTGTCTCTTTCACTGTCATCAAGCTGGAACCAACTTGTAGTTGACACTCCATTGAATTTCTGAGCCTGTTAATTATACAGGAGGAGATTGCCCATTTTTCCTCATGGAGCCACTTTTGTATTATAACCTCAAGAGAGGCACTCTTATTGGGATGTTGTTGTTGTTGTTGTTGTTGTTGTTGTTTAATGCTGTCGAGTCGTAGATGACTCATAGTGACCCTATGAACGAACAGCCTGAGCACTGTTCGTACATAGAGTTTCCAGAGGCAAGCCATTTTGGAAGTGGATGCCTCTCCTGCTTCCAGCTTATTGGGATACCAGTGCTATTAATTATGCACTACAATTCTAGAGCAGGCTAATATGATTGATGGAACTCAGGTGTTATAGTTAGTCCATAGAGAAGTTGCTTTGCTCCCCAACAGCTAGGCATCACTGGTGGTTCAAATCCAGTAGTGGCATCACAGGAGAAAGTTGGGTAGTCTTTTCTCATTGCTATTCACATCTTTACAAACCCGATACATGGCATCTTTGACTTCAACTGATCTTGTGCCGTGGCTGAGGTATACATATATGTCTGATGAAATAACTATTGTTTGTAGAAGATAGAAAGGACTAAAAAAAATTAACTAAATAAATAATTATCTAAATTAAGAAGACTAAAATTACTGTGTACCATCTCCACTACTTCCAACATATCTGATTCTTGTCAGAAGCATTATTATTATTTTTTATTTTTTTTATCAGGAGAAAGCACAAATGCAGTCCCCCACTACCACAAATTATGTAGTCGAGTTTCCCACATTTGGGGAAATCGCAGGGGTCAGCGCATCCCGAGTGCAATGGATAAGCCTCGTCCTGAGAAAACGACCTTCGTGATCACGGTATCTCCCCTGCCAGGTAAGTATTATATTTTAAAAACAAACCTATGACCAGTGAGTTTGGTTCTAAGTCTTGGTGACCTTTTATATATTTTCTGAGTCTGTAAATTTTTATGAAATGAGATTTTCCATCTTTCTCTTCTTGAGCATATGGTGGTGTTGACTACTGGACTAACAACTCAACATATTATGCACAATAATGCTAAGTATTTTTATTATGCACATATACATGTATCCCATCAAATCCTACTCTTAGGAAGCCTCCATTCAATTTCTAAGATTGAAAAGCTTTATAGAAGGATATTAATCTATATTTCTCCTTTGGAGTAGCTGGAATGTCAAACCATCAACATTTCCATTAGTTGGTTTTTTTCATGTAATGTTGAGTCAGAACTAACTCATAGCTGAACCTCCTGTGGATTTTCAGAGGCTATAAATTGCACAGGAAGAGATTGCCATTGAACTGATGTGCAGCTAGTAGATTTGCACTGTGGGTCTTTGGGTTGGAAGCACAGCCCTAAATACTAGACACTAAAACATCAAGGCTCCTTTTATTGCTTCTAGACATAGGAAAATGAAATAAAAGTGGTTATACTGAAATCTCCATTTCACATGATGGTAAGCTCTGCTGAACAAGTAAATGCTGTGGCAACAGAGATAACACAGAAGATTCCAGGGAGTCTGAATGAGCAGACAGGAAAGTGCACACCAACATACAAACTTCATTTAACAAGAGCAAATGTAAATGAACATGTTCTGTAGGAAAAATCCAAACAATTACAAGATTCAGTATATCATTATCTATCTAGTAACCTGTAACAGTACTTACTCAGGAAAAATGGTTTGAAAGGTTGCCAGGACCAAGAGACTTACACAATATGTAGTGCTTCTTCACAGATTTTGTATAAAAGGCATTACTCACTTTTGTACTAAAATCAAAATAGTGGAGTGAACTATTCTGTGTTTATCACTCTCCAGGACACTAGTTACAGGATGGATTTAGATACTAGCTAGACTTATTAGAACAGTCAGGATGGAAGGCATTTGCCCTGAAGATGGTGAGATCGGGAACTTTCAATATTACAGGATGGGGCAAAATGCATTCATTTACTTAGATAAAGCTGGAAAAAAAATACATAAAAGTGAGTATTTTATACCTGAGAATTCCACATCTACAATTGTTCCAGTTTATACTCTCGCCCAAATCATTAGACTTTCTGTCAAATTTTTACATTCAACATTGCATATAAACACATTCATTCATGTACTTGCTCACCAATCATTCTGACATACACTGACTGCTGATTATGTACCAAGGACCAAATTAGACATTACAATTAGGTGTTGGGATACCTGCATATATACTTTCTTACCTCAAAGAGCACACCTTGTTTAAGGTATAAATCAAGAAAATATATAATTATAATACAATGTGTGATTGTCATTAATTGAAGGTTGCTCCAAACTCATAATGGTTGGTGGTAAATTCCTAGGGATTAATTCCACAGGAGATATAATAAGACACATTTTAGATGTTTATGTCATAGGTTGTTTCTTGTTCCTATGTCCCTGTGTATGCTTTCTTTTTGACATTTAAGTTTCCCCTGAACACTGCTTTTACTATGGATAATGGCAAAAAATAGTATATAGTAGCTTCAAGTAGCATAAAAACTCAACATTTAGCATGCAAATCTCCCTTTCCCCCCCAAAGTTAATATCATGATTCCTATAGACTCCTTTATGTACAAATTCAAATTTGCATTTACACTTTTCTTTTACTGGTAAATGTTTCTCAGAATATCATATTTTTATGCAAATAACCTGAGCATTATACTTTGTTTTTTCAAACTGTGCCACCCTGTAGTGCATTAGTTTCCTCTGCGTACTTTGCATATTATATACCCATGCTGGTTATTTACGTGGGAGTGTTACTGCTATATACTAAAATATACAATATATGGCATTTAGTTGCTTCACTTTTTTAATGCATAGAATATTTTCTCTCTGAGAATAAAATGGTAGATTTTTGGATTTTTGATATACTTAAATTCCAAACTTTAACCTCATAATCAGCATGAGATGGTGAATTTAAAAGTATATTGCATTTATATAAATGCTTAGTCACAATGGTTCTATTACATAAAGGCATTTGACTTTGTGGATAATAAGAAATCATAAATAATATTGAGAAGAACAGAATCTTACTGTACTCATATGAAACCTATATATAGATCAAGATATGATTGTCTGAACAGAACGAGGAAACACTGTGTGGTTTAAAATAAAAATTATGTGCATTAATATTGTATCATTCTATATATCTATTTCACTCTGTATTCTGAGGAAATAATTTGAGAAACTAGATAAAGAATAGTGTGACATCAGATTTGGAGCAAGACTCACCAACAATTTTGTTTGCAGAAGTGAAGAGGTTTTGAAGTATTTGCTGCAAAAAATTAAAGACTACAGCCTTCAATATTGAAGAGGACTACAGCTTTCTTCATCTCAACAAGAAAAAAACAAAATTCTTCACCACTAGACTAATAGGCAACATTGTGATAGATGAAGACATGACTGATATTGAAACCAATTTCCTTTAACTTGCATTCAAAACCAACAGCCAGGATAGAGGCAGACAAAAAATCAAAAGAAACATTTCACTGGAAAAATCTGACGTTTAGACATCTCTAAAGTGCCAAAGAGCAATGAAACCAGTTTAAAGACTAAGGTGTACTTGATCCAAGTCATGGAATTTTCAATTGCTTTCAGTGTATCTGAAAGTTAGTAAATGAATAGGTATGAAAAAAATAAGAATTAATGCCTTTCAATTGAGAAATTTATTTGGAAAGGAGAGACTCCATAAAAGTAAAGCTCCTCTGAAAAACAAAAATTAAGTAGAAGGCATCTATCTCCCTGAGCTCAAAACCTACTACAAAGCTGTAGTAATGAAAACAAATGATATTACTACAATGACAGATACAGAGACCGATGGAATAGAATACAGAACCCAGAAATCTACCCACTTTCCTGTGGTTAATTGATTTTTAATAAGGAATCAAAACTTATCAAATGGAAAAATTACAACCTCTTCCACAATGGTACTAGCAAAACTGGATAACTACTTGCAGAAAACTGAAGCAGGATCCACATCTCACACCATACACAAAATGCAACTCAAATTGGTTCAGAGACCTAGGATTAAAACTCCAAATCAAGAGGATTGTAAGAGGAGAAATCAGACCAACCTTAGAAACCCTAGCCTACAGCATAAAGAAGTGTGAAAATATAGCCAGAGATGAACAACCAGGAGAGGATAAAATTGACAAATGGGCTATTCCAAAAATTAAGTACCTGAGTGCATTAAAAAAAAAATCCAATAGGGTGAAAATAAAGCCTACAGACTGGAAAAAAAAATATTCAGCAATCACAACTCAGACAAGGTTCTCATAATGAAAGTTTACAGAATAGTACTGGCCCTCCACAAGAAAAAGACTGATAACTCAGTAACAAAAATGGGCAAAAGACAAGAAAATGCACATTACAAAGGAAGACATTCAGATGGTCAACAGGCATAAAGAAAAATTAAGAATCACTGACAGAGAAATGCAAATCAAAACAACAATTAGTTACTATCTCATCCCAGTAGTAGTAGTAACAGGACTGCAAACAATACATATTGGAGAGGATAAACAGAGATTAGAACTCTTATTTATGGGATTGTAAAATGGAACAACAGTTACGGAGGGCAATTTCTTATTTCCTAAAATACCCTGAACATAGAAAGTCCATATGAGCCAGTTATTCCACTGCTAGGAATATACTCCAAGGAAATTAGAAGTTAGACACAAATGGAGATATGTATATCTGTGTTCATAGTTCCTTAGAGGCAAGAATTTTGAACCTCAGTCTCACATACTTTGAGCATGTTTCACATACTTTGAGTACGAGGGAGCAGTCCTTGGACATCATACTTAGAAGGGCAGAGGGTCAATGCAAGAGAGGAAAAACAAGTATGAGAAGGATGGATGCAGTGACTAGGGCAATGTGGAAAGGTGTATCAAGGACAGTGGCATTGGCTCCTGATAGGGCAAGGTGCAGAGCTCTTGCTCATAAGGTCACTATGAGCCAGTCACAGTCGACTCAATAACACATAACAACAACAAACACTATAGATTCCATATTCATGATAGCAAGAAAATGATAACAGCTCAAATGCGATTGAGAAACTGTGGTAAATCCACACAATTGAATATTATGAATATTAAGGAAGAACAATTTCATAAATTAATATGTAGCATAGGAGAGCCTGGAGAGCATCATTCTGAGTTAAATAAATAAGAAGGACAAACAAATAGAAGGATAACCCAGAATAATATGTATAAATATCCAAAGGGGGAAAGATAAAGGAGGCAGAAAAAGATGATACGTAGAAATCACTAGGATAATAGAGGTTAGTGGGTCTGGGAGGAATGAACAAATAGGAAAGACTCAATGGAGACTTGAAAAAAACAGGGTAATATTGAGCATAAATTAATATTGATGCAGTTGTTATGTGTCATCAAGTCACCTGTGACTCTTATAGACCCTATGTAAAAAAGCTCTGAACTCCGCTCTTTCTATTCTGTGCCTATCTCACTGACTCTGACACACCTATTCCCATTACCCCAGATACTGTGTCAATTCATCTCATCTAGGCTCTTCTGAGCTGTTCCTTCACCTTTGAAAGCATGATGTCCTTTTCCAAGGATTGGTCCTTCCTGGCCATATGCCCAAAGTATGTAAGACGGAGATTCAAAATCATAGCCTGCAAAGAGAAACTTGGCTTCACTCCCCTCTTTTTTTTTGGCTTCACTCTCTTCAAGACAGATATATTTATGTTTTTGGCAGCCCATGGTATGTTCAATACTCTTGTCCAGCACCACAACCCAAAGGTATTGATTCTTCCTCTGTCCTCCTTATTAATTGTCCAGGTTTCTGATGCATATCAAGTAATTTCAAAAGCCATGACCTGCATCAGGTGTACCTTTGTCTCTAGACTGACACCTTTACTTCACATGGCTCAAGAGAGTTCCCTGACAGATTTTTCCAGTGCAATTCATCTTTTGATTTCCTGACTACTGGTGTCAAAAGTGTCAATTGTGATCTGAGCAAGCTGTAATTATTAACAATCTCAATCTCTTCTCCATCTATCATAGTGCTGACAATTGGCCCAGTAATATTTGTCTTCTTGATACTGAGCTTTAATCCATATTGTAGACTGCAGTCCTTGACTTTCTGCAGCAGGCACTTCACGTCCTCCTCAGTTTCAGTAAGCAAGGTTGTACATCTTCATTTTGCCATTTGTTGATGAGTCTTCCTCCAATCCTGATGCTACATTCTTCTTCATAAAGCCCAGCTCCCAATAGTAATTAATTTTACAAAAATAATACAGAAGAATGAAAAATATACATATTTGATGTATATGAATGTACAATGTGTGTCTGAACACAAAATAAATGAAAGATTGTATAAAATATAATCTACATGAATGAAATACAATTTACAATTTCGATTATTGTATGTAAACCAATAAAGATAGTAGAAGAAAAGAAGGATTAATGTTTTTGAATTGTGGTGTTGGCAAATTACTGAATATACTATAGCTTCTGACAAAACCAAGTAAATTTGTCTTGGATAAAGTGCAACCTGGGTGCTCCTTAACACGAAGGTGATGAAATCTCTCAAATACTTTGGATATTTTGTCAGTAGGTTCCAGTCCTTACAAAAAGTATGATGCTGGGAAATGTAGATCGTCAGAAAAGATCTTCCTCTTTTCTGACGATCTACATTTCCCAGCATCATACTTTTTGTAAGGACTGGAAATTTTACCTCAACTCAGCCCAAACCACTGCCTTCTAGTCCACTGTGACTCATTCTGACCTTATAGAGAAGAGCAGAACTGCCTTATCAAGTTTCTATAGCTACACATCTTTGCAAAACCAAAGTCACATCTTTCTCCCTAACTAGCTAAGTTTCAACTGCCACATTCTCTACTAGTGGCTGAATGTTTAACCACTGTACTATGACTCCTTTTTATCTCAACAACAAAGTTAAAATCATTCATACACAAGAATTAAAAAAAAATAATCTAATGAGAAATAGAAATAAAACTGATTTGGAAAGAGTACCTTGTAATGAGTATTTTACAGTAAAGCCTACTTTGTAATGTACGTCTTACACCAAACTATCTGCTCTTAGGAAGTCCTTATAAAGTTCAATGTAGTTCCCATAAATATAATCTTCCCATTGAATTATTCAGGTCATTAATAAAATATAAACAAATACAATGTAATCTTATATAGGAAATAACATACTTATTAAACTATACTTTGTTTTCTTTTAGATCAATAAATTAGAAAATAAAATTTTAAAAATATTATATTATCCAATTTGTAACATTTAGAAAAATCTTGCAAGAGAGTTTTAGCAACATTTTACAAGCAAATTTGGATCATTTGATGTAATTTAGAAAAGATGATTCTGGTATACACTCCATTGCTCCCTATTTCTCTCAGGAAAATTTCCCTGCAGCAGGTATTTGTATAGATTTGTAGAGTTCAAGTTGTTGTCTTCCTCCTGCTGGGCTGGAAAACAGAATGTCTCTCTCTATTTCTGGAGTAGCCATCTTATCTGCACCCACAGCTTCACATTGCACCCTAATTTATTCAAGTCGATCTTGCCTTTAAAATGCATGAGCGAGCCCTCACTTGCACTGAATTTTTCATTCTTTGATTCCTCATAAGATTGTTACTTTACAATGTCAAAAAGCCTCAAAGCTTTGGCTTGAATGTCCAAAGTCAAAGGTATCCTGTGCTAAGTTTGATCCTGAAACCACAGAAATCAAAAGCCTTTCGATTTCATCCACATATTTTGCCTGCTGCCTTACAGTAATAGAAGTAGGTGGCAACTAGTAAGTAGAGCAAGTCATTTTTTCTGACTAAATTTGATTATGAGATGAATAAAAACACTGAATACATTTTCTACAATAGATATTCAAGGGCTATCATTCTGAACATATCTTCTTACAAACAACTGTGTTTTGTTGGAGATGTTTGAAGTGGGGTTTTTTTCCATAAAAACAAAACACATATTCCAACTTCACAATTTGGATTTGTCTTCAAAATTAGTTTATGAACCAGCAAGAACATCAACATTACTTGACTTTCATAGGACATAATCCCTTGATTTTATCCTTTTTTTTCTAAGTTTCTCTGGCCCTTTTTCTTTTCTTTCTCCTCCTCAAACTGAGTTGAAGTCAGAGGTTTCTCAAATCAGTGCTGAAGAGGGATTACCTAGAAGCAAATGTTACAGGGAGAAGGGATTGAGCTCAACACAAATATTCAAAATAAAATATTTCTATTAAGTTACTTTAAACTAGGAAGAATTTGGACCACGTGTGAGTAAATTTTGTCTAGTTGTAATTAATACTTGAGATCAGGCTAAATCTAATATGTGACTATTTTAAAATCATTAAAACATCAAGAAAATAAATTTAAATATTGTGCTCGTGTAAGATGCCCTCATAGAATATGCTTTATGAGTACAATTTTTAGACTTTTCCCCAAAGCCAACATCAAACAAAGCCACAAAATGTGCATTTCAAAGAAATAAGTGTGCATTTCTAGTTTAGTAATTAATCTACATGACATAATCAGTAAAAGAGAAAAAATATGAAAGAGAAACAAGCAGAAATGGAATTGCTTTTGGAGGAGCACAGATAGAGAAACAAGACTGATGTTTTCCTCAGACAGATTATAAGCACAGAGGTAAAATACAATGACAAAGGGAAATTTTAATTGCTCATAACCCACTGCCCTCAAGTTGATTCCTATTCACAAAGATCTTTCAATGGACTTCCAACTGTAAATCTATATAGGGTGAAATGGTGCATCTTTCTCCTTTGGAGCCCCTGTTGAATTCCAGCTATGAAACTTTTGGTTAGGAGCTCAGCATATAATGTTCTATGCCACCAAGACTTATTTGTTGATATTACCACTGTATCCAAAGTAAAGTATCTGATAAATGGTAGACAAAGACTTGATGCATACAGAGATTGCAAAGGAGTATATTAGTTAGGTTTCAGTTATGACCAACAGGAAACCAATTAGGCTAGAAGAATTAATAGGAACTTTTTTGATATTGTAATAGCATTAGGAAAGATTGTAGGGATTTTTTTTTTTGCTTTTCTTTTATTTTAATGCTATTTAATTCCCAAAATAATTTGCTAATTGACAAGGATTCAGGTATGACAAGTACAAGTAAATATAAGCCTATAGTGGAGTAAATACACAATATTCATGGCATAAATTTCTGTACAACTACACATTTTTTATGAGAATCATAGATTTAAATCTTACCTTCCTAAAGAGGAAAAGAAGATCACTTATAATATTCACAGTAAAAAAAACACAACACAACAATACCTCTTTGAGCTTCAGTATATAAAAGTAGCTCATAGCAGAGATGCAAAAATATGACAATATTCTCAACAATATATTACAGTAAACAAAGCATAGATTTCTTACAGAGAGATGTCTCTTATTATGTCCTTTATAGATGATGACATTAAGTAAAAATGAAATTCAGTGAAATAACAAATAGATATTTGATGGAAGTATACATTACAGAACATCTATAAGAACGACTACTTTTAAAGCCCTTACAAAACATGAGTGATCTTCTCTCTTTCTTGAATCTTTAAAACCCTCAGGGTTTTGAGTTTGAATCTGTTTCACTGTAAGCACATGGAGAGATAGTTGCTTGTTCCCATATACATGAACAAGAAAATTTTTTTAGTATTTTAAGTAACACAAAATGAAAAATTGAAAGAGAGACACGTAAAGAGAGTTACATACTGTATGTGCTGCAAACATGCAGACCTTGAACAAGGAGGGATAAAGGCTAGAATGAATATCAGGTTGGTGAAGTATCATTTGAACAAATATAAAAAGTACATATAAATATGTGGTTTATTCAGAAAAACTCATGGTTGCAGGGGCCGAGCTCTAAATGAATGAAGGGAGGCAGGATTTTCAACTCTATTGTTCCATTAATCTTCTTTAGTTGTTGTAGTTGACTGCTGTCTGTTCAGAACTAGCCCATAGCTGGCCCATAGCAGGTTTTCAGAAGTGGAGATTATCCATTCTTCGCCCACAGAGCATTTGGTGGATTCAAACTTCTTTCCTTTGAGGTTGCAGCACAGTTTGTTATATTGATCCCCACAGCACACAATGGGTTAGTTTCTATAGCAGAAACCCTAATTTAGATTATACAGTAGAAGCCATTCTACTGAAGATTATCCAAAATCGACTGGAACAGCACATCAGCAGAGAACTGCCAGAAGTCCAGGCTGGGTTTAGAAGGGGTCGTGGTACTAGGGATATTGTAGCTGATGTTAGAGGGATCTTAGCTGAAAGAAGGGAGTACCAGAGGAATGTCTATCTGTGTTTCATTGATTTTGCAAAGGCGTTTGACTATGGGGATCTTAACAAACTGTGGCTGACTGTGAGAAGAATGGGAATCCCAGAACACTTGATCCTTCTAATGCGAAACCTATACCTGGACAAAGAGGCAGTCGTCAGGACAGAGCAAGGAAACACTGCATCGTGCAAAATTGGGAAGGGCATATGCCACGGATGTATCTTGTCTCCATACCTTTTCAACCTGTGTGCAGAACAGATTATCCAAGAGGCTGGGCTTTATGAGGAGAAGTGTGGCATCAGGATTGGTGGAAGATCTATTAACAATCTGCATTATGCAGATGACACAACCTTACCTGCTGAAACTGAGGAGGACTTGAAATGCTTGCTGCAGAGGGTTAAGGACTGCAAACTTCAGTACGGATTGAAGCTCAATATCAAGAAGACAAAGATTCTCACCACTGGACCAATTGGCAACATCAAGATGGAAGGTGAAGAGATTGAGATTGTTCACAACTATAGTCGGCTTGACTCCACAGTCAACACTCTTGGCACCAGTAGCCAGGAAATAAAAAAAATATGTATTGTGATGGGAAAGTCTGTTGTTAGAGACCTCTCCAGGGTACTGAAGAGCAATGGTGTAACTCTGGAGACTAAGGTGCATCTGATACAGGCTATTGTCTTTGCAATCACTTGTTATGCATCAGAAAGTTGGACAATGACTAGGGAGGATAGAAGGAGAATGGATGCCTTTGAACTGTAGTGCTGGAGAAGAATATTGAATGCATCGTGGACTACCAAGAAAACAAACAGATTCATCCTAGAGAGGGTTAAACCAGGCTACTCCTTGGAGGCAAGGATTCTGAGGCTTTGTCTGACATACTTTGGACATGTTGTAAGGAGAGACAGTTCCTTGGAGAGGGTGGAGGGACGGTGCAAGAGGGGTAGACCCTTCATGAGGGGGATTGCTTCAGTGACTGGGGTAATCAGAATGGGTGTGTCAGAGGCAGTGTGATTGGCACAGGATAGAGCAGGGTTTAGGGATGTTCTTAGGGTCACTATGAGTTGCAAGCAACTCAACAGCACATAACAACAACAGCAACAGCAGGAACTTAAATCTTTTCAGCGGAAAAGAGACTTTAATCACCGTGAAAAAAAGAAAAAAAAATTAAAGGTGTGATAGATAAGGTTGTTGTTGTTGTTTTTGTTAAGTGCCGTCAAGTCGTCAAGTCGCAGGCAACTCATAGTGACCCTATGAAGGAGAGTCCTCAACACTTGGGTGCCTTTCATCCTCTCTCCAGTTTCACAGGGTTTCCAGAGGCAAGCTATTATGGAAGTGGATGCCACTTCTCCTTCCAAGATAGATAAGGTAGTAGTAAATTATTACCTAAGGAAATTTTAATTTCTTCAAATTTCAAAGCTTAGGAAGGTTTTTATTCAAGAAAATATAAGAATGGACACTAAATTACAGAATATAAAGTGGGCTGAAAAGAGACAATTACTAAGGATAACAGGAGAATTATCAACGCCTCTGAGTTGTGATGTTGGAGAAGAATATGCAACATCCAATGGACTGTCAAAAGAATAAATAAATAGCTATGTCTTAGAGAAAGTGTATCCAGGATGCTCCTTGGAGGAAGGGACAGTGAAACAACTTCATCTCATTTATTTTGATCTTGTTGTTAGGCAGGGCTAATCCTTCAATAAAAATGTCACGATTGGAAATATGAAGGGACAGCAAAAAGAGGAAGACCTTCAACAACATGGATTAACACAGTGATTATAACAAAGGGCTCAAGTATATTAGAGATAATAAGAATGTACAGGATAGGATGTGTTCAAATCTGTTGCTCATAAACTCACTATGAATTTTAGTCAACCTGGTGACATATAATAAGGACAATAACAATGTGGAATAACAATCACCAAAATGGGTGGGAAAAATTATGGATTAGAAAATTCAGTAGAATTACAGGGACATAGATTAGTTATAAAAGATTATGAAAGAAAAATCTACTAATATTTATGATAGAATTAAGCTTATTTGTGTTTGCCATAAAGTGCCCTATCAGAGAATTTTTTGCATCTTATTTATTTTTATATCAGCAAATATATAAGAAAACATATCAAAACTATAAAGATATTGCAGTCTGGCTTTTAGTTCACTGTAATCTATTGATTAACAGTCTTCATTAAAATATTTACCATATTTAACCAGTACAAAGGTGCATGGACCAGTGGCAGAATATAGATAGAGACATGTCTCCTAAAATGTACTGTTGTTATAGTTGTTATGTGCAGTCAAATAAAACATGAACAAAAGACCTGAACCCTGTTCTATAGCTATTATCATTCCTCTATGTTCACAGAGTTTCCAAAGGCATGTTTAGGAAGTAGATGCCACTCCTGCTTCCAAACTTGAATCAATCTGGGTGCCCCACCAAACACTGTCTATTATGGGTAACCATTATGGCATTTGACACACCAGTAGCACAGTGTTTGGCATCACAGCAACCTCAAGTTACTTCCTACATAAAATTGACAGACCAGTGCTGTACCACTTAAAGAATGTTCATCCCACCCGTACGTACCACTTTTAAAGACAAGACACACCCACCAGGTCCTGGTTTACTCTAACCCAAGAGGTTGCCTGTCCACAACTCATCATATCCAGCTAATACAATCAGCTCACATCCAACAGTGAATGAAAATGAAACCAAAACCCAACAACCAAAGAGTCCACACCCAATCCCTACCAAGACACTAAAATACCTCAAATGTCTGTGTTTATCTCTTGATCATTAGATTATAGACAGATAAATTCTGAAAGTTTTAGATAACATCACACTAAAATTGATATCAGAATCAGTACTTAAAGTGAT
>NW_006399782.1:16648328-16655938 GCF_000299155.1 Elephantulus edwardii | reverse complement strand
TATATTCTTATTCTCAATTTGAGAGTCTTCTTGTTACCACTCACAGTTTTGTCTGTGGACACAGAAATGTCAAAATCCAATCCAGTCCTCAAGATATTAAAAATCTAGCAAGGCAACTGAGTATGAACAGATTACAACACAAATGACAAAGTGATGTCACAGAAGAGAGAAAATGTGTTGTAGATGTTCAGTTGGAAAGGTGTTCATTTCCACATGAACTGAAAGAAAGAAGTCATTGAAATGGTGTCAGAAAATAACTAAGTCACAAGCCAGACAGTAACAAGAAAGAAAACTAAAGAAAAACTATACAAGAATTGAGTTAAAGGAAATTTCCTTGGTAAAAGTCTAATAGAGTTGAACACAGTCTGAAAAAGGTCAGTAGTTAATCTATCTGAGATTTTTATTTTCAAATCCTAAAACTTTCAGAAGAATTCCTTAATAGTGCATATGATTAAAAGACCTGGCTACTAACAGAGTGTCCTCAGAAGAAAGTAAGATTTTAAACTTGTTCATTATGATTGGACCTCCTATTGAGAATTTGCCTTTCCACAGTATATATTACTCTGAATCAGAATCTTTGGTTTCCCAGCATCCCCAGGTGATTTTAGAACTTCATTATACTGTGTATATTGTATGTGCACATACATAGTTTTTGTTGTTATGTGCCATCAAGTATAATCCATAGCAGTCCTATGATCATTGGCTCTGGACCTTGACCTTTCCTCAGCCAACCTCACCATCTCTGACATACCTGAATCCATTGACAGTCTCTGTGTCAATCTATCTTGTCCTGGGTCTTTCTCTTCTGTACTGACCCTCTATTTTTCCAAGCACAAAGTTCTCTAAGAACTGATCTCTCCTGCGTACATGACCAAAGTATGTGAGATGGAGTTTTGAAATCTTTGCCTCCATGGAGAAAATTGGTTTCACTCTCTCTAGGACAGAACTGTTTATATTCTTGGCAGTCTATGGTATATTTACTCTTCTTCAGCATCACACCTTAAAGGAATCTGCTCTTTTTATGCCATTTTTATTCTTTGTCCAGCTCTCAGATGCACAGAAAACAATTGAGAAGACCATGACCTGGATCAATCACACCTTAGTCTCTAGACTGACATTGTTTTCTACACTTAAAATGTAGATTTTGATTCAGTGTAAATACACCAAAACCAAAATTAGATTACTAGCATGGAAATATAAAGTCTCAGCATCTGGGAGTCAAATCTGAATAAATGATTTGGTAACTCTGTTAAAAACCTTAATTATCATTGACTACCCATAATAGGCAGTGTTTGGTGGAGCTCCCAGACTGATTCAGATCTGGAAGCAGGAGTATCACATGCCTAAATCACATGCCTCTGGAAACTTTAGGAGTGCCCTTGTATTTAAATCTCGGTATACCCATACTTGTACTTAAATCTCATTTTGGCCCAAGGTACGATTATTATTGTTATTTCATTTTGGAGGACCATTCTTCTAAATTCTACAGCACTTTTCTCTCAATTTGCTGCTCTAAGGTAATCTGGGTTTGCTGTTAAACTGAACTTTGTGCCATTCGGGGTCAAATGCCGTAACAGCTGCCCATGGTAGATAGTGTTTGGCGGAGCTTCCAGTTTTAAGGTGGGTTTGGAAGTAGAAGTGGCATCCACTTTCTAAACTACATGCCTCTGAAAACTCTGTGAACCTGGAGAAACAACAATAAGTATAGAAATGCTTCAGGCCTTTTGTTCATAGGGTCACTACGAGTCGACCCGACTTGATGGCAATGAACAATAACAACTCTAACACATGATGGGTTGCATAAGTAGAACTGGACTTGACAATTGTTTATACCTTGAGATATCAGACCAGAAATACTATGCCTACATTAAAGAAGGAATTATGAGAAAGCCTTTCCTACATACATGAACTCTTTGACCCTAGTTCTCCATAGAAAATGGTTAGGTGTGGCAATGTGATTATTATGTATTCTATACCTTCAAACAGAGAGAATCTCACTCAACTGAATTCATCTTCTACCTCACTAATCTTTGCACACACATTCACTTATTTTGTATAATTTGTATTCAACAATTCATCCATAAAGCTGATATATTTTTTAATGCCCAAACAAAACAAGGCTAACATTTTTTATTTTGACTTTTTGTCATTTTCTCACGTTTCTCTTTCTTTATTGTTTAATTTTACATGAACACAACACTCATTAGTGAAGGAACCTATAACCTGTTCCTGCCACAGATATTTAACAAGCAAGTTTGGCAGTCAAAATATAAAGTTATCTTTAAAATGCTGCTGTATGTTAAAAGCCTCAGATTTGGAGTGGAAAAAACCCAATATTTTTACAAAACTATACTTTGCCTGTCAAAAGTTAACAAAATTGAGTTTCACACAGCTAGAGGAAAATTTCTGAAATTACAGAAAGATGGATAAAGCATAATACCCGGATGATTACTTTTGGAAATCTAAGCATGCATTCATATTCATTCTCTCTCTCTCCCTCCTCGCCCTCCCTTCTCTCTCTCTCTCTCTCTCATATTCTCTCTCTCTCTCCTTTCTCTCTCTCCCCCCCCCCCACTCTCCCTCTCTCCTTTAAAAACATTGATTTAGTACTCTATAATCTGGTACACCAATTAGCAATGGGCTATTTTTCAGGAGGATTTCTCAAATATATGGATGGCTAGTTAGATGAAAAGAATCTCCATACTTATTTTTTTTCAACTGTCTCATTTTTCTTTGAAAGAAGAGCATCCCTTGTTGCCTAGGAAACATAATGATTGAATGCAAAAGCAAAAGGTAAATTCAGAATTAATCAGTCCTTCAGGTGAAATGGTGGGGATGTAGAAGAATTATGAGAAGGCAGCATATAACAACACTTATATGAAGGGACCAGTCTACTAACTTGCAAATCCAAGGGTTCAGAGAAGAACCTCTCTAGTAGGTACAAGCAGGGTATCCAGCAAGTTCATACTTCTTTGGCTCACTGCAAAGATTTTCTTTCCAATCCAAAGAAGCTGAACCAGAATCAATATTTTTTAAAATATTCTCAAGAGATTCTTACAAATCCTCTGGTGATTTTTATGTATAGGTAAGATGGGTATTTTAAGAATGCAGATTCAGAGTCAGCATATCTGGGCAGAAATGCAAATTCATAGCAGGAAATCAAAACAGAGTAAGTCAGCTCCAAGTTGTTGGTACAGCAATCCAGATTGTTTAAATAAACTCAGTCCATTTGTTTGCCTGTACTTCATATGTGACTGAGAAATGGAATCTGTAGCATTTGAATCTGCTAAATTTTTGTAAAATTAAATTAGAGAAATCATATCTGAGATCTAGGTCATATTAAAACCAAAGTTAAAGATTTCGAGTAAGTAAATTTTTACCTAATTAGCTGATACACTATGAAATTTTTGTTTTGCTTTCCTTTTTTTCTTTTATTACCTTTTTTTCTTTCAGATGAAATGAGACTTTTAATTAAATTAAAGCTATGGAGATGAGGTTAGTAAATAAATTGGGTAATTATTTATTAGACAGTTTATTGGTCTTGTTTGTTATTACATGCTGTCAAGGAACCTATGATTCATAGCGATCCTATGTACAACAACTATGGACCCTGCCCTATATTGAGCCAACTTTATTGTGTCTGACACATCTACCCTATTACCCAGACACTGAGTCAATCCAGCTCATTGAGGATCTTCTTCTCTTGTGCTGTACCTTCACCCTCACAAGCATTGTTTCCCTCTTCAAGGACTGATCCCTCCTTGCAACATGCCAAAAGTATGTCATAGTAAGCTTCAGAATCCTGGCCTCCACGGAGCGGCCTGGTTTCACCATCTTTAGGATGAACATGTTTGTTCTCTTAGCAGTTCATGGTATATTCAATATTCTTCTCCAGCACTGCAGTTCAAAGGTATCAATTTTCCTTCTATCACCCCTAGTCATTGTCCAGCTTTCTGATGCATAGCACATAATTGCAAAGACCATGGCTTGGATCGGGCACACCACAGTCTCCAGACTGACATCATTGCTCTTCAGTACTCTAGAGATGTCTCTGACAGCAGACTTTCCAAATACAATTCATCTTTTGATTTCATGACTGCTGGTACCAAGAGTGTTGTTTGTGGAGTCAAGCAAACTGAAGTTGTCAACAATCTCGGTCTCTTCATCTTCTATCATGATGCTGCCAATGGTCCAGCATTGAGAATCTTTGTTTTCTTGATGTTGAGCTTCAGCCTAACTTGATCATCTACAGCAAATGCTTCAGGTCCTCCTCAGTTTCAGTAAGCAAGTTTGTGTCATCTGCTTAAAGCACATTGCTGATTAGTCTTCCTCTAATCCTAATGCCATAGTCCACCTCATAGAACCTAGACTCCCAGATGCTCTGTTCCACATACAGATTGAAAAGGTATGGAGACAGAACACATTCCTGCAGTACACCCTTCTTGATTTTGAATCACAAAATGTTTTCCTTGTTCTGTTCTAGTAACTATCTCCTAGTTCAAGTATAGGTTTCACATAGCACAATCAAGCCGTTCTTCTCAGGGTCAGCCACAGTTCCTTGTGATCCATCTAGTCAAACGTCTTTGCATAGTTAATGAAACACAGATAGACATCTCTCTGGTGTTCTCTCCTTTAAAAGAGATCCATCTGGCATTAGCTATAATATTCCTAGTACCACAGCCTCCTCTAAACCCAGCCTGCACATCTGGAAATTCTCTGTTGATGTGCACTCCAGTCATTTTGGGATAATTTTCAGCATAATCTTGCTTGTATATGATAGTGTTGTTATTATTCAATAATTTCCACACTCTGTTGGGTCACCTTTCTTTGGAATAGGAAGAAATATGGATATCATAGAGTCAGTTTGCCAGGTAGTTGTCCTCTAGATTTCTTAGGGAACTCTGTTGACTAGGTAAAGAATTTCTCAGGCAACCCAAAAATTGTTGTTGTGTTTGGGTACTATTGAGTCAAGTACAACTTTTAGCAACCCCATGAACAACAGATCTGAAATCTTCCCAGCCTGAGCCATTCTCAGCTTTCTTGCTATAATTGCTGTGCCAAACGATCTTAGTGAAAGTCCTCCTTTCCTTCACTGACCTTTCCAAGAATTATTTCCCTCTGTTGTTAGAAGTAGCCTCTTTTAACAACATGCAAAAAATATGTGAGACACAATTTCACCATCTTTGCCTCCAAGAAGCACTCTGACTGCACTTTATCCAAATATATGTATTGGTTCTTCTTGCAGTTCATGGGATAGTCAGTGCTCTTGTCCAATACCACAACTCAAAAGCTTGAATTTTTCTATTATGATTATTCATTGACCAACTGTCAGATGTGTAGCAAGTGATTGAAAAGACGATGCTCTGAATCTGATTTTAGGCAGGAGATTCTAAACTCCAACTTCTCCATGGGAAGAAGAAGGGCAATATTCTGTGCAATTTGGGTTGGCAGTGTAACTCACCAGCAGAAAGTAAAAGTAGAAATCTATTTACTCTCTTACTCTAGGCTTGTAGAAAAAATTCTAAAAAAATACCTAAATGTAGATATCAAGAGGACATTTTCTATTCTTGGAAACTTTATTCTAAAGTCATGATTCATACCACACAGAAGAAATGTCAACAAACGAAATCGAAAGATGGAGGAAGGCAGATGTTTCCATGTGTTTCTTTCTTTCTTTCATATCTGTCATACTGTCTGTATTTTGGTCTATGATTATATACTTAGTAAGAATTTTGCATAAGAATTTTCCAAGAAAAATAAGAAATGTTTTCAGCACAAATTATTATAGTTTATAAATGATATAGTTTTAAGCATAAGATATATTATAGTTTATTACAAAATACAGTGAAGTTATTAAAACCATGTACTATGGAGCCTGGAGGCTTATATTCAACTTCTGTGTCTGTATTTCCCGATTATATGATCTGAGTAACATTTGTTAATCTCTTTCTGTCTCAGGATCTAGATCTTCAAACCATAAAAAAATAACAGTTTCCATTTCATGGAGTTTTGGTTAAAATTTAAAAATTAGACCAAATAGAGACTGTAAAACAATTAAGTAGCACACAGTAAAAAACAAACAAACAAACAAAATGTTAGTAATTATTTGTTCATCTTTTTATTCACTTTTCTATTTCTTTATCTACTTTATATATTAACATGTTCTAATTCCCAAAAAGAGAGGTTTGCAAAAACAATAATTATAATAATATTCTGTTAAGATGTGTTTTGCTTGATAAATAAAATTTTTATATTAATTATAAATAGTTTTCAAACATTTTGGGCAGAATATAGGCTAAACAACAGAAAAAAAACATCTACCTGGGCATGTTACCAAATGCAAACCCTTGCCCCAGTGGTGGAAAAAAAAAAGAAAACTAATGGGGCTGTAAGAGAATAGAGCAAGATATTATCTTCAAATATCATTTAGGGAATTGAAGAATAATATAGTTTAATAATAATATTTCACATGGAGAAACTTCACCCTTTTAAAAGGAGCTTAATGTGCTTAATTTGGATTTCATTTATATTAATCATTTTTTATCTTTCTTAAAGTACTTATTACATTGTATTGCAATTTATCTATTTATACATCTATATCTCCTGATAGACCATTAAATCCTTGAAGAGAGAGATTCAACATTATTCTTCTTCCTGACTTCAAGGCTAATATATTGTCCTGGAAAGTAACAGGTTCTCAATAAGTATTGTGTGAATAAACAAATAAAAATGAGTGAACTCCTCCATCACATTGTGGGTCTAATTAATCTCCATTACAGACAGACTAAGCTATAAATGCTTGAAGCCTATAAAGAAAAAAAAATGAGCATTGTAATCTAAACAGTAAATTTTTGCAGCACCCTACAAAAGAGTGCTTTTCAAAAGTAGTAGCTGGTCACACATTGTTTAACTAGGAAGATGTGTCAGTGTGTGGTGTGTGTGTGTGTGTGTGTGTGTGTGTGTGTATATGTTAATATATGTGCTTTAAGTATTGGACTTCTAAGTAGCATGTATTTCTTCATTTCTTATTATAGGTCATTCTTGAAGGGGGGAAAAAGAAAAGGAAGCCAGAGACCTACAATTATTTATTTCCACCCAATGTGAGGTTATAATGGATACATTTTTTCCTAGAAATTTTCACCCTCAACTTTTAGAATCAAATATATTTTCAGAATTAGGAATATTAAAACTTGAGTCAGTGTCACTACTTCAGCACTGTTGTTATTGTTGTTGTTATGAGCCATCGAGTCGTTTGCAACTCATAGCGACCCTATGTACAACAGCCCTAAACCCTGCTCTATCCTGCGCCAACTGCACTGCCTCTGACACACCCATCCTGATTACCCCAGTCACTGAATCAATCCAGCTCATAGAGGGTCTTCCCCTCCTGCGCTGTCCCTCCACTCTACCCAGAATGATGTCCCTCTCCAAGGACCCGGACCTCCTGGCAATATGTCCAAAGTATGTCAGACGAAGCCCCAGAATCCTTGCCTCCAAGTAGTAGCTTGGTTTAATTCTCTCCAAGATGAATCTGTTTGTTTTCCTGGCAGTCCAGGGTACATTCAGTACCTTCTCCAGCACCACAGCTCAAAGGCATCAATTCTCCTTCT
>NW_006399782.1:16616846-16647808 GCF_000299155.1 Elephantulus edwardii | reverse complement strand
CCTGGCGTACACCCTTCCCAATTTTGAACAATGCCGTGTTACCCTGCTCTGTTCTGACTACTGCCTCTTGGTCCAAGCATAGGTTTCGCATTAGCACGACTGTGAAAAACAAAAAAGAGTGTATGTCCAAATGTCTAATAGAATTCATTGTAATGACGATAGAAATCAATTTGTAAATATGTGAGTAAATACAACTTTTCAGAAGACCAGATATTATATAAAAGAAGGCACTTGTGTTTCCTCCCTTGCTTTAGGTAATTCAGTGCCTTGTCTTCAATTTTCTTATAGATGTAGGTGGTTCACAGCATAGTTACCCTATATGCGAAGTATGTGGTCTGAACATCTTTTCCTGTAGCCCTCTTCTTATGGCTCTGGAACCTCTCTGTTTACTTAGTTGCTTTCAGATTTAAATAATTTTGACACAAGAAATAACCTAATCCTGTAGATTGACATTCATATAACTAGTGATTCCTTCTTAATGGATAGGATTGTTGTTGTTATTGTTGATTGTCAAGCAAGACATGTAAAAAAGGCCTGAAGCCTTTATATAACTATCATCATTTATCAAAGTTCATAGACTTTACAGAGACAGGCAGGTTGTTGAGGAAGTGAATACCACTCCGACTTCCAAAACTGATAGCATAGAGAGATTAGAATTTAAAATGCATAGGATGATCACCCCAAATTTAAAACTCCACCACCTAAACAATGTGCCTCTGGAAACTCTGAACTTTGATGAATGGCAATGTTTGTGGAAGGGCTTCAGGACTTTTTTTCATAGGGCAGCTATGAGTCATGCTCAACTCAATGGCATCAACAACAATGCGTATTATGGCCTAACCAAGTTCATACTTATTTCTGAGGATCACAATCAACTCTATAACATTACACTGGTACTGTGTTAAAATCTAAAAGCATTTGAATAATGCTCCTGGAATATACAATGTTTGTGGATGTGTGCTTAAGATACTTTTATCTTCTTTGAGGAAGATAAAAGGAAAAGAAATGAAGAAATGCTCTATAAGTCCTTCATGTGTCTAAAAAGTAAATTAATAAAGAAGGAAAAGAACAAAGAGTCAATAGTGCACTTAGACTGTGTATTTTAAAATCAGAAAACAAAGTATCTTCCATTTATCCACAGGGCTTAAAAAGTTTTTGATGTTTTGTTTAAAGGACAAATAGATTTGCAAAATATATAGATAAGACAATGACAGGAAGTCATCTTCTTTTTTTTTTTTTAAAGAATACTCACTCACTTACAGATGGAAGACCTTCCACTGGATTTCTGAGACTGTGAACTGCATGGGAGATTTCCCATTTTTCTCACATGGATGCACTGAAGAATCTGAATTGTCAGACAGGCATGTCCTTTGAATTAGCAACTCCCTTCAGATTATGCCCTCTTCAAAAAAGAAGTGATTTTTTAAATGGAGGGATCATAATAGTCTGAATGAAGAAGGCAGAGGAAAATCAGTTATTCCCATCACAGCCTGTGGATTTATGGACTATGATAGAGAACTCTGACGGTGAGCTAACAATGGCTTCGGAGCCCTTTTGCTCCTGACTCTTCTTACATTGTTTGTATTAAGTTCCTTTTTCATTAATTGTTTAAATAATATATGAGAGGGCAATGAGAACCAGAGCAATCATACCACCAGATTTCACCACAATTCCAATTCTACCAATATCTTCTCCCAGACCACATTATCTCTTCAGCCCTCAAAGGTTCAAGTGATTCACCTTATAAGACTGATAAGAGGAACCACCACACTATCATGTATCAATAACACCATAGAATTTCTAAGTTCTGGTATTTAGAGTAAAAAACCATCAACAAACTATCATCTAACTCTTTCATTTCATTAATAAGTACAGTGTAATTCAGAGAAATAAAAGCAATTGTCCAAATTTACATGTACCAAAGACAAAATCAACTCTACTGACTCTTAAGTCAATATTGTAAAATCACCACAACCACAAATGGATTTAAACAATTTCATTCTGACAATGACTCAAAGAAATAAATCTAAGGGATAAGTACATGCTTTGAATGAACCCAAAACCCCTAATCGTATTTCTCACAGTTGTTGAGAGGATGATTTACAAAATAAGCTCTCATTGTAATGCTCTTCCAAGATCAAGATTCCCTATTAAAACATTTAGGTTTCTCAGTATGGCTGAAGATGTTAATCTAAGATTCTAACCATGGGGCCAGTTGGCAGCATCAGCATGGATGGTGAAGAGATTGAGATAGTTAACAGTTTTAATTTACTTGTCTCCACAGTCAACACTCTTGGTAACAGCAGCCAGGAAATCAGGAGACGAATTGCATTGGGAAAGTCGGCTGTGAGGGACCTCTCAAGAGTACTGAAGAGCAACGATGTCAGGCCGGAGACTAAGGTGTGTCTGATCTGGGCTATAGTCTTCGCAATTATGTGCTATGCATCAGAGAGTTGGATAGGGTTGATAGAAAGAGGATTGATACCTTTGAGCTGTGGTGCTAGAGACGAGTGTTGAATATACCATGGACTGCTAGGAGAACAAATAGGTTTGTCCTGGAGAGGATGAAGCCAGAATATTCCCTGTAGTCAAGGATTCTGAAGCTTCGTCTGACATATTTTGTGCATGTTGCAAGGAGGGACTGGTCCTTGGAGAGGGACATCACGTTTGGCAGAGTGGAGGGGCGGCAAAGGAGAGAAGACCTTTGGTGAGATGGATCGATTCTGTGACTGGAGCAGTGGGAATAAGTGGTTTGAGATGGCTAGGTTGGCGCAGGATAGAACAGCATTTAGAGCTCTTGTACATAGGGTCGCAAGTGACTCGATGGCACATAACAACAACAACAAGGCCATATAATAAATGATAGTGCTTGAGACTCAGTATATTCTACCCCAGAGGCAATTCTTAATCTCTGTGCAATCCTGCTAGAGAACCAACAGCAACAACAAAGTTAGAAATAAAATTCAGTTACGTGCATAATCTCTTAACATTTAGATTTCACACCATAATATTGTATGATTTTAGGACTGAATAATGAAAGATAGTGCCTCTATTAATTGAAGTTTATCTGAATGGCTTCCTGTTATGGCTTTATGTCCTGAAGCTTTGTGCTTCAGGCAGTATGTAGCAACTGGTAAAATGTCAGGCTCTTCTGATTAAAGACGTTGTAGTATTTATTGTAGCTACAGATGGCACTTAACAACAGGAGAGAGAGAGAGTGAGTGAGTGAGTGTGCATGTGTGAGTGTGAGAGAGGAAGTGCAGTTGACCTAGTGGACAGAAAGTCATGCTCCCAAGCCAAAGGTGGGTGACTCTAATCCTCGGCCCTCAGGCCTGCCTTTAATTGTTTTTGGTGAAATACTCTTCTAGGTTGTGTAACCCTGGTATGTCCCCTTCCTGTACAGAGGTAACTCGTGGTTGCTGTGAAGATGAACAGTGATGAGTCAAATGCAAGAATGGTTACCCACGGGGGGACAGTGTTTGGTGGAGCTCCCCAATTAAAACAAGCTTGGAAGCAGGAGTGGCATCCACTTCTATAATAGCTTGCCTCTGGAAACCCTATGAGCCTGGAGAAAGGATGAAAGTTATACAAGTGTCCAGGACTTTTGTTTATAGGGTTGCTTTGAGTCACCTATGACTCGACAGCACCTAACAGCAGCAACAAACTGATTCAAAAGTCATTTTGATAGGATGGCCACACTTGCAAACCTGGACTAAATTTAAAGACTGCCCTAGTTTCTTAATTTTCCCTTTATTTATAATGAGAAGAAAGGAGATTTCCTTTTATATGTCTCCTGCTTTTTTCTTTAACTCCAAAAATCAAAAGATCAAATGCACATAACGATTCTATATGACAAAACAGAAGTGTCCTACTGAGGAAGTGATGGTTTGCCCCATCTTTCGTCCTTAGAGCAGCTGGTAAATATAAGTCATCAAACCTTTGATTAGCAGTAAGTCACTAGATTTCCTCTTCATCTAGAAAGATTTCCATAAATCCCACATGCAAATGTAACTACAAACAACTTCCATTTTAAAGATTGCCTTCTTACTTCTGACACTATTTCTAAAAGAAAATACACCAAGAGTAATCAAAATTGAATGAAAACAAAACAAAACTCACAGTGAGAGATAGTGTGTCCTTTCATGAATCTTATTAGGACAATTCTTATCACTCTTTAGCCACAGAATATAATGTTGTGGTTTGGTTTTATTTATTTATTTATTTTAATTCTAGCTATCTGACTGTGCTGTCAATTATTACTTCTGTATCTTCTAGTATCTGTCTTCAAGTCAGTGAGTTGAAAGTGTTCCACTTAAACAAATATCAGAGTGGTAGCATCACCATGGCAACCAGAAACAAGAGCTTTTTAGGATGAGAAAAAAAATGAATGGGGGAAGGAATGATATTATTTTTTAGTTTGTATTAACTAAAATACTTTCAAGTTTGAGTTGGAAATATTCCAGAACATTAAAAGGAGATCATAGCCTCTCCCACCCCATCTTCACACTTTATGTATCCTCCATTATTGTGAATAAAAATTAGAATAATTCAGTGGATGTATTCACCTTCCTTTCATAATGAATACCAAATGATAAAAATTGTTCCAATCTATTTCTTATTACATTCATAACTAGAAAAAACCTAGAAAATAAATGGACATATATTCTACAGCTTTAGAAAGAAGAAATGGAGAATCACACCATGAAAATCTTAGCTGATTTCTTAAAATTCTAGTTCTCAAGTCTGTATAGATCAAACTGCATCCTACATGTGGCCTCAGTTATCTTACTTGAGAATGGAGAAAGGAATCTAAATTTGCCAGCAGACTTAAATGTTAGGACACATTTCTGATAACAGGAGAGATCAAGCTTGAACAACTCAGTAGCAAGATTTCAACCCCTGAGAATTTGTTTTTACCAGTTGCTGTTGAGTCAATATTCACTCAACCTTACGTATGTCATAGTAGGATGGTGCTCCAAAAGATTCTGGAAAAATTGTTGTTGTGGTTTACTTTTTTGTTTGTTTTTAAAGCAAATCATCAGGCCTGGCTTCTTAAGCATCTCTGGGTAGACTTGAACTTCTAATCTTCTGGTTAGTTATGTACATAAATCACTTGTGCCACCTAGGGATTCTGGAGGACTGCAAATGATTAAGCATTCAAATAGTCATCAAAAATTTTTGATGAACTGAACTCCCTCCCGAAACCCTTGGAAGAAAGACCTGCTGATCTACTTCTGAAAGATCATAGCCTTGAAAACACAAGAATCACTTTTACTCTGCATTCATGGAGCCTCATGAGTAAGATCGACTGGATTCACAGTTGGGGTAGAAGGGGTCAGTTAAATTTAGTTTGAAACCAATCCAAGTTTCTTATTTGTGTATATTTTACATCCTTGTCAGCTTTCATTTATTTTTGCTTCAGAATTTGTGTAAAACAATGTACCATAAAGACTAGACTACTTATTTCTAATGCACATGCACACTTGTATTTCTAATACACATGCACACTTAAATATATCTTCAATTTTCTTTCTAGTACATGTCTTGAAACTTTGAGACTGAATTTTTTTGTTGAGTTCTGTCATGTATTTAGAAACAAAATCAATCTTTCGATTGTTCAGGCTGTCATTATTTTTACTGTCCTAGAAAATTAAATGTAAAACTGGAAGTATTAGTGATGTTTGCTTCTCCACTAACACAGTTGTGTGACTAACTTTATGTGAGACAGGAATCCTGCTGTCTTAGTGACAGAGCAGGGGATGATAAATAAGGCGATCATTTCCTCTCATTTGTTATTTGAAATTCTTTCTTTGCAGCTTTCTGGTGCTGTGGAAATTTCTAAATGATAGCGTCTGAGACAGACTTCACAGAAACTGTCTTCACCTGCTGATTTGAAGAGTCGAACAGTCTTAGTCTAAAACAAAGACTGAAGAAGAAATTTGCTAGTGATTCAATATTAATTATGTTTTATTCTGCCTGAGTGAAATAAGCTCTACTATATTTCTAAACAATGCTTTCATTATAAACTCATCTCACCTATGTCTAATAATTTTAACTGGATAACTCGGTATATTTTACTGAGCCTTCTATTATTGGCTAAATGAAGTAAATGCTACTAGAATAAAGCACAATAAATGCTAATAATTTCTACCATGGTCATAATTGGGCTTAAGATCTTTATTGCTCTGAAAAATCCTTTTCCACAGCATGTGAAATCACCTTTAGACACCCCATAAGGCTGTTCTGGTGGCCTAGTGGCAAGAAACTGTGCAGCAGTCTCAAAGGCACATAGTCAAGGCCACCATCTTCTCTGCAGGAGAAAGGAAGGCAATCTCCTCTCATGAGATTAACTGCCTCTGAAAACCTGTCAGAGGGTCAGCTATGGGTTGGTTCCAACTCTACGTTTCACAATAACAACAGCAATAACATGGAGTGTCAAGGGAAAGAACTGATCATTCTTTGTTGGTATCATCTAAGAAAGTAAAATGGAAAAGAAATTAGGAATCTCAGCCTTTTTTTCCCCACCGCCCTAGTGACAAGAAACTGCTGCAATACCAAAGGCATGTGGTTGAAGGCCACCAGCTGTTCTGAGAGGGGAAAGTGGACAATCTCCACATGTGCCATTAACTACCCCAGAAAACCCGCTGAAGGGTTTGCTCTGGGTCGGTTCCAATTCTATGGTACTCAACAATATACCCTGTAAATGTAGATGACTATTACCCTTCAAAACAGAGAATTTCAGGAATACCAGAATTCTAGAAGGTCATTAAGATTCTGAGATTCCAATATGCTTTTCTAGGATCAAAGTGGTGTAGGATTGTTAATTCTCTGTGCATATGTATGTGTAAATGATTATTTTTTTTTATTATTGTTGCTATGTGTCATTGAGATAAAATTGAATCATAGCTTTCTCTTCAGTGAGTTTTGAGAAGCTGTAAATCTCATGAGAGGAGATGTACTACCTTATTTCGAAGGAGGAAGTGGTAGATTCAAGCTACATGTCTTTGTTTTGGCAGCAAAACTCTTTATCCACTAGGCCCCTAGAGTTCCTTTATGTTTTGATAATGAATATTCATTGTCATTATTGTTGTTACATGTCCTATCAACTGTGATTCATAATGACCATATCAAAAAAAAAAATCTAATCTTGTCCTATGCCATCCTTACAATCTCTGCCAAGTTTAATCCAATTTTTACAATCACTGAATCAATCCATCTTATTGGAAGTGTTCTCTTTCACTGAAAATGTTGAAAGATAAATACTTTTAAGAACATATTTTGAGAAAGATTAATCTCATCCAATATTTTCACTTTATTGAAACAAAGACTGAAGTCTAGAAAGCGTGGTTGATTTCCCAAAACTACATAAAAATTGAATGACAAAAATAAGAATAGAATTTTCCTCTTTTTCCCTCATATTTGAGAATTTACCCACTTGAATTATTGTATACTCACTTAAATGGGCAAATTCTCAAAGGTAAAAACATATTTTTTTCCCATTTGTAAGTTGTGCTCTGGCATCCAGAAGTATAAAACGGAAAAAAAGAAATCTTTTCTGATTGCTCCTTAGGAATGTGATGAAAATTAAATGAAAGAAAAATTAAAAAGCTTGTTAAAAACTCCCCCAGGTGAGTTCTGGTGACCTAGTGGCAAGAAGCTGCACTGTAAACACAGAGGAGAGCGGTTCAAATCCACCAGTTGCTGTGCTGGAGAAGGAGGGACAATATCCTCCTGTACCAGTAAGATCCTATTTGACCGTACACACACACAAAAATCATTTAAAAAAGAAAAAATGTAAAAGGTGAAAAAAAAAGTCCCCCAAAATAATCTGAGTAATATAGGCAACATGTAGAAAATAACCAAAAGTTAGAATTTCAAATCTACCAAGAGATGTCTTAAATGAAAAGCCTGGTGATCTACTTCTGAGACGTAAATTACCAAAAAATGTTGTAAAGCATTATTTATTCTGACACACTGGTGTTATTACTGATGACAACTGGAACTGGAAGTTGAAACACAAGGCTTTAAGCTGATCTATGGGATAAGGTATAGCAGCAAACTTCTGAAAATGTTGTCTACCATCATCAAGTGAGAATCAACCCATAGCTGACCTCTCAGGGGATTTTCAGAGACAGTAATCTCATAAGAGGAGATTGTCCATCCTTCCCCCACTAAAGCAGCTGGCAGTTTCTAGCTGTGTGCCTTCAGGATTGCAATTCAGATGAGATAATTCTATACTGTAAGATCACTACATGTAGGGATCCACTTGAAGATAAATAATCATTGTGTGTGTTTGCTTTTAATACTTTCTTCCTACATTAAAGGGTTTATTGAACTGTATCTCTTCCTTCTCCCAAATCAAGGACTGGTGAAAATATCATTTTTATAGATGACTGTCTTGGTTTAAATGCAGCTTCATAATTCCTTAGCGGCCAGTAGAGTAAGACATACTCTCACATAATTTAGGCATGTTGTCAGGAAGAAATGTTATTGTTGTGTTAATTCACTTGATAATCCTGTGGGCTTTCAGAGACTGTAGATTGCATGAGATCAGATTGCCCATTTTTCTTCCATAGAGAAGCTGGTGGATTAGAACCATGTGACTTTAGGTTGGCAGCACAGCTCCTCACCACTGGGCAACTGGAACTCCTAGAAAATTATATCCTACTTGAAAAAGCAGAGGGTCAAAAGGAGAGGAATACCTTCAAAGTAATCAACTGGCACAGGGGCTGTAATAATGGAGTTAAGCAAGCAAGAATAATGAGGATGATACTGGATCAGAGAAGATTTTCTTCTGTTGTATACAGGGGCTCTGTGAATCAGAACCAACTCTACTGCAAAGATGGTTAAATCACAAGAGTAGGGGACTTGATAGTCCTAGAGATGGTGCAAGAGGAAGTTTATAAATAAACAGCAAGAGGGAGTTCTGATTGGAAAGGGAAGACTGTCACTCTAAAGTTGTACAGAAAAAAAAATCAACTGCTCAATACATTACATAATGCACGAAAGAATTCAGAAAGTGACTGAAACTTGAAAATACTGCTTTATGAGCAAGATGGCACAAGTCAAAAACAAAATTCAGTAGGCTCCTAGGACTCCTAGTGGTGGACAGTGAGGATAGGAACAGTGAAGAAGGAATTTTATTAAACGGAGAAACAGATATCATCAAGAAGTAGGATATAGACTCCTCATCCCACAGATGTTAACTGGTTGTGCATTTTGTAGTTGTCAGGGGCTCTCACGTAGACTAACACTCATAGCCATTTACTGAAAAATAGATGGAAACTTTTCCCACCCCTGTACTAGGCTTATAATTTCCACCAAGCTCATGGTGGAGCCCCTGTGTCAATGTTAATCTATCCCTGACTGTCTTCTCCTCCTTTGCCCCACTGAACCTTTAATTTTCAAAGCAGCATGTCTTTTTCTAAGGACTGGTCATTGCTGACAGCATGTCCAAAACCTTTTGAAATTAATTTTTGCCATTTTTGCCTTTAAGGAGCACCCTAGTTATATTTTCTCCAAGACACAGTTATTTATTCTCTGGGCAGTTCATGAGATATTCAGTACTCTTGGTCAACACCAAAATCCAAAGACATCAAGTCTTCTTCCATATTCTTTATCCATTTTCCAACTCCCACATGCCTATGAATCTATGGAATTTGGGTCAGGCACACTTTAGTCTTTATACTGACAGCCTTGCTCTTTAGTACATTAAAGAGGTCCTTGACAGATTTTACCAGTGCCACATATCTTTTGATTCCCTGACTGCTGCTACATTATATGTTGTATTTAGATCCAAGTAGAAATAAATTATTGGCAACTTCCGTGTTTCTTCCATCTCTCCTAAGGTTGCCAGTGGGGAGGAGTTTTGATTTCTTTGCATTAAGGTTTAACTCATATTGAAGCCTAAAGGATTGTATCTTCCTCAATAAGCACTTTAAGCCTTCTTTATTTTGATTGGATCACTCGTGTAGCCTAGGGAAATCTCATCCCATGTGACTCACTGCTTCTGAAAACCCTAATTACATATATTAAGTGTCATCAGGTTGACTATAACTCATAGCAACCCTGTGAACAGCAGATATGAAACTTACCCTATTTTGTGTCATATATGTATATATTTTATATAATCATGATACCATTAGAACTGACTCAAAGCTGGCCATCTAGTGGGTTTCTAAAACTTTCAATCACAAAGGAGGAAACTGTCCATCGTTCTCCCTATAGGTGACTGTTAGGCTCAAACTGTCAGACAAGCACAGTTTCTGGGTTAGTAACACAACTTCCTGTGGGCTACACACTAGAGCTCCCTGATAGATACAACATGTACAGATATTTATATATGTATATATGTGTACATATGTTTGTCTCACTTCAGGCATGCTGGTAGGAGGGGCTATTCCTTGGGGAAGGACATGATGCTCAAAAAGGTGAAGGGTTGGCTAAGGAGAGGAAGATACTCAACCAGGTGGACTGACAGAGTTAATGCCGTAATGGGCTTGTGTGTGTTATGTAGTATGAGGATGAAACAAGATAGGACAGGGCTTAGATCTGTTGGTCATGGGGTCACTATAGGTCACACTCTACTCAACGGTACCTAAAAACAACAATAAGTGCACATATATGCAGCTATGTGTGCTTCTGTGTGTGTATCGGCTTGTATTAATCAATTAAAAAAATTGAGTACCAATTTGGTCTAGGTAATTATGTTAGGAAATGTGTTTTAAGCTCGCTGTCTTTGCTCAGGCTCAAGACAGAAAAGTAACCATAGGGAATAGGAATTGCTATTCTTCAGATCCCAGATCTCCAACCACCCCACCTCATCTTCCCTCCCTTTCCTTTGACCACCAGACCACAAATCTGTCCTGCTGAGAGGAGATGGAGAACTCTAAGTTTATTATATGACCAATGTTCAAATATGTTAATAGCTGAAGTAGAACTCTTAATGATAGAAGAGTGATTTAAAAGTTAAAGATGGTGACTGATGTGGGGGATGGGAAAGAAGGTGTACTTCACAGCACCAACAATGACTAGAAAGAAATGAAAATTTCTTATCAAGTTTGTAGCCCCTCATGTGAGAAACTTCTTTCTAGGTTAAGAGGTTAGGTAGGAAGTGTCCTGCAGGACAGGGGCAGAGGATTTCATCAGATCTCAAGTTACTTTATCAAAGAATTATAAGAAAAGCAAAATAAAACTAATCATTGCCCTCCAGGTGATGTGGACTCATAGTGATCCTGTGGGTCAGAATAGAACTATCCTTTGGATTTTGAGGCTGCACATTTTTATGAAGTGGGATGACCATGCTATACCTTTTTCTTATAGAGCTGCTGATGAAATCAGTCTTTCCGTTAGTAACCAAACATTTTAATCATTGTGCCCTGAGAACTTCTTAAATCATTTATACAGTACTGATTAATGTAAGGTCACTGAGGAAAGCCAGAATCCAGTGCAGGCCAAGAAAGATAGTTTATTAAGGAGAAACTGCTGGGCTGTCTTTCAAGCAGAAGACCAGCCCCCACTAAGAGTTAGATGGGGATTTTATACTTTCTTACCAGGGATTTGGGGAATGGGATGCTTATAGGTACTTCTTTCAAGATAGGGAAGTGAGCTAGGGTCTCAGATAACTAATCCTGGGAAAATGGGGAATAGGGTAGTTTTACAGAGTCAAAAAACACAGCTGTTATTTCCTGTGATTGGATTCTCTCTGTAGCCATTCTGGGAGAGGAAGGAAAAGGCTCTGCAGTTCTAATAATTAATTTTTAATTAAATGCATTGTGTCCAATTTCCAATATAGGAAGTTCTGGTGGTCTAGTGGTAAGAAGCTGTGCCACAATACCAAAAGCACATGGCACATGGTTTGAATCCATCAGAAGCTTCATGGGAGGAACTTGGACAATCTCTTTCTGGAGAAAAGTATTGACAGGATGGCTAAGACAACAAACAGCTCCATCCTGGAGAGGGTGAAACAAGGCTGGTCCTTGGAGGCAAGGAATCTGAAGCTTTGTCTTACATATATCGGCATGTCTCAAGGAGGGACCAGTCCTTGGAGAGGGACGTCATCCTTGGGAGGGTGGAGGGACAGCACAAAAGAGGAAGACCCTCAAGGAGATAAATTGACTGAGTGACTGGGTAATGGGAGTAGGTATGTTAGAGACAATAAGGTTGGCTCAGGATAGAGAAAGATTCAGAGATATTGTATATAAGTTGGCTGTGACTCACAGGCGACTCAACAGCACATATCAACAACTGTCTAGTTGGTTTCTGAGGCTATAAGTCACATAGAAGGAGATTATTCATCTCCTTCCTGTGGTGTAACTGGTAGAGTCAAACCACAAGAGAGGTGCAGCCTTTGGGCTAGTAGTGCAACTCCATACAGACTGCTCCATCAGTTGTTGCTGTGTGCTGCTGATTCAGAACTGACCATAGCTTACCCTCCAGCAGGTTTTCAAAGGCAGAGTTAAGGCAAGAATCTGTAAAATACAGCAGTTTGCCAAAGCTTCCCTTGCCAATAGGACTTTTTTTTTTGCTTTTCCCCCCCAGCTATACAGCTTAGACCACTCCTCCCTTCCCCTTTCCTTAGATTCACTGTTCAAAGATTGCCAGCAATGATCTGTGGTTGTGCCTCTGAGAAGAATCCGTAGGGCCAAGGAAACTCCTCATTCTCCCCTCTTCTAGAGGACAGAGTATCTACAGAAGAGAAGTGTTGATTCTTTCCAAACAGTATCTCTATGAATTACCGCAGTGTGCACATAAAGGCAGGTTTCTTAGCAATTAGTTTTCTGCTGTGCTCCCAGCTCTAACCTTTCTTCCTGTGAAATTTCATTGTTGCTCAAATGCTTTTAAGCAACTGTGTCCAGGAACAGTTTTGCCAGTAGCATCTAAACATAAAAGAACTTCTACTGCTCAAAGGACCAACTCGGAGATGTTTTCTTGCTAATTGACATAGTAACTGAGCATCATCAGATTTCAGAAATTCTGTTGAAAGTGACTGTTTTCCACACTGATATGATGTACTCAGTGTGGGAGCATTAACGAGACAGAAATGTTGCATCAAGAAACTCATAACATTTGTATTCATATTATTTCTGGTACATTTTCCCCATAAACTGAATCCTGTAAGTAATTCTAAGTCAATGTGTAAGGACATATTTTATTATTGTTGCTATTCTGCTAGACAGATGCAAGGCACACTTGGTGAGCAATGTGAATTCTCATGAAACCTCTCAATGGAGAAAGCAGCAACAGAGTCCTAAAAAGCCAATGTCTAAATGGAAAGAGTGAAGGATGAAAAGTTTGAAGTGTGGAATTCAGGTTGGAGCTTTACTATTAATAATTCTGCAGCTTGGATAATTATTATTCTTTGGAATTCTGATTCTTCTTTTTTTTCTTTCTTTTTTTTAAATTTAGGTTGTTTATTTTTCATTTCAATGAACATCTACAGAGATTTTGGGATTCCATTCATTCATTGTTGCACCCTTCTCCCCGCACAACCCCCCCCCCCCCGCTGTTTGCTCCTCTCCTTGAAAAGCAAAAGAAAAACTCCCTCATTGGTACACAATCCCTCACCCCTGCACCTCGCCAAACCCCACCCCCTACCCCCAAATATAATCCACTCTGCAACCCTCATTGCATACTCCTACGATAAAAATAATGCCCTAAAATATAATACTTTTAGACTATTCTCTCCCCCATAGACTTCAATGCCGTAAACATATTTCATCCAGTTTTTCTCAGTCTTACCCCCACCCCAATGCCAGCCTCATTCTACAACAGTGGTACCATATAGCATTTGTCCCTTTGTGTCTGAGATACCTCACTCAGCATAATGTCCTCCAGGGTCACCCATTTTGAATAATATAGCATGAGTTCCTTGTTTTTCAATGCAGCATAGCATTCCATTGTGCGAATATACCACAGCTTCTCTACCCATTCGTTTGTTGATGGGCATTTAGGTTGTTTCCAACTCCTTGCTATTGTAAACAAAGCCGCGATAAACATGGGTATACACATATATACTTGGATGTCATTTATGGTCTCTTTAGGGAATATTCCCAGTAGTGGAATTGCTGGGTCAAATGGTATCTTTATTTGCAACTTTTTGAGAAAGCGCCACAATGCTTTCCACAGTGGTTGCACCATTTTACACTCCCATAAACAGTGAATAAGGGTTCCAGTCTCTCCACAACCTTGCCAGCATTTGTTGCTTGCTGTTCTGTTAAATTTTGCTAGTCTTACTGGAGTGAGATGATATCTCATGGTTGTCTTGATTTGCATCTCTCTCAAGGCTAGGGATTTTGAACATTTCTTCATGTGTTTGTTGGCCATCTGAATGTGCATCCAGAAACTTCTCTAACAGGGTAAAAAGGGAAGCCACAGACTGGGAAAAAGTTTTTGGTAATGATTCTTCATTTTTTAAATAAAGGGCTAATATAAATGCTCCAAAGTTCACTTTGTTTAACCGTTACCGAGGAGCTCTAGTGGTACAGTGAATTATGTGTTGGGCTAATAACTGTACAGCCGGAGGTTGGAAACCACCGTCAGCCACTCTGTGGAAGATGGGGTGATGCCTACCTTAAAAGTATATGAGAAATCTAATGAAAGTTAGCCAGTTGTTGGAATCAACTTAGTTACAGTAAGGTAGGTTTTTCCTTTGCTTTTAAATTTTGTTTGTTTGCATTAGTAAGGTTTATTAACTCCCTAATGGCATAAAAATGATACGAAGAGAAGTTTCACTATCTTGTAATTCATACACCTTCAAGGGATTCAACTCTACACCACTGTCAGTTTTCTTCTTTTATTACTTAAAGGAACAATGTCCTAACTTATATTTCCAAAGAATAGCACATAAACAATTTGGTACACTGAAGTATACAGTGTTTATACAAATAATATTCCTTCCATATTCACAAATGTAAATACTTTCCCAAAATATTCTGACAATATCAAGGACTGTACCCAAATCTACCCAATAGCTATAATCTTGAGTTTAAACTCAACCTTATTGCTATTAAGGAAATCGATTTATAGCTGACCTCTGGGTTTTCCAAGGCTGGAAATCACATGATAGAAGGTTGCTTACCATTTTTCCACACAACCACTAATAGAATCGGACATTCAGAGAGGCATACCTTTGTTTGGATAAGCAGTGCAATTCTCTATGGACTATGTCAGCAGAACTGTAATTAAGGTAATTCAGAATATTGTATAACATAGTGCACTTGATAAAAACACATTTAGTACCTTGTTACTTTGTTGTTAGGTGCCATCTAGTTAACTAAGACTCATAGTGACTTTATGAACAATAGATCTAAAACTTTCCTTATGCCATGCCATGCCTTCCTCACCATTGTTATAGACCCTGAGTTATTCAAACTTTTTCAAGCTCTTCCTCTTTTTTCTGACCCTCTACTTTTCCCAGTATGGCTTTTTCCAAGGACTGGCCCCTCCTGGCAAAATGCTCAAAATACTTTGAGATGAAATTTCACTATCCTTCCCTACAAGAAGCACTCTGGTTGCACACCTCTCCAAAGCAGATTTGTTTTGTTCTTTTGGAAGTAAATGAGAATCAGTACTCTTCTTTAACATCCCAACTTAAAGACATTGATTCTTCATCATCCTTATTCATTGCCCAACTGTCACATGTACATAGAGTAACTGAAAAGACCATGACTAGGATCAGATGTATCTTAGTCTTTAAACTGATACAGTTGTTCTTTAGCACCTTGGACAGGTCCTTGGTAACACATTTACTAATGTAGTTAGCATGAGTATGTTATTATGTCCCATTGAGTCGCCTGAGACTCAGCGACCCTATGTACAACAGCCCTAAACCTTGCTCTCTCCCTTGCCAATCTTATTGTCTCCGATACGCCTATCCCCATTACCCCAGTGACTGAATCAATCCATTTCATCTAGGGTCTCCCTCTCCTGCGCTGTCCCTCCATCCTCCCAAGCATGACATCCTTCTCCAAGGACTGATCCTGCCTTGTAACATGTCCAAAGTATGTCAGATGGAGCCTCAGAATCCTTGTCTCCAAGGACAAGCCTAGCTTCACCCTCCCCAGAATGAACTTGTCTGTTCTAGCAGTCCATGGTATATTCAAAATTCTTCTCCATCCCCAAAGTTCAAAGGCATCAATTCTCATCATTCTATCATTCCTAGTCATTGTCCAGCTGTCTGATGCATAGCACGTAATTGCAAAGACCATAGCCTGTACCAGGCGTAGCTTAGTCTCCAGACTGACATTGTTGCTCTTCAGTACTTTGGAGAGGTCTCTGACAGCAGACTTTCCCAATGCAATTCATCTTTCATTTTCCTGGCTGCTTGTACCAAGAGTGTTGATTATGGAGCCAAGCACACTGAAGCTGTCAACAATCCCAATCTCTTCACCATGATGATGCTGCCAATTGGCCCAATGGTGAGAATCTTGGTTAGTAAAATAAATATGGTAAATTGATATTACAAAACAGAAGTCCACTGGGAACTTTTATCATATGAGTTAGTGTTTGTTGTAATACCATTTCCCAGACAATTTGGAAATCCTGGAGAGCAATTCAATGGCTAATACTTAGAATTAAATTATATTTCTTTGTATTTTTGTGGCTTGCACATGCATTTGCTTATGTATAGCAGAGCATCTAAAAGATTTATACAGTTTAGTTTTTAAATTCCTGTGACCCATTATAAAGTAGCAATTCTTTCTTAGGGTGTCATATTATTTAGCTATTGGCCATTAGCGTTACAGATGTAATTTCTTTTTTTTTCTTCAGCGAAATTGTAAAAACATTTCCTTCTGAGTAGAATGACAGACATAAAATTAGGGAAAATGCTGGAAGAATAATCCATAATTGTCCTTAAGTGATACCTACAGAATATTTATTCCAATGGTTTTGTAACAGCCATCAGGCACCTAGAAAGTGATAAAAGAGTTTGAGTAGACTCTCTCACAATTGACCATTTCTCTCTACAAGCCTTTAAGGTGTGAGTCACTAGGCTTTTTAGAATTATTTCTTTTTTTTCTTCTTTGCCTATTGCTGTCATTAGGAAATCTTTGAGCATTCAATTGTCTGTGATTTTTTACCAGGACTTCAGATGTAAGATTTTTCTGTACAAAGGCATTTGAAACGGTGCCCACATTCCTCTGCAACTGCTCTTTGCCCTCCTGTTGTCCTGGTTTTTCTTGGCATTGGTTCCTGATTGGGCCACTATGCTGGACTTTGGAAAGCTTTCTTTCTGTTTATCATTCAAAGAAAGTCTCTTTAATCACAGCACATGTAAAAGAAGACTTTAGAATTTAATTTGTTTCAGTGTAAAAAGGGTGTCAGGAAAAGATCAAAGTAAAAACCAATGTTTTTTTCTTTCTTCAGAACCTGCAAAACCTTGACGCATTCTACAGTCTTCTCAAATTTTCTGAAAGTCATTTTATAAAGCAGGGTCCCTAAACCACTCACAATTCTCTTAAAATATCTCTTACTTCAATTTTTCTGTATATGCTACTATATTCTTGCCCAGACAATTCTAACTTATCATTAAGACTTGGTTCAAAGCTTCTCTTCTGAAAAATTCTAAGTGGTTCACACAAAGTGCCTCAACAATATGAGAACAAAAACAAAAGGCATGTATCATTTTCGAATGATACATGTATGGTTTAGGGGTTTTTTTTACATATTGTTCATGAAAAAAAATTACTTATCTTTCTGATACATAGTTTTGTCTATGAATGTCTACCTATCATGGACACAGTGATCGCTTTTTAAGTTGAAATTGTTGACTGTCTCATCTCCAGAATTAACTAATTGCCTGATTCTTTGGAATCACTCACTCAGTTTTGGATTATTGAATAAAGGTTGAGTGGCTCATCTAATAAATTGAGGACATTTAATCTAGAGAATTGAAATCTCAGAGGCCCAGGAGAGGTGTTCATTTAGTTTACCACAGTGACTTGTGCATTGCTGTGCAACTGGCAGAGCAACTAGTGGTGTGCTGCCAATCCAAGATTACCTGGTTTGAATCCACTAGATGCTCCATGAAAGAAAGTGGGAAAACCAGCTGAAGGGTCAGTTATGAGTCAGTTCTGGATCGATGCTACACAACAACCTGATCGTCCAGGGTAGGCAGCTGTTGCCAGAATTTCAAGACCAAGACAGACTGGGAAGGAAGAAATGGTATCTGATGAAAATCCTATAAGTCTTACCAGAATATAGCAATGTAATTCTGAAATATAAGCCCTGTAGTATGGGAAGCCAATACTAAATATTTGTAATAAACTGAAAGCTATTTCAGGATGTGGGGGAGGCAGATTCAAGCTAGAGTTCACCCTGAGGCACTAAGGCACAATCCTTAAAGGTTTACCAGATTCTTACATTTACTGACCACTCCCTCCTGAATCAAAGGGAAGGTTTTCAATAGAAAGAGCTTGGCTTCATTTGCATTGAATTCTCTTTGTGACTTATTTTCTGATAATTTTCAATAAAGATACAGGGAAGCTGGAAGTCTTCAGTCCAGAACTGCTGGCCCCCTGTTTTTATGCTGTTCTATCTCATTCTTGTTTGTTTATCTCATTATTAATAATTATAAAAATACTTTACCCTCCATCAGCAAAACTATAGGGTGTACACCAGGGATGTGTCCTATTTCCATACCTTTTCTACCTGTATGCAGAACAGACTATTCTGGAGGCTGGGCTCTATGAGAAGTGTGGCATCAGGATTAGAGGAAGACTCATCAACAATCTGTGGTATGCAGATAACACAACTCCATTTGCTGAAACTGAGGAGGACCTGAAGTACTTGCTGCAGAAGATCAAGGACTACAGTCTTTTATATGAATTGAAGAAGACAAAGATTCTCACCACTGGGCCAATTGGCAGCATCAGGATGGATAGTGAAGAGATTGAGATTGTTCACAGCTTTAGTTTGTTTGGCTCCACATTCAACACTCTTGGCACCAGCAGCCAGGAAATTAAAAGACATATTGCAATGAGAAAGTCTGCTGTCAGGGACCTTTCCAAAGTACTGAAGAGCAATGGTGTCTCTTTGGAGACTAAGGTGCGCCTGATACAGACCATGATCTTTGCTATCACTTGTTATGCATCAGAGAGTTGGACAATGACTAAGGAAGGTAGAAGGAGAATTGATGCCTTTGAGTTGTGGTGCTGGAGAAGACTATTGGATATACATACCATGGACTGCTAGGAGAATGAACAGATTCATTTTAGAGAGGGTAAGACCAGGCTGCTCCTTGGAGGCAAGGATTCTGAAGCTTCGTCTGACATACTTTCCTTGGAGAGGGACGCCATGCTTGAAAGGGTGGAGAGACAGTGCAAGAGAGGAAGACCCTCAATGAGATGGATTGATTCAGTGACTGGGGTCTTGGGGGTTGGTGTGTCAGAGATAATAAGATTGCCATATGAAGGGCAGGGTTTAGGGCTCTTGTACATGGGGATGCTATGGGTCTCAGGTGACTCAACAGCACATAATAGCAACAACAACACCATATCAACCCCAGAGCTATATTTGGAAACAGAACTTAATATTTTACTTTAAAATGTAAAAGACAGTATCTCTAAAAGTTGAGTATAATGCTGGCATGTAATTGGAACTCAGTTATTATCTCTAGATATACTCACCAGTGGACCAATTGGCAGCACCATGATAGATGGAGAGAATATGGAAGTTGTTAACAATTTCAGCTTGCTCAGCTCCACCATAAACACTCTTGGCAATGGTAGTCCAAAATAAAAAAAAAAAACCAAATTACACTGGGGAAGTCTTCTTTTAGGGACCTCTATAAAGGGCTATAGAGTAATGATGTCAGTCTAAAGACTAACGTGAGTCTAATCTAGATCATGGTCTTCCCAATTGCTTGCTATGCATCAAAGTGCTGGACAATGACTAAGGATGACAGAAGAATGGATGCTTTTGAGTTGGGGTACTAGAAAAGAGTATTGAACATACCACAGACCACCAAGAGAACGAACAGGTGTGCCTTGGAGAGGGTGAAACTAAGCTTCTCTTTCCAGGCAAGGATTTTGAAGCTCTGTATCACAAACATTAGGAAATGTGGCCTTGGAGAAGGACACCATGCTTGAAATGGTTGAGGAACAGGAGAAGAAGACCACTGATGAGATGGATTGACATAGTACCTGGGGTCACGAGGGTAGGTGTGTTGGAGTCATTGAGACTGGATCAAAATAAAGCAAGGTTCAGAGCTATTGTGCAAAGGGTCACTATGAGTAACAGGGAACTTGATGGCACATAACAACAACAACATTTACAATTCTTTAATTGCTGAGGTCAAAGATATATTAGGCATCTAAAGAGGTTAGTGTGAAAATCATTCCTTTTCTCTTTTCAGCATATACATGCCTGCTCAGCACAGTATCATCTGGCCATGCTCAGTAATAGCAATTGATTTGGAAATGATACTGGCAGGAGCTAGTGACCTAGTGGTAAGAAGTTATACCACCAACCAGAAGGTGCGAGGTTTGAATCCACCAGATGCTCTGCACAGGGAGAAAGAAGGGCAATCTACTTCCTAACAATTTACTGCTTCTAAAGACTCACTGGAGGGGCAAGTGTAGGTTGGTTCCTAGTTGGCAGTACAAACCAACAATAATAATGGCAGGAACACAAGTAAGTGTGGCTTTAGATTGTGGTTTAACCTCAATGGTAAGACAGCCTTAACCAAAGTAAAAACATTCTTGACCCTTGAGTTACTGATTCACCTTTGATAAGATCATATCAATCCAATGTGAGTTTAAAACATTTTAAATCGGACTGAAGAGAATGGCAGTATCAAAAACACAAAAGAAGGATGAAAGAAGCTAAATGAGAAGCTTGAAGAAAATTCAAGGTGGCAACAGGTTGGGGGGTAGGACACACAAAAAGGATGAAAAGCAGAAGACAGAAGAAAGAGGGCAATGGAAGGAGAAAAGAAAAAAACAAAACAAAACAAATGAAAAAAATAACAAACCCAAAACAAAACCACCAAACAAAATCCCTTTTGTACCCATTATGTGAGACAGTTGATGGGGTTCCCTAAATTCCATGCTCTCGGAATTTCCAGAGATGGATTAGTGAATGAATATAAACTGAGCATAAATTTGCTGACTGTAGTGGCGCAGAGTCACCTTGGACCTCATCAGCATTGCTAAACACTGCCCGTAACCTTTCCATTATCACTGAGGGTCTGCTCAGCACCAGGCCCAACTGCTCCAATAATTTCAATTACTTTCCCTGACAAATTTTATGTTTCATGAATTTTAGTGGCCTGATAATTATGATTTCTCTCATTTCTCACTATCGAGCTTAATGGGTTCCAGCATGAGTGTGCAGTTTCAGAAATGAAGTTCCACTTGAATTCACAAGTTATTATCTCCTTTCATTAATGGAATTGGAAAGAGGGAGTAGAAAAGAGGTAACGAATGTGGAAGAAGGAAGAGATGAATGTGGAAGAGAGGAAAGAGAGAGAAAAAAGAACAAGGTAGAAGAACAAAAAGTAAAAAAAAAAAAAAAAAAGAAAGAGCCAAAAGGAGAGAGAAAAACCAGATTCACTATAAGCAGAAGTATAAAAAAAGCTCTTGCAAGTGTAGTGTGTAATGAATTGGCTGCTAAAAGAAAAGCTGGGAGTTTTAAATCACCACTGGCTCCATAGTGGAAGAGTAAGGAGTTTCCTTCCCTAAAGATTTTTAGCCCTAGAAACTCAAAAGGTCACAATGAGACAAAAATCTACTCTTTGGCTGTGGTTAAAAAGAGTAAGCAAAAAGATAACAAAATATGTTAGGGTCCTATTTTTTTTTTCATTTTATTTTCTTTTTAACTCTGAAGACAATACTATTTACATCTATGACCAGGAGGGAATGGAGGGCTGGCCAACAATCCAGGTTTGCACCTAGAATACACCAAGTGTAAAGAATCTGATTCTTTCATTCACTTATCAGTCATATGAACATAGGCATACTGCTTGATATCTATGATAGGTGTTCTGTTCTGTATGGATCATACCTTTGATGATATCAGACAAATTTTCTTTTTTCCTTTCTCTTTAGGTGCTTGTGTAACTGTGTGTACATATTTTTTTAAAAAGAAAACAGCATCAATATACAAGACACTGTGCTGCTGCAGGACAGACTCTTAAAAAGTGCACACGTGCAGGCACTAGGGCTTAGTTTAGAGGGGCCCAATCATTCATACAACTTTCCTGCCACTTGTAGATATGGCTTTACATCAGGTATTAACAAATGGGAGTGTGCAATATTGCAAATTTTTCTATCAGTAAAAGATCTCTCACAAAGATTATTTGTGTCATTACTATCTGATTATAATGCAAGTCTCAAAGAGAAAAAAGATGTCAAGGGTCCCAGAACTATAAGGCTTTGTGACTTCAATGTCACCAGCTTCTTTGTTACACAGATGATGCTGCAACAAATGCAACTTCCCTTGTACTGAAATACGCTGCATGGCTGCTTGTCGTTGAGCACTTTCGAGTTAGAACTGACTCAGAGTTGATCCTCAGGTGAGTTTTCAGAGGCAGTAAATAGGGACAGCAGGGGTTTTGTGGAGCTGCTGGTGGAGTTGAATTGCATGACTTTGAGTTAGCAAAGCAACTCCTTACCACAAAGCCACCAAAGCTGTCTATTCTCTCTTACCAAAAATCTTTTAAACCATCTGGGAAAAGAAGGAAATACTTAAGAACAGTAGGATATAGAAGTAGGAAGAAGACATGACACTTTCCTGGTTAAAACTCACAATCTAATGTGATGTTAGCAATCTAGTAAAGAATATAAAGCAATTATGCAAGTAAGCATCATGTTGTAGTCATGTCATGTGGCATCGAATCAGAATCAACTCATAGCTGACCCTTCAGTTTTGAGAGGCATTCAATCACATGGTAGGTGGACTGCCATCTTCCTGCAAAGCAGCTGGTGAATTTGAACCATGTACCTTTGGCACTGCAGTGGGCTGCCACCAGAGCTTCCTAATAAGCATAATGTCGATGTTATTGTTATGAGTTTCCAAGTTCACTACAACCCACAACGACCCTATGAACAATGCCTCTGAACTTTGCCCTATCCGGGGCCAAACTCTACATCTCTGACATACCTGTTAAAATGATACATGCTGAAAGAATGGCATACACTGATCCAACAGGTTTGAAGAAAGAGAATGTCATATCCATTTCAAAGAATGGCCTTTTATTACGGACCCATGGTCTTACGCTGAAGGAATAAATGACTCATTTTACATTTTCAATTATCAATGAGTCTCATGGGAATTTATTTTTAAAAAAAGGATTACACAGACCCTCCCAATGTCCCTGAAAACACACGTAAGTGGGAATTACTGAGCCCTGTATGACGGGAACTTAAGGTGAGAAAAATAAAGATTTAGGAAGAAGGATTAATGCTCAAAGAAATGTTTCAGAAAGCTTAAAGGAGACAAAAAGCAGCAGTAGTGTAAAGATAAATAATTACATGCGGAGATAGTAAAACTGATGAATCCTTTAAAGTTCCTTTACTCTGTATACAATAACAGAAAATTGAGTCAATTTTCTCAAATGATCCTAATAGATACCACTGAGGGATGGTTCCTTTTCTTCAGTTCAGTGAAAATGAAGTCCAAATGGTCACCCTGTTTAAAAATGACTGGAGAAAAATAACCAATTGTTTGGACAATGTGTTGCTCACTTATCAAATGTTCCTTGTGAAAGGCAACTAAAGACACTTGGACATTTCTGAAAGGGATCTTGCATTTTTTCCTTTGAACACATTTCAGAGATAATTCTTTGGGAAGAATCCTGTTAGTTGATCAATGAGTTCGTCAATCAACTTTTGAAAGAGGTCCCCATCTGAGAAGTGAGACTCTTTCACCTTCTAACTTTGAGGCAGCAGTATCAGCTTTCCATTAAGCAAGAAACTCGTAGTGGTTAAAAAAAAAGGGGGGGGGAAGAAAATAAAAAAGAAACTGGTAGTGGGACAGAAGAAACAACAATAAACAGGGACTCAAGTAACATGTATGATGCTGAGGTAAACTTGGTATTTTACTGGTAAAAGTCCTAAAGACCTTGACATTCAGTAAGGTTCATGTCTACTCAAATATCAGTAAACATCTGCTCCACTATTGGCTTTGTTTGTGATACAAAGGATACAGAGAAGAATGAGGAACATCCTTAATTTGGGGAAAATAAAATCAACCAACTAATTGTACAAGAGGTAACTGCAAATTGAGGCAATTGATGATAGATCAAAGTCAATTTAACTAAGTATGTGAATAAAGGCTTTATGAATAGGTCAAATATAAATGGAGACTTAGAGAAGAATCCAAGACCATCTGTCTTGTGGTGAAAGGAAGGAAAGGGTTTCAAAGGTTAAAAAAACCCTCAAGAAGTTGTCCTTGTACCTCAAAAAGAAAAAAGTAAACAATCCAGGCACAGAATATGAAAAAAACACTTGACCAATTCATTCAGACATTCAGATGACAGACACATTAGGAAATATTCTAAATCCCTAGCTATTAGATGCAAATCAAAGCAACTATGAAGTACCATCTCACTCCAACAACAATAGTAAAGTTCAGAAGGGCAGCAACAACAAATGCTGGTGAGGTTTGGGAATTGGAACTCTTATGCACTGTTGGTGGAAATGTAAAATGGTATAACCACTATGGAAGGCTGTATGGAGCTTTCTCAAAGAGTTGGAAATAGAAATACCATTTGACCCGGCAATTCCATTACTGGGAATATACCCAAAAGAAACTAGAGCCGCAACTCAAAACAGATGTATGCACACCCACGTTGAATGCTGTATTATTAACAACAGTAAAGAGATGGAAAAAATTCAAGGGCTCATCAATAAATTAATGGACAGAAAAACAGGAAAAACTATATCCACACAATGGAGTACCACATAACATTAAAAAGCAATGAAATAAAAAGAAAATATACACATATGCGCACCCCAACCAACAACCACCCAATAACAATGAACTAGTAAACCACTGCACAACATGGGGGAGCCTTGAGAACATTATGCTAAGTGAAATATTTTAGTCACACAAGGATAAATACTGCATAACACCATTGTTATAAAACAGGACAAGCATGGAGGGGTTCAGGTGGGAATGAGGTAAGAGTAAATAAATAATGAACACTGTTAAACAGATAAAGAGATAAGGGGAAGTACTGTCTGAAAGGAATATACAATTATGCATTATATGTTTGAGAACAATCTGGAACAAGGGGGTTCATTGTGGGGTAGTCTGGGGAAGGGGAAGGGAAGAAAGGGAGAAAATGTGAAGCAATGAATAAATAAGAGAGAGGATAAAAGTATTTTATTTATTTTTTTTAAAAAAGACTTGCTGTTGTTGAAGTTCATCAAGTATTCAGTCAGGTGCTCTTTGTTGTGTAATCTATCCTCACTCTACTTGCTTGAGGCAGTGTTAATGGCCCACAGAGAGATTTGGCAAAAATTAAACAAGCAAAAACCCAATTCAAACAAGTGTTAGCTCCTGGCATGCTCCTGGTGGAGACACAATTGAATTTGACTTCCGTGGGTCACAAGTCAATTTAGGCTAGCAGGCTTGCTTTAGGGACTGAATTTTAAAAAATTACATCATTGCATTTCTAGCCACATTGTCCTTGGCCTGCTTTGGAACAGTTCATCTTGACTGAGATGAATGCAAATGTCAGAACACAGATGGTAAAGAAAATTGGCCATGTGAGCTTGAATCTCCTATGCTCAGAGATTGCCAATCTATTGTAGTTTCCATGGAGCTCATGGTCTTGTAAATCAATTAACAATACTCAATCCAAAAGACCTGAGGTAGCACTAAGGGTTTTGGCCTATTTGATTCATTTAAGAGTCTTGCTAAAAAAATATATATAAAAAAAAAAAGAGTCTTCCTGAGATCTGGTGGAATAGTCTAAAAGGATTTCTTTCCTGCTACCTTTTTTTAAAACTTATACATGCTTCTTGAATGGCAGATTTATAATTTTGGAGAAACTCATCCTGTTCATATCTTTTACTATGAAAATGTGAAGGATTACTTATATCATATGTTTTATGGGTTGTTGTTTTTGTTTTTTTTTAGAAATAGGCATCAGTTGTCCCCTATAATTAAATATAATCTTTGAAGTAAATAAGGTACTGAAAATTGTTATTTAGCCTTTTGTATATCCACATAAAATTATTTTTAAATGCTAGCATCCTCAAAATTATAAGCATCTTTTGATAAAAGTCATTATAAAAAGTTAAAGAAGATAAAAATTAAGCACAAAAGATACAGAGGATATTTTATCAGGTTAAAGAAATGTAGACATCTGAGTACTTTCCTTAAATTGTAGCTCTTTACCCATTATTCCCAGTATATTATTTAATAGTATAATTTGCAGGGAGGGGGCGAAATATTTTAACTACCCCATTAAAGACCATATATGCCAGAAGCTTTACATATTTTAAGTCTAATTTTCACAGACACATATTTTTTTAGGGAGAAACAAGGACAAAAAAACTCAGTTAAATTACTATGTATGTATGTTTATTGAAGAAAGCATTGAATTCATCATGTCCAATATTACATACATAGTTGATGAAGTTAATACAAAGGCAGAGATTAAACCTATATATATCATATTTTTCAACCAAGTTTTGCCCCTTTTCTGTTAAATTCTCATTTATAACACTTGAATTTGAGAAAAACTCAAATGTTCAGTTGTTCATTATATTAGTGGTTATTCTCAGGGTAGGTAACTCGCACTTTTTTGTTGCTATTCTGTTTTCTATATAAAACAAAGATTAAACTTGTTCAGTAAATGCCAGTTTAGCATGCCTTGCTTTATTTAAAGGAACTTCTGGTTGCCTAGTGGGTAGGGAGCTGTGCTGACAACCCCAATATGTGCAGTTCGAATCCACAGATGTTCTTCAGCTCCTCCTCATGATTTATTACCTCTAGAAACTCACTGAAGGGTTCTATTCATTGGTTCCAACTCCACCACAATGGGTAGGTCGGTTGTTTTGTGTTACTATTTATATTATCTGGGCTAGAAAAGAAGACACAGATCTGTTAAACAATTGGCTAGATATATAGTAAGGAAGAATCTTGAGTCAAGGGGAAAGGATTTTGTTGTACAAGAAGTTTGGACAAAGAATTTCAGTCAGAATCTTTCTAGTACAAATCGTCCCCTAAAAATACAACTCATGGTAAAATGAGAGTCTTCTATGTATTTTACATTTCCTGTTATGTTTTATGAAATAAATATAAATAAGTAGGATTTAATTGAAAGCTATGTTTTAGAGGGAGCTCTGGTGATAATAGTTCATAGGGAATTCCACTAATAAACCAAAGGTTAGGTGTTTGTATCCATTAGACTCCAAGAAAGCCAATTCTTCCCTGTTGATCTATACCCTTACAAACCCACCGGAGGTCCAACGGCAATGGGAGTGAAAGGAGGAATCTGTATATTGTGGATTATAATGAATCTTAAATAGTGCTGTTTATAAGTAATATGAAAAATGTAATTAGACAGACATTCGTTCAAAACCAACTAGAGGCATCTTGGAAGACAGGAAAATCTGCTTTGGAAAAATAAAAGCTACACAAACCCCACATACCAGGCTACCATAAGTCAGAGTGAACTTGATAGTGATGTTTTGTTTTCAAAATTTATTTATTGACAAAATATTTTACATACTTATAAAATTTTAAGGATATATTTTACTATTCCAGCACATTCTAAATGTGGCTCCTCCAATTTTATGCATGGAGTAGGAAAATGTAGCTACAGACTTCCGTCTAGAACAACAGTGGTGACCTAGGGAAGATGCTTGAACACAAAAGGCAGTCAATAAAATCATGTTTTAAAATGAACTGAGGTTCACCTGATTCAAGTCACAGTCTTTCCAATCACCTGCCATGATTCTGTGAGCTGGACAAAGAATATGGATGGCAGAAGAATGCCTTTAAGTTGTGGTGTTGACAAGATGTACTGAATATCCTACCGACTGCAAAAAGTTCAAATAGATATGTCTTGGAAAAGATAGATATGTGCAAGCAGAGCGCTGCTTGGAGGCAAAGATGATGAAGCTTCATCTCTCATACTTAGGGAAAGGGACATCTCATGCTTAGAAAGGTTCAGGGTCAGTGAAGAAGAAGACGACACCGAATGAGATAGATTAACAGAGTGCCTATGGCAATGGGTTAAAACATGTCAAGGGAGATAGGATAGCATTCAGGATAGGACAGGGTTCAGATCTACTGTTCATAGGGTTGTTAAGTGTCATTCTAAACTCAGTGGCACTGAACAACATAGTCAGGGAGCTCTGGTGATCGAGGCCACCGAGAGTATCACTGTTAGCTCAAATATTGTACCTCTCTGGCAGTTCAAATTCACCAGTAGCTCCCCCAGAAGAAGATGGCAGTACCCTCACATGCAATTTACAACCGTGGAAACCCACTGAGGGAGAGCTATGAGTCGGTATGGAGTCAATATCAATGGGACACTTTTTTTCATTTTATGAAAGTGATATAAGAATAAATTTTATAAATTCTTAAAGGGGGGAAGACTATGGAGTGAAGTGACAATAGGGGTTGGCCGACTGGAACCTAAGAATTTACAGAACATATCCATAGCCAAACAGTAACTCAACCGGAATTTATACTTCTCCCTTTTGTATAGATGAGGGAGCTCTGATGGCCTAGTGGCAAGAAATTATGTTGCAATTCCAAAAGCACGTGGCTTGAGCCCACCAGCTGCTTCCTAGGAGAAACCTGGGCAATCTCCTCCTGTGTGAATAACTGCTTCTGAAAGCCTGCTGGAGGGTCAGCTATAGATTGGTTCCAACTCTATGGTATACAAGAACAACATTATGTAAATAAGAAAATTAAAGTTCACAGATTTTAACAACTTACCCAGATTTCTGCTTTCTATTGTTCCATCATTCTGTCAGGGAGCTCTGATAGTAGGGAACTGCTCCACTAACCCAAAAGTTCTGCCTCTCTGATGGCTGGAATATACTAAAGACTTCAGGGGGAAAAAAATGAGCAATCTCCTTCTTTGCAATTTACAGCCTCCTAAAAACCTACAGAAGGTATAGTGGGTTTTGACTCTATGAATTTGGATTTTTTTTTTATTTGGTTGCTTGAGTTTTTTATGGATGTTTATTTTTTGATGACTCCGTCACATCTTGTATCAATTCTTCATACCTAGTTGTAAATAGGTGTGCTGCCAACCAAAAGGCACGCGGTTTGAATCTACCAGCTGCTCTGAAGGAGAAAGATGGGCAATCTCCTCCCACGGGATTTACAGGCTATGAAAACCTGCCGTGAACTTGTTCTGACTGGACATGGCACAACAACAATTTACCTTCACAGTAGTTTTAAAAAAATAAAGAAAGAAAAGGGAAAGGGTTGCCATCTGCCAGCTGACTTGAAGCTATGCTGCTTACATGAGGCCGAGACAGAGAGGTTTTTCAGAAGCAAAGGGAGGGGACGACAGAATGTTGGCAAAGATCTGTTCCAAAGGCTCTAGCTAGACCCTTAAGCCTTTAAGGTGCTAATGAAGGCAGGGAGCCAGGCTCCAGGCATCTGTTGTACTCCACAGTTGTTATTCTGGGAAAATGTACCTGCTGTGCTCTTGTCTTGGTGTTGCTGAAAGCAGAAAACAAAATTGGGCTCAACATGTAGTCAGAGAGGACAGGTGAAAAGATTTGAAGAAACTTCTGATATTGAGGTTGGCTATAAAACTGAGCCTCTTGTCGGCTGTGGATTTTCAAACAGTTGATTAGATACTATCTGATTTAACAGTCTCCAAATGTCTCCTGCCTCTTATCTTCTTTTACTATAAAATAATGGTCATATGCCAAAGAATACATGAGAAGTGAAGATACCCTACAATCTTTGAATACAGATTATAAAGTTATCTGCTTGTATCGTGATAGTGAGAAGATTTTTCATCACATTGTTCTGATAAAGTCAACTCTTTATGACAACTTGAGGGAACAGAAAAAGGGCAGCAGACAATTCTAATAAGTCTACTTTCATGAAAACTGGCTAACAAGGAGAATCAAGTTATTTTCATTTAAGGATCATTGCTGAAGGGTAAGGAAAGACAAATGAGCAGCAAAGTAATAAGGCCCTCTTTAAAAATGGAATCATAATGAATTCTCACTTCTATTTGAATAAGTATTTCACTTCTAATTACTGAACTTATAGGATTGTTGGCGAGCTAAAGAATATACTATATTCATTCATTCAAAATTTCTTTCAACTATTTTTTTAGCATGTACTATATGTCCATTTTCTTTTGGGCTCTGGTTATTAATTCATGGGACAAAGCTGAAAGTTAATCCTTCAATTTATTCTTCTCCTTTTCTTGAGAACGCAAAGAGCATTTCCTGGCCTCCTTTGTGTAGAAGTGACCATGTGAACAACAGTCAATTGCATGTAAGCAGTGGTCCTCCTTACAAACTGTGATCTTTTCCAGACATTTTTTTTCCCCATCATGGTGAACTTGAGAGTCATATTAACACTGATGGAGCCACAGATGAGAAGGGAAAAACTTATCACTTTGAACAAATCTTACCATTGTTAAGAGACATTCAGTCACTTTTTTTACTTCTAGCAACTCATCTGTCACAGAATAAAACTGTATCACAAGGTTTCCTCAACTGTAATCTTTTAGAAAGCAGCTCTCTGGCTCTTTTCCCCCTAGAGTGATTGAATGGCCTCAAACTCCGTAGCTTTTGGTTAAGAATGAAGCTCTTAATCATTGTGCCACTTGTGCTCCTTACTTAGAAAACATCTGATCACTTATAAGAATACTAGGTTTTTCTCAGACTGAGAAAAACTGGATGAAATATGTTTACGGCATTGAAATCTATGGGGGAGAGAATAGTCTAAAAGTATTATATTTTAGGGCATTATTTTTATCGTAGGAGTATGCAATGAGGGTTGTAGAGTGGATTATA
>NW_006399782.1:16611904-16616376 GCF_000299155.1 Elephantulus edwardii | reverse complement strand
TATCATTGATATCATATGCAAGCAAGATTCTGCTGAAGATTATCCAAAAAAGACTGGAGCAGCACATCAGCAGAGAGCTGCCAGAAGTGCAGGCTGGGTTTACAATGAGTCATAGTTGTTGTTGTTGTTGTTATTATGTGCCATCGAGTTGTTTGTGACTCAAAGTGACGCTATGTACAAGAGCTCTAAACGCTGTTCGATCCTGTGCCAACCTAGCCATCTCAAACGCACTTATTCCCACCATTCCAGTCACAGAATCGATCCATCTCATCGAAGGTCTTCCTCTCCTTCGCCGCCCCTCCACTTTGCCAAACGTGATGTCCCTCTCCAAGGACCAGTCGCTCCTTGAAACATGCCCAAAGTATGTCAGACGAAGTTTCAGAATCTTTGACTCCAAGAATCATTCTGGCTTCACCTTCTCCAGGACAAACATGTTTGTTCTCCTAACAGTCCATGGTATATTCAACACTCTTCTTTAGCACCACAGCTCAAAGGAATCAATTCTCTTTCTATCAACCCTATTCACTGTCCAACTCTCTGATGTATAGCACGTAATTGCGAAGACTATAGCCCATATCAGGTGCACCTTAGTCTCCAGCCTGTTATTGTTGCTCTTCAGTACTCTTGAGAGGTCCCTCAGAGCCTACTTTCCCAATGCAATTCATCTCTTGATTTCCTGGCTGCTGTTACCAAGAGTGTTAATTGTGGAGCCAAGCAGCTAAAACTGTCATCTCAATCTCTTCACCATCCATACTGATGCTGTCAGTTGGCCCAGTGGTGAGAATCTTTGTTTTCTTGATGTAATAGGTCATAGTACTAGGGATATTGTAGCTAATGTTAGATGGATCTTGACTGAAAGCAAGGAGTACCAGAAGAATGTCTATCTGTGTTTCATTGATTATGCAAAGGTATTTGACTGTGTGGATCATAACAAACTGTGGCTGACTCTGAGAAGAATAGAAACCACTGGACATTTGATCAGGCTAATAGGAAACCTATACTTGGACTAGGAGGCAGCTGTCAGAACAGAGCAAGGAAATACTGTCAAGGGATGTGTCCTCTTCAAACTATATACAGAACAGATTATCCAAGAGCCTTAGCTCTATGAGGAGAAATGTAGCATCAGGATTAGAGGAAGATTCATCAACAACCTGCGTTATGCAGATGACACAACCCTGCTTGTTGAAACTGAGGAGGACCTGAAGCGCTTGCTGCAGAAAGTCAAGAACTCCAGCCTTCAGTATGAATTGAGGCTCAATATCAAGAAAACAAAGATTCTCACCACTGGGCCAGTTGGAAACATCAGGATGGATGGTATTGAGATTGTTCACAGCTTTAGTTTACTTGGCACCAGCAGTCAGGAAATTAAAAGACGTATTGTGATGGGAAAGTCTGCTGTTAGGGACCTCTCCAAAGTACTGAAGAGCAACAATGTCAGTCTGGAGATTAAGTTGCGTCTGATACAGGCCATGGTCTTTGCAATCACTTGCTATGCATCTTAGATCTGGACAAGACTAGAAAGGATAGAAGGAGAATTGCTCCCTTTCAGCTGTGGTGCTGGAGAAGAGTATTAAGGGTACCATGGGCTGCTAAGAAAATGAACAGGTTCATCCAGAAGAGGGTTAAACCAGGCTGCTCTTTGAAGGCAAGGATTCTGAAGCTTCATCTGACATACTTTGAACATGTTGCAAGGAGAGTCCAGTCCTTGGAGAAGGATGTCATGCTGGGAAGGATGGAGGGACAGCGCAGAAAAGAAAGACCCTCTATGAGGTGGATTGATTCAGGGACTGGGGTAATCATCAGGGTAGGTGTGTTGGAGACAGTGAGATTGGCACAGGATAGATCAGGGTTTAGGGCTGTAGTACATAGAGTCACTATGAGTCGCAGGTGACTTGATGGCACAAAACAACAATACACACACACGTCTGTGTGTGTGTGTGTGTGTGTCTGTGTGTGTGTGTCTCAGCTGATGGTTTAATGTTATGAAAATTGCGGTTGACACAATAATAATTTTCATTTGACTCCAAAAAAAAGAACTCTCTTTCTCTTCATCCTTACTTCCCTCTCCATATCACTCCCAGCAACATATACGCCTATTATGGAGGTTAGTCTATTTTCTGAAACAGTGATTTGGAATCAAGGAGTCCTGGTAACACAGTTTGTTGGGATCGTGGGCCTGTTAACCAAAAGGACTGTGGTTCAGGTCTACTAACTGCTCCTCAGGAGAGAGATGGGCAATCTCCTCTTCAAAAGATTTACAGCTTCTGAAACTCAATGGAGGGTTGTTATGAATTAGAATCAACTCAAAGGCAGTAAATGTTTTGTTCTATTTTATGTAGAACAACAGAAATATGGCACCTTAGAGAGATTTATTCCTATGACTATATGATCATTTACTCTCAGATATGCATATACATAATTTTATTCTGAGCAATAATGAAACATTTGCTGTTTTTTGGTTTGTTTGGTTTTTTTTTTTTTTCCATTTTCTCTCATGATAAAAAAATGGAGAAATGCAGACTTCAAAGCCTGAAATTAGAACAATAGAAAGCTGACTGAAATGGTCACTGAAAATATCTGAGATCTACTCCCAATTAAGTAATCTCATGTAAGGTGCCTTAATTTCTGCATCTACAAAATTGAAAGTTTGTCATAACTGATCTCCTAACATTACTGCTAGCTCTCACATTCTCAACTTCTGTACATAAAACCTGTTTTGGAGGGGGGACAAAAAATGGTGGCCGTTGGCTCAAGCCGAGTCCTTGGGAAACATTCCACATGGTTTACATGTTCAAATGATGGGGCCCAGTATGTGAACTCCAAATCTTTGACTCCCAGTTAGAGGCCTGACACATTTTCTAGAGAAAGGAGGCTAAAGAGACGTTGGAAAATTCCAGGTCATGCTGGGTTTCTGTTTGAATTATCCAAAAAAATAAAAAATAAAATAAAATAAAAACCTTCCTAGGACTTTTGCTTCATTGACCCTTACACTTCTGAAGGCAGATATATATTTGTGGATTTTGATTCTCCAAAGCTCTGAGCCTGCTTTGTCCTTTGAAGCTTCAACCTTTCAAAATAAGAGCTATATTGTTTTTAACAATTGGGTCTCTCTCTCCCCAGCTCTCTACCCCCCACCTAGTCTAGCTCCTCTCTGTGTTCTATCTCAGCACCTTCTCAGCTGTCTGGCTCCTGCTGTCCTGCATTGTGATTTGAGGTACCCTCTGCTTTCCTATCCTTACTGCAGTGCTTTTGATTCACATACAGAGGGATACATTATTGATCAGATTTTGGCTGCTACTCTTGGCTAACTGGTGCTGCACTACTAACTAATAAGCTAGTAAGAGATAAAGAAGAGTAGAGGAAGCCAGCTTCATTTGACAAAAATGACTTGATTACAGCCTACATTTTGGGAGAGCAGGTAGCATGTTTTTATGCTTCCTGCTCTCCCATTAGGATCTTTTCCTCTGTTCATACACCATCACTATAAAGAGGCTGAGTGATCCCTACAAGACAGGGAAAACCTGCTCAGGAAAAGAGCCAAAATTCTTGTATAGGGAGGCCCATTCTGTGTTACATGGAGCAGGGATTGTTTGGCTTCTTTGCAGAATACCTGGCTATTGTTCACTTCCACTGAATCAGCTCTGACTCACAGTGATCTTATGAAAATGAAAGCCTGATTCTGTGCCATCCTCAAAACCTCTGCTGTGCTTTAGCCCGCTGTGGCCCTTGCTGTGTCGATGCCTCTCACTAAAGGGCTTCCTCTCCATCTACCTTCATCACCTTTCCAAATGTGATGTTTTTTCCCAAGGACTGACCTGTCCTGACAACATGGCCAAAGTCTGTTAGATGAAGGAAGTCTCACCATTCTTTCATCTAAGGAGCACTCTAGTTTTAATTTTTTTTTCTCCAGAAAGATTTGTTTGTTATTCTGGAAATCCATTGTATATTGAATATTCTTTGCCAATACCACAAACTCAAAGGCATACATTACTCAATCTTCTTTATTCATTGTCCAACCTCCACGTGCGTATAAAGTCATTGAAAATACTATGGCTTCTGAATATTCTACATAAACTGTAACTACCCCTTTGAACCAGCTATATTACATCTAAACTGACCAGCTGTCTCCAGTTTGATTTCGGTCCATGGTGACCCCCATGTCTCACAGCAGAACTGTGCTCCATGATGATTTTAATGACTGATTGTTCAGTAGATTGCTGGACTTTTCTCCCACGGGGCCTCTGAATGGATTTAACTCTTCAACTTTTTGGCTATTAACCAAATATGCTGACTATTTACACCACCAAAGTAGTATGAATATTTAATAATCCTATCTAATGTCTGCTGTTAGGGACCTCTCCAAAGTACTGAAGAGCAATGGTGTCTCTTTGGACACTAAGGTGCGTCTGATACAGGCCATGGTCTTTGCTATCACTTGTTATGCATCAGAGAGTTGGACAATGACCAAGGAG